>NW_026043759.1:0-364000 GCF_937001465.1 Orcinus orca
TATTACATATTTGGCTTAAGGAAATTTATCTGTGTTCATTTCAATCTCTGGTTTTATGCAGCACCCCAACTCACCTTTCCCCTTAAGGAAGCATAAGTTGATTTTCTAAATTTGGGACCATGTTCTGTTTTGAAATTCAGTTCCTGTGTAGCCAAGTTTACATTCCATGTATTAGTGATATCTTATGATGTTTCTTTTTCTGTGTGACTTATTTCAGTTAGAATCATCATACCTGAATCCACTCATTATGCTGCTATGGGCCTGATGACATAGATGTCATTGCTGAGTGATATTGCATTGTACGTAAGTACCACAACTTCTTTATCCATTTTTCGCTTTATGCGATATTGAACTTGTACCGTAAACGAGGTTCTTGTAAACAGAGACATCCCAAACTTTGGGGTGGCTGTGTCTTTTTGATTTTAATTTCCCTAAGCTATAGGACCATAAGTGGAAGTGCCCTAGGCTCTGTTGCTTTGTTTTTTAGATGTTTCAGGAAACACCATACACTTCTCCCGAGTGGCTGTTGGCAATTTACATCCCGCCCATCAGCATAACAAGGCTCCCAGTTCTCCATGGCCTGTCCTGGCTTTCTGGATTTTACACTTTTTTCAGATGGCCCTTTTGACGGCGGGGAAGTGAGACTTCATTGTAGTGCAGATTTCCTTTGCAAGCTTGCTTGGTTGGCCGAAAAGTGCGTATGCGTTTTTTCATGAATATATTCAGGAAAATACGCATACGCCCTTTTTGGCCAAGTGCATCATTGTCGACGTTCTGCCTCTTTTCCTATGCTTTAAATGCAATTCCAGTCTACCTCCTGAAATCGGTTTCCTGCAATTTTGGCCCGCTTTCAAGTCCGCTTGGCAGCCTTGCTTCAGTATATTTTTGGACGATAGCTGTCATTTATAACTCTGCAGGTTTGTGAATTACAGTGCTCTTGAGCTCCTTTCTTCAACTCGCTTTCTTGTGAGCTGCCCGCAACACCGCAGGATTGCTTCAGGCCCTAATCTGGGTCCGGCACGGCACGCTGAGCCTTTGGCTAATCCTCTTCCTCGTGTGAAATATGAGTTAAATTTCCCGTCCAGACACCTCCAGCTAGTCTCTCATTGGTTCTCCCTATTCCTGTTCATCTTCCGCAGAAATTGCAAACTGGGCCAAACAGGAGGTTAAAGGCACTGACTCTCCAAGTCGGCAGAGCGTTACTAAAGCGTCTGGAATATTGCACCTGAGTACCAGGGGACGAGAACTGAGACATATTGGAACACGTCTCCCGATCACACGGTTGATCATACTCTGGGTTCCACAAGCATGTTTTAGCTGAAGTTAGAATCCCTTAAACCTGGAGAATTGAGACCCGTGGAATGGGTACCATGCAATATGACTTCAAAGGGTCTTCATTTGCTCACCAAAACTCTCCAATCCTATCACTGCTGCATTTACGCCCCTGCACACATGCCTGATTCTCTTTCGGAGACATAGCAATCCATAGGTTTTAAGATATTTACTAGTCAGGTACATTCTTAGGCTTTTAATATGGGGTTTTCAGTCCATTTCGTTGAGCAAGGAGTGGCTCTTGTATATTACATATTTGGCTTAAGGAACTTTATCTGTGATCATTTCAAACTCTGGTTTTATGCAGCACCCCAACTCACCTTTCCCCTTAAGCAAGCATAAGTTGGTTTTCTAAATTTGAGACCCTGTTCTGTTTTGTAATCCATTTTCTGTGTCGCCAAGTTTACATTCCGTGGATTAGTGATATCTTATGATGTTTCTTTTTCTGTGTGACTTATTTCAGTTAGAATCATCATACCTGAATCCACTCATTATGCTGCTACTGGGCTGATGACATAGATGTCATTGCTGAGTGATATTGCATTGTACGTAAGTACCACAACTTCTTTATCCATTTTTCGCTTTCTGCGATATTGAACTTGTACCGTAAACGAGGTTCTTGTAAACAGAGCCATCCCAAACTTTGGGGTGGCTGTGTCTTTTTTATTTTAATTTCCCTAAGCTACAGGACCATAAGTGGAAGTACCCTAGGCTCTGTTGCTTTCTTTCTTAGATGTTTCAGAAAACACCATACACTTCTCCCGAGTGGCTGTTGGCAATTTACATCCCGCCCATCAGCATAACAAGGCTCCCAGTTCTCCATGGCCTGTCTTGCCTTTCTGGATTTTACAATTATTTCAGATGGCCCTTTTCACCAGGGGGAAGTGAGACTTCATTGTAGTGCAGATTTCCTTTGCAAGCTTGCTTGGTTGGCCAAAAAGGGCGTATGCGTTTTTTCCTGATTATATTCAGGAAAAAACGCATACGCCCTTTTTGGCCAAGTGCATCATTGTCCACGTTCTGCCTCTTTTCCTATGCTTTAAATGCAATTCCAGTCTACCTTCTGAAATCAGTTTCCTGCAATTCTGCCCCGCTTTCAAGTCCTCTTGGCAGCCTTACTTCAGTATATTTTTGGACGATAGCTGTCATTTATAACTCTGCAGGTTTGTGAATTACAGTGCCCCTGAGCTCCTTTCTTCAACTCGCTTTCTTGTGAGCTGGCCGCAACACCGCAGGATTGCTTCAGGCCCTAATCAGGTTCCAGCACGGCACGTTGAGCCTTCGGTTAATTACTCTTCCTGGTGGGAAATGAGAGTTAAATTTGCCCGTCCAGACACCCCCAGCTAGTCTCTCATTGGTTCTCCCTATTCCTGTTCATCTTCCGCAGAAATTGCAAACTGGGCCAAACAGGAGGTTAAAGGCACTGACTCTCCAAGTCGGGAGAGTGTTAGTAAAGCATCTGGAATGTTGCACCCGAGTACCACGGGATGAGAACTGAGACATATTTGAACACGTCTCCCGATCACACGGTTGATCATACTCTGGGTTCCAAATGCATGTTTTAGCTGAAAGAAGAATCCCTTAAACCTGGAAAGTTGAAACCTGTGGAATGGGTACCATGCAATATTATTTCAAAGGGTCTTCATTTGCTCACCGAACCTCTCCAATCCTATCACTGCTGCGTTTATGCCCCTCTACACACGCTTGATTCTCTTTCGGAGACATAGCAATCCATAGGTTTTAAGATACTTACTAGTCAGGTACATTATTAGGCGTTTAATATGGGGTGTTGAGTCCATTTCGTTGAGCAAGGAGTAGCTCTTTTCTATTACATATTTGGCTTAAGGAACTTTATCTGTGCTCATTTCAATCTCTGGTTTTATGCAGCACGCTAACTCACCTTTCCCCTTAAGCAAGCATAAGTTGGTTTTCTAAATTTGAGACCCTCTTCTGTTTTGTAATCCAATTCCTGTGTAGCCAAGTTTACATTCCGTGTATTAGTGATATCTTATGATGTTTCTTTTTCTGTGTGACTTATTTCAGTTAGAATCATCATACCTGAATCCACTCATTATGCTGCTACGGGCCTGATGACATAGATTTCATTGCTGAGTGATATTGCATTGTACGTAAGTACCACAACTTCTTTATCCATTTTTCGCTTTCTGCGATATTGAACTTGTACCGTAAACGAGGTTCTTGTAAACAGAGCCGTCCCAAACTTTGGGGTGGCTGTGTCTTTTTGATTTTAATTTCCCTAAGCTATAAGACCATAAGTGGAAGTGCCCTAGGCTCTGTTGCTTTATTTTTTAGATGTTTCAGGAAACACCATACATTTCTCCCTAGTGGCTGTTGGCAATTTACATCCGGCCCATCAGCATAACAAGGCTTCCAGTTCTCCATGGCCTGTCCTGCCTTTCTGGATTTTACACTTTTTTCAGATGGCCCTTTTGACCGGGGGGAAGTGAGACTTCATTGTAGTGCAGATTTCCTTTGCAAGCTTGCTTGGTTGGCCAAAAAGGGCGTATGCGTTTTTTTCTGAATATATTCAGGAAAAAACGCATACGCCCTTTTTGGCCAAGTGCATCATTGTTGACCTTCTGCCTCTTTTCCTATGCTTTAAATGCAATTCCAGTCTACCTCCTGAAATCGGTTTCCTGCAATTGTGCCTTGCTTTCAATGCCTCTTCATAGCCTTATCTCAATATATTTTTTGAAAATAGTTGGCCTTTATAACTCTGCAGGTTTTTGAATTGCAGTGGCCCTTAGCTCCATTTTTCAGCTCTTATTTTTGTTATCTTGCCTCATAACCACAGGATTCCTTCAGGCCCTATTCTTCTTCTGGGGCACCTTGCTGTGCCTTTGGTTTATTCTTCTTACTGATGTGAAATTAGAGTGACATGTGCCCATTGACACTGTTACAGCTAGTTTCTCACTGGTTCCCCCTATTCCCATTCATCCTCCGCACTAACTGCAGACTGTGCGATACCAGAACTTAAAGGCATTGACTCTCCATGTGGGCATATTTTTAGTAAAGCGGCTGGAATGTCGATCTGGAGCCCCAGGAGAGGAAAAATGATGTGTGTTTTAGAAACCTTTCCCGATCATATGGTATACCAGTCGCTGGGTTTCCCAAGCATGGTTTAGCTGTAGGAAGATTCCCTTCAACCTGGAGTTTTGGGACCCTTAGAATGAGTAGCATGAAGTATTGCATTAAACTTTTGGCAGTTGCTCACCAAAGCTCACCAATCCTCTCAGCCCCAAGTGTCCAGCCTTATGTCTTATCCAGCTGTGGGTTTATATGTGGTCAATCCAGGTTGCATCACAGCCCCTGAGCAAATTTTGTAAGAATTTTTCTCTTTCATTGTTTCTGCGTTTTGTTTTTAAAATTTATTTCTATAATGGGGTTTAGCTCATTTTCACTGCTGTGTTTGTGCCGCTCTGCACACACTTGATTCCCTTATGGAGATATATCAATACATGGGTTTTAAGATTCTTATTACTCAGATATATTTCTCTGCGGTGTATAGGGTGTGTTGAGGCCAGTTCATTGAGCAAGGTGTAGATCTTGTCTAATATCTATTTGGTTTATTGAACGGTATCTGTGCTAATTTCAAACTCTGGTTTAATGCATCACCCCACCTCTCCTTTCCCCTTAAGCTGACATAAGTGTGTTTTCTAAATGTGAGACACTGTTCTGTTCTGTAATTCATTTCTTGTGCAGCCATATTTACCCTCCCTCTATAAGTGATATCTTATGATATGTTTCTTTTTCTGTTTGACTTATTTCAAGTAGTATTATCGGACCTAAATCCACTCTTTATCCTTCTACTAGCCTTATTACCTTGATTTCATGGTGAAGAGATATTCCATTGTACATAAGTACCACATCTTCTTTATCCATTGTTCTCTTTCCTGGGATATTTAAGGTGTACTGAAGTTGAGGTTCTTGTAAACAGAGTAGCCCTAAACTGTGGTGTGCTTGTGTCTTGTTGATTTTTAGACTTCCCTAGATATACTCCCATGATTGGAAGTGTCCTATGCTCTGTAGCTCTGTTTTTTAGATGATTTAGGAACCACCATACACTTCTCCAGAGTGGCTCTCGGCAGTTCACACACTGCCCATCAGCGTATAAAGGCTCCCTGTTCTCCATGGCCTGTCCTGCATTTCTGGTTTTTACAATTTTTTAGGATGGCCCTTTTGACCGGTGGGAAATGAGACTTCTTTGTTGTGCACATTTGCATTGCTTGCTTGCTTCATTGCCCATAAAGTGCGTATGCGTTTTTTCCTGGATAGAATCAGGAAAAAACGCATACGCCCTTTTGGGCCAACTGCATCATTGTCGAAATTCTGCCGCTTTTCATGTGCTTTAAAGACGAGTCCAATCTATCTCTTGAAATCTGTTTCTTGCAATTCTGTCTTGCATTCAGATCCTCTTCTTTGCCTTACCTCAACATATTTTTGGACGTTAGTTTTCATTTATAACTCTGCAGGTTTGTGAATTGCAGTGACCCTGAGCTCCATTTTTTAAGTTGCTCTTTTGTGAGCTGGCCTCAAACCCGCAGGATTGCTTCAGGCCCTATTTTGGCTCCGGCGAGGCGGGCTGAGCCTTTTTTCAATTCTTATTCTTAATGGGAAATTAGAGTGATATGTGCCCGTCCAAACCCCTACAACTATTCTCTCATTGGTTCCCCCTCTTCCCATTCATCCTCCTCACAATTTGCAAAATGTGTGAAACAGAAGTTGAAATGTGCTGATTCTCCAAGTGGGGAGATTCTAAGTAACGTGGCTGGAATGGTGAACAGGTGCACCAGGAGAGGATAAATGAGCTGCATTTTAGACACATCTCCCGATCACATGGTGTACAGTCCTCTGGGTTTTCCATGCATGTTTTAACTGTAGGAAGACCCCTTGAACCTGCAGATTTGGGACCCATTGAATGGGTACCAGGTAGTATTACTTTAAAGGGTGTGCATTTCCTCACCCAACCTCACATTTCTCTTAGTGCAAACAGTTTCCAGCCTTATGTCTCATCCTGCTGTGGGTCTAGATGTGTTCAATCCATGTTGCATCACCGTCCCTGAGGAAAAGTTGTAAGAGGTTTTCTCTGTCTCTCTGTCATTTATTTTTTTCAATTTATTACTATATTGGTTACAGCTGATTTTCAAAGCTCTGTTTCTTGCTGCTGTACATCCACTTGATTCACGTACAGAGAGACATCAGTAAATTCTTTTTCAGATTCTTACCAGTCGTATATATTCTTTTCCGGTGACTTGAGTGTGCTGAGTGCAGTTCTTTTAGCTACCGTGTAGGCCTTGTTGATTATCAGTTTGGTATTTGGAATGGTATCTTTGCTAATTTCAACCTCCTGGATGATGCCTCACCCCTCCCCACCTTTCCCGTTTAGCAGCCTTATGCGTGTTTTCTACATATTTGACTATGTTTTTGTTTTGTAATTTATTTCATGTGTAGCCATTTTGGATTCCACCTTTAAGTGATATCTTATGATATGTGTCTTTTTCTTTTTGAATTATGTCACTTAGAATGATCATACGTAACTCCTCCGGAGTTGTTACAACTGGCCATATTTCATTGATTTCCAGGCTGAATAATATTCCACTCTACCTAAGTACCACATCTCTATCCATTTTTTCCCTCCAGAGACATTTAAGTTATATCCTAGTCGAGGATCTTTTAAACAGAGAGGGGGTAAACATTGGGGTGCCTGTGTCCTCTCAATTTTTGTTTTTCCCAAGATATACGCCCATGAGTGCAAGTGCCCTATGCTCTGTAGCTCATTTTTTAGATGCTTTAGTAAACACAATACACTTCTCCAGAATGGCCGTTGGCAATATACATTTCCACTATAAGTCTCACAGGGCTCCCTCTTCTCCTTGCCCTGTCCTGCATTTCTGTTGTTTACGCTTTATGAGGATGGCTCTTCTGACTGATGCGAAGTGATATCTTTTGTAGTATTGACTTCCAGTGCCCACCTGTTTGCTTGGCTAAAAAAGTGTATGCCCTTTTCTTGAATATATACAGAAAAAAACGCATACACCCTTTTTGGCCAACTGCAATGTTGGCAATGTTCAGCTCCTTTTCTTGTGCTTAATGGCGAGTCCTTTCTACCTCCTCAGATCCCTTTCCTGCCATTCTCCCTTGCTTACAAGTCCTTTTCTCTGACTTTCCTCAAGACATTTTTCAGTGATGGATATTTTCAACTCTGCAGTTTAGTGAATTTTACTGCCCCTGAGTTCCATTGTTCAACTTGTGTTTATGGGAACTGGCCACAAAGCAGCGGGATTTCCTCAAGCCCTATACTGTTTCCATGGGCAATCCTAGCCTTTGGTCAGTTCATCTTCCTGATTGGAAATTAGAGTGACATGTGCCTGTCTGAACACCTAGGACTTGTCTCTCATTGTTCCTCATCCTTCTGCTTCATCCTCTGGACAAATTCCAAACTGTACACAACAGGATGTTGACAGTGCTGACATCTCCAAGTGGGGAGACTGTTAGTAAAGACGCTGGAGGGGTGAACCCGAGCACCAGGAGATGAGGAGATGAGATGCCTTTTCCAAACTCTTCCCGATCAGACGGTATATCATCCTCTGGGTGTGACAGACATGTTTTAGCAGTAGGAAGAGTCCCATTCATGTAAGGAGAACACCAGGGCTTTTTCAAAATCAGTGTCTCCCCGAAACCCAAACTGGGGAATTTTTTAAGCTACGGCTACACATATGTTCATTAAGGGCCTTGGGAAGTAGGCAGAGTCCAAACTTTAGATGATTGAAGTCTTCAGGGTCAGAAGCACTCACCACCAGCTTCCCTTAGGTTACACTTTAACTGTCATTGATAGATGATGTCAATAAAAATATCTATTCTTTTTCAGATTATTTCCCCTTATAGCTTATTGCAAAATGTTGAGTGTAGTTCCCTGTGCTATACAGTTGTTCCTTGTTGATGATCTATTTTATACATAGCAGTGTGTATGTGTTAATCCCAAACTGTTAATTTATCCCTCCTCCCACCTTTCTCCTTTGGTAATAATAAATTATAAGATTTTATACTTCTCAGAAATGGGGGAGCTGAAAGAGAGGTATCATTTTCAATGGAAAAGCATTTAAAACAAGATTGAAGCTTTAACCAAGATTATTAGATGTACATCCTTGGAAAGAAATCACTTCGTTTCTCTAATATTGACCTGACAAATAAGACAAACCTTTTCACTGAACTTGCTTATAATAAAGTGATGGAAATATCAAATGGAAGTGTTAGAAACATCTTATTTTACCCGAGCCTTATACACTGTTCTATGTTAACTACAGTTTGGCTCACACATCTGTTCATTGAGGTTACAATAGTCTCAATTTCTGTTACTGATCCTCCAGAGTGGACCCCAACAATTGACCCCTGCCCAGTGTCATTGGGGCCAACAGATCGAGACTGAGTTTGGTTCACAAGCAAAGGAAACTTTATATTTTGATCAGAGAATGGAGAGGTGAGAGCATGCACTACCCCGTGGGCTGTGGGCTGGGCTGCTGTGTAGAGATCCTGTCAGAGTCAGTGGGAGGGTGGGGGCGGAGCTCTCGAGGGCCGGGTTGGCTGCAGCTCAGGCTCTGTATCGTGAAGTCTGCACTGGGCCCCAGGAGCTGAGGTGTCGTCCCAGCCATTCTGCACTAGGAAATCTGGTCTGAAGTGCCGGGTGTGGAACCTCTGCATGCGGGACCCTAGGAGCACATGAAATTAGACAAAGCACAAAGGATAAAAACGGTTAGACTTGACTTTATTGCCCAGATTCTATTTTTATCTCCCAGGGATTTTTAATGGGCTTTGCTGGGGACAAACCCCTCCTCTGCCGTTTGTCCCGTTCCTCATTCTTGGAGTGCTGAGGGTGCAGACCCTTCTTCTGTAACTGCTGAGTGCTGAGTTGGGAGCCCTCATACCCGGGGGCGAGGGTCAGAGCTTCTTCCCAGCAGCCTCCAGATGATGTTGATTGTCCCCAGGGCCCCTGCCTCCCTGCTCGTCCACCTGAGCACCAGCATTGGAAGTGTTATAGATTCTAATGACCTTTAAGGGTCCAGGAAAGAGATGTGCAGAGACGCTGTGGGGACCGGTGTCACCCCGCCCCACATTTGTTCGGCCACCTTAGGCTGAGCGTTTCTGCCAGCCTAGATGCTCTGACCAGTAGTCTGCGCTTTCTTCAATTAGGCCCCTGAATTAACGTACAAACAGCACCAGGTGTCAGAGCCCTGTCCGCTCAACTCCCAGACAGTCCAGGGTCAGTGCTGATCAAGGACCATGATGGCCACTGAGTCAACAGCCTTTTTTTTTTGAACAGTAAATTAAAGGACCATTTTGGGGGTTTTTTTGTATTTATTTATTTGTTGGCTATGCTAGGTCATTTCTGTGTGAGGGCTTTCCCTATTTGCGGCAAGCGGGGGCCACTCCTCATCGCGGTGCGCAGGCCTCTCACTATCGCGGCCTCTCTTGTTGTGGAGCACAGGCTCCAGACGCGCAGGCTCAGCAGTTGTGGCTCACGGGCCTAGTTGCTCCGCGGCATGGAGGATCCTCCCAGACCAAGGCTCAAACCCGCGTCCCCTGCATTGGCAGGCAGACTCTCAACCACTGCGCCACCAGGGAAGCCCACCTCAACAGCCTTTTGAAGTAAACAGGAGTCCAGCCAGTCTCATTGGCCACCATCATCACGGTGTCTGTAGGCTTTTCTATGGTGACAGTGTGATATACGCTTCCCCCGCCAAGATTATTAGCTTCCCTCTGGGTGCAGTAAGTCCTGCAAGCAGTAGTCTACTCTTTTGGGACACACTCTTGTTGTTTTATGAGAGAAACTCCAGGTCAAGTGATGTTCACATGAGTCGTCATGGTGCCCTGTTGCCCCCGGTTATCTCTCTGGATGTTGGAGTTGGAAGGCCTCCTCACTCGAGGTTGGTGTGCCCACAGAGCGAACCCTGCAACTTCAGAGCATGGTTGGTGGTTAGGATCACCATGTGGGGTCCTTTTCCCTTAGGAGGGAGGTGGCCTTTGGGGCTGCTGATTTCCAGGTTTTTAGATACCGCCAGTATCTTGGCCAGATGTGGCAGTGGGCCAAGCCCCTTGGTGACCGTAGTTTATCCTACCTGGATGGCATTCTTGCATTGTTCCATTTCAAGTGGTCCCATTTTTTGCACTAATTCTCCAATGGCGATTCACCTTTCACCGGGAATGTAAAGGTCAAAGGGTTTAGCTAAATTAGGGAGTTCCAGGGCAAGGGTCTGAATTGACTGCTCTTTCCATTCTTGAAAGGTCACTTCTGGATTCTATTCAAAAGGATCATCAACTTTTCCTTTCAGTGTTTCATATAGAGGCCCAGCTAGTAGACTGTAGTTAGGGATCCAGAAGCAGCAAACCCTGGCCTCCCCAGGAACCCCTAAGCTGTCTTCTAGTTTTAGAAAGGGGTAAGGCTGAAAATGGTTTCTTTCCTTTCCTGGGATGGGCTTCTCCGACCTTCTGTGAGAACGAAGCCCAGGCAGGTCACCGCAGTCTGTGATATTTGAGCTTTTTCTTGGACAACTTCTATCCTTTATTGGCTTGGTAGTTCAGAGGCCTCCTTAGTAGGGCTGGCGATCAGAATGTCGTCTGCGTACTGAAGGAGAGTTTCCTTTTCCAGAGGTAGAACTTTTAGGTCTTTAGCTAAGCTTTCCCCAAAGATGGTGTGGGAATTTTTGCACCCTTGGGGCAAGACGGCCCAGAAGTATTGTTTTAGTTGTATGTTGAGTCCTGCCACTCACAAGCCAAAATTTCTTGTGACTCTGGGACTAATGGAATACAGAAGAAGGCATCATTGAAGACTAATACAGAATACCATGTCCTGGTGGTTGGTAGAATGACCAGCAGGGTGTAGGAATTAGGAGCAGTTGGAGGTATATCCTCGGTGGCTTCACTGACTGTCCTGACATCCTTTACCAGGTCCCCAGCGCCCATGGGGCTCTCGTGGTCAGACCAATCCCAGAATATGGAGCTCACCTGGGCAGGTACCCCACCCCCACCCCAGCCCACGGGGCTCTCGTGGTCAGGCCCCTCCCAGGATACAGAGCTACCCTTGCAGGTACCGTGGCAGGGCTGGGCACACAGGAACCGTGCACATAGCCCTCATTGCAGAGCACCCCCAGCTCACCTGTCACTCAGAGCTGACACAGAGCACCTCAGAGCAGGACTGGAACTAACAAACAGCAGCTGCGACAGGTCTGTGACCCTGGGCATCACTCTGTGCGGCCTCCCTCCACCTGGTCTTCCAGAGACTTCCACTGCACCCGGGGCACCAGGCCTCTGTCTCCAACCACCACCCACCCCTCCTCTCCCTGACTCCTGGGTTCCTCTCATTAGGAGAGGGTTTTCTTGAAGTTGTCTCCCACTCATGGGCCAGATAAAATGATTAGAAAACAAGCCAAAGCTGCAGCCCCTTGTCTATCCTGACTCTCAGGAGCCCACACCTGTTCCTTGGACCTGGCCGGTTCAGCAAGTTCCATTTTCTGCAACTGTGAGCCCCTGAGGGGTGATGATTGGCTGACCTGGGCAGCCTTACCGTGCCGGCCAGCCCTCCCCAGGTGTGCCTGGGTTGAGATCAATATAAATACCACTCCAGGCAGCAAGAGCCCCTGCAGCCATGCCTGACGCCATTTTCTCTGCCCTGTCAGCAGTCTCGGGGCTGGGCTGGTGGGAGGGAGTGAGAGGCCACGGCTTTGTGGGTGGCCCAGTGTGAGTGGGGCTCTGCTGGACTTTCTGCAGCAGTTGCCAGGCTGCCACCTGCTAAAGAAGAGGATGTGTCACCTATACCTGCTGCTGGAATTTCTCCCTGGGCAGAGGTGAGAAAGGAAAAAAGCAGTGGGGGCAGGGACAGGACGGGTATCTCAGGCAGGGAAATGGAAATCTTCCAGAAGAGCACCCAGGGCCAGGACCATCCTGGCTGGCCTGCAGGCACCAAGTCGGCCAGCATGCTGTCACTCGTGTGGCTCTATGGCCCTTCCTCTAGGCTTTCAAGTCCTTGTATATATTCAGGTGTTTTACCTGGGACGGGTGGGAATAGTTCAGCAGCAACTGGCCTGGGGCTCAGCTCACGTTTTCTCACAGATGCCTCGGCACGGTGCCCCAGCTTTGCAATGAGGACGCTTGTTGCGTGGGGGCTGCTGGCTGAATGGGAGACGATTCCCCACCACTGACCAACTTCAGAATTGTTTACAACTGGAGCAAGTGCCCTGATACGGTTTTCCTCTGTGGAACTGGTGGGTTCTGTGATTTTTTTCTCTTTTTCGTTTTTGGTTCAAGGTAGATTTTATTCCTCTTTTTTGTATTTACAGATATAAGCATGGAAATAATTTATTCATATAAATACATGTATGTGAAGGGAATAATTGTTTTTTCTGTTTTATTTTTTAAATTTTATTTCTTTTTAATTTTGAATTTTATTTTATATTTTTATACAGCAGGTTCTTATTGGTTATCTGTTTTATACATATAAATGTATACATGCCAATCCCAGTCTCTCAACTCCTCCCACCACCACCACCCCAACAGCTTTCCCCCCTTGTTGTCCATACGTTTGTTGTCTACATCTGTTGCTCTATTTATGCCTTGCAAAATGGTTAACCTGTACAGTATTTCTAGGTTCCACATATATGCATGAATATACAAGATTTGTTTTTCTCTTTCTGACTTACTTCACTCTGTATGACAGTCTCTAGATCCATCGACGTCTCTACAAATGACCCAATTTCATTCCTTTTCATGGCTTAGTAATATTCCATTTTATATATGTACCACAGCTTTATGCATTCGTCTGTCTGTGGGCATTTAGGTTGCTTCCATTACCTCGATATTGTAAAGAGTGAGGCAATGAACATTGCGGTGAATGTCTCTTTTTGATTTATGGTTTTGTCTGGGTATATGTCCAGAACTGGGATTGCTGTATCATATGGTAATTCTACTGTTAGTTTCTTAAGAAACTCCATATTGTTCTCCATAGTGACTGTATCAATTTATATTCCCAACAATAGTGGAAGAGGGTTCCTTTTCTCCACACCCTTTCCAGCATTTTTTGTTTGTAGATTTTCTGATGATGCCCATTCTACCAGGTGTGAGGTGATATCTCATTGTTGAGTCCATTTCCTTGAGCAAGGGGTCGGTCTTGTCTATTACATATTTAGCTTATGGAACGGTATCTGTGCTAATTTCAAACTCAGGTTTTATGCAGCACCCCAACTCACGTTCCCCCTTAAGCAAGGATAAGTTGTTTTTCTAAACATGAGACCCTGTTCTGTTTTGTAATTCAGTTCATGAGTAGCCAAGTTCTCATTCCATGTATTAGTGGTACCTTATGAAGTTTTTTTTCTGTGTGACATTTTTCACTTAGAATCACCGTGCCTCAATCTACTCATTATGCTGGTACGGGCCTGGTGACATAGTTTTCATTGCTGAGAGGTATTCTGTTGTACGTAAGTACCGCAACTTCTTTATCCATTATTTGCTCTCTGACATATTTAACTTGTGCTGCAGAAGAGGTTCCTGTAAACAGAGCCGTCCCAAATTTTAGGGTGGATGTGTCTTTTTGATTTTAATTTCCCTAAGCTATAGGACCATAAGTGGAAGTGCCCTAGGCTCTGTTGCTTTGTTTTTTAGATGTTTCAGGAAACACCATACACTTCACCCGAGTGGCTGTTGGCAATTTACATCCCGCCCATCAGCATAACAAGGCTCCCAGTTCTCCATGGCCTGTCCTGCCTTTCTGGATTTTACACTTTTTTCAGATGGCCCTTTTCACCGGGGGGAAGTGAGACTTCATTGTAGTGCAGATTTCCTTTGCAAGCTTGCTTGGTTGGCCAAAAAGGGCGTATGCGTTTTTTTCTGAATATATTCAGGAAAAAACGCATACGCCCTTTTTGGCCAAGTGCATCATTGTCCACGTTCTGCCTCTTTTCCTATGCTTTAAATGCAATTCCAGTCTACCTCCTGAAATCGGCTTCCTGCAATTCTGCCCCGCTTTCAAGTCCTCTTGGCAGCCTAACTTCAGTATATTTTTGGACAATAGCTATCATTTATAACTCTGCAGGTGTGTGAATTACAGTGCCCCTGAGCTCCTTTCTTCAACTCGCTTTCTTGTGAGCTGGCCGCTACACCGCAGGATTGCTTCAGCCCCTAATCTGGTTCCGACACGGCATGCTGAGCCTTTGGTTAATTCCTCTTCCTGGTGGGAAATGAGAGTTAAATTTGCACGTCCAGACACCTCCAGCTAGGCTCTCATTGGTTCTCCCTATTCCTGTTCATCTTCCGCAGAAATTGCAAACTGGGCCAAACAGGAGGTTAAAGGCACTGACTCTCCAAGTCGGGAGAGTGTTAGTAAAGCCTCTGGAATGTTGCACCCGAGTACCAGGGGACGAGAACTGAGACATATTGGAACACGTCTCCCGATCACACGGTTGATCATACTCTGGGTTCCACATGCATGTTTTAGCTGAAGGAAGAATCCCTTAAACCTGGAGAGTTGAGACCCGTAGAATGGGTACCATGCAATATGACTTCAAAGGGTCTTCATTTGCTCACCGAACCTCTCCAATACTATCACTGCTGCATTTATGCCCCTGTATACATGCTTGATTCTCTTTCAGAGACATAGCAATCCATAGGTTTTAAGATACTTACTAGTCAGGTACATTCTTAGGCGTTTAATATGGGGTGTTGATTCCATTTCGTTGAGCAAGGAGTAGCCCTTGTGAATTACATATTTGGTTTAAGGAAATATATCTGGGCTCATTTCAATCTCTGTTTTTATGCAGCACCCCAACTCACCTTTCCCCTTAAGCAAGCATAAGTTGCTTTTCTAAATTTGAGACCCTCTTCTGTTTTGTAATCCAGTTCCTGTGTAGCCAAGTTTACATTCCGTGTATTAGTGATATCTTATGATGTTTCTTTTTCTGTGTGACTTATTTCAGTTAGAATCATCATAGTTGAATCCCCTCATTATGCTGCTATAGGCCTGATGACATAGATTTCATTGCTGAGTGATATTGCATTGTACGTAAGTACCACAACTTCTTTATCCATTTTTCGCTTTATGCGATATTGAACTTGTACCGTAAACGAGTTTCTTGTAAACAGAGCCATCCCAAACTTTGGGGTGGCTGTGTCTTTTTGATTTTAATTTCCCTAAGCTATAGGACCATAAGTGGAAGTGCCCTAGGCTCTGTTGCTTTGTTTTTTAGATGTTTCAGGAAACACCATACACTTCTCCCGAGTGGCTGTTGGCAATTTACATCCCGCCCATCAGCATAACAAGGCTCCCAGTTCTCCATGGCCTGTCCTGCCTTTCTGGATTTTACACTTTTTTCAGATGGCCCATTTGACTGGGGGGAAGTGAGACTTCATTGTAGTGCAGATTTCCTTTGCAAGCTTGCTTGGTTGGCCAAAAAGGGCGTATACGTCTTTTCCTGAATATATTCAGGAAAAAACTCATACGCCCGTTTTGGCTAAGTGCATCATTGTCGACGTTCTGCCTCTTTTCCTATGCTTTAAATCCAATCCAGTCTACCTCCTGAAATCAGATTCCTGCAATTATGCCCCGCTTTCAAGTCCTCTTGGCAGCCTTACTTCAGTATATTTTTGGATGATAGCTATCATTTATAACTTTGCAGGTTTGTGATTACAGTGCCCCTGAGCTCCTTTCTTCAACTCGCTTTCTTTTGAGCTGGCCGCAACACCGCAGGATTGCTTCAGGCCCTAATCTGGTTCCAGCACGGCAAGCCGAGCCTTTGGTTAATTCCTCTTCCTGGTGTGAAATGAGAGTTCAATTTGCCCTTCCAGACACCTCCAGATAGTGTCTCGTTGGTTCTCCCTATTCCTGTTCATCTTCCGTGGAATTTGCAACCAGGGCCAAACAGGAAGTTAAAGACACTGACTCTCCTAGTCGGGAGAGTATTAGTAAAGCAACTGGAATGTTGCACCCGAGTACCAGGGGATGAGAACTGAGACATATTGGAACACGTCTCCCGATCACACGGTTGATCATAATATGGGTTCCACATGCATGTTTTAGCTGAAGGCAGAATCCTTTAAACCAGGAGAGTTGAGACCCGTGGAATGGGTACCATGAAATATGACTTCAAAGCGTCTTCATTTGCTCACCGAACCTCTCCAATCCTGTCACTGCTGTGTTTATGCCCCTGTACACACGCTTGATTCTCTTTCGGAGACATAGCAATTCATAGGTTTTAAGATACTTACTAGTCAGGTACATTCTTTGGCGTTTAATATGGGGTGTTGAGTCCATTTCGTTGAGCAAGGAGTAGCTCTTGTCTATTCCATATTTGGCTTAAGGAACTTTATCTGTGCTCATTTCAATCTCTGGTTTTATGCAGCACCCCAACTCACCTTTCCCCTTAAGCAAGCATAAGTTGGTTTTCTAAATTTGAGACCCTGTTCTGTTATGTAATCCAGTTCCTGTGTAGCCAAGTTTACATTCCGTGTATTAGTGATATCTTATGATGTTTCTTTTTCTGTGTGACTTATTTCAGTTAGAATCATCATACCTGAATCCACTCATTATGCTGCTACGGGCCTGATGACATAGATTTCATTGCTGAGTGATATTGCATTGTACGTAAGTACCACAACTTCTTTATCCATTTTTCGCTTTATGCGATATTGAACTTGTACCGTAAACGAGGTTCTTGTAAACAGAGCCGTCCCAAACTTTGGGGTTGCTGTGTCTTTTTGATTTTAATTTCCCTAACCTATAGGACCATAAGTGGAAGTGCCCTAGGCTCTGTTGCTTTGTTTTTTAGATGTTTCAGGAAACACCATACACTTCTCCCGAGTGGCTGTTGGCAATTTACATCCCGCCCATCAGCATAACAAGGCTCCCAGATCTCCATGGCCTGTCCTGCCTTTCTGGATTTTACACTTTTTTCAGATGGCCCTTTTGACCAGGGGAAGAGAGACTTCATTGTAGTGCAGATTTCCTTTGCAAGCTTGCTTGGTTGGCCAAAAAGGGCGTATGCGTTTTTTCCTGAATATATTCAGGAACAAACGCATATGCCCTTTTTGGCCAAGTGCATCATTGTTGACGTTCTGGCTCTTTTCCTATGCTTAAATGCAATTCCAGTCTACCTCCTGAAATCGGTTTCCTGCAATTCTGCGCCGCTTTCAAGTCCTCTTGGCAGCCTAACTTCAGTATATTATTGGACGATAGCTATCATTTATAACTCTGCAGGTGTGTGAATTACAGTGCCCCTGAGCTCCTTTCTTCAACTCGCTTTCTTGTGAGCTGGCCGCAACACCGCAGGATTGCTTCAGCCCCTAATCTGGTTCTGGCACGGCATGCTGAGCCTTTGGTTAATTCCTCTTCCTGGTGGGAAATGAGAGTTAAATTTGCACGTCCAGACACCTCCAGCTAAGCTCTCATTGGTTCTCCCTATTCCTGTTCATCTTCCACAGAAATTGCAAACTGGGCCAAACAGGAGGTGAAAGGCACTGACTCTCCAAGTCGGGAGAGTGTTAGTAAAGCGTCTGGAAAGTTGCACCCGAGTACCAGGGGACGAGAACTGAGACATATTGGAACACGTCTCCCGATCACACGGTTGATCATACTCTGGGTTCCACATGCATGTTTTAGCTGAAGGAAGAATCCCTTAAACCTGGAGCGTTGAGACACGTGGAATGGGTACCATGCAATATGACTTCCAAGGGTCTTCATTTGCTCACCGAACCTCTCCAATACTATCACTGCTGCATTTATGCCCCTGTATATATGCTTGATTCTCTTTCAGAGACATAGCAATCCACAGGTTTTAAGATACTTACTAGTCAGGTACATTCTTAGGCGTTTAATATGGGGTGTTGATTCCATTTCGTTGAGCAAGGAGTAGCCCTTGTGTATTACATATTTGGCTTAAGGAAATATATCTGGGCTCATTTCAATCTCTGGTTTTATGCAGCACCCCAACTCACCTTTCCCCTTAAGCAAGCATAAGTTGGCTTTCTAAATTTGAGACCCCGTTCTGTTTTGTAATCCAGTTCCTGTGTAGCCAAGTTTACATTCCGTGTATTAGTGATATCTTATGATGTTTCTTTTTCTGTGTGACTTATTTCAGTTAGAATCATCATAGCTGAATCCCCTCATTATGCTGCTATGGGCCTGATGACATAGATTTCATTGCTGAGTGATATTGCATTGTACGTAAGTATCACATCTTCTTTATCCATTTTTCACTTTCTGCGATATTGAACTTGTACCGTAAACGAGGTTCTTGTAAACAGAGCCTTCCCAAACTTAGGGGTGGCTGTGTCTTTTTGATTTTAATTTCCTTAAGCTCTAGGACCATATGTGGAAGTGCCCTAGGCTCTGTTGCTTTGTTTTTTAGATGTTTCAGGAAACACCGTACACTTCTCCCGAGTGGCTGTTGGCAATTTACATCCCGCCCATCAGCATAACAAGGCTCCCAGTTCTCCATGGCCGGTCCTGCCTTTCTGGATTTTACACTTTTTTCAGATGGCCCTTTTGACTGGCCGGAAGTGAGACTTCATTGTAGTGCAGATTTCCTTTGCAAGCTTGCTTGGTTGGCCAAAAAGGGCATATGCGTTTTTTCCTGAATATATTCAGGAAAAAACGCATACACACTTTTTGGCCAAGTGCATCATTGTGCACGTTCTGCCTCTTTTCCTATGCTTTAAATGCAATTCCAGTCTACCTCCTGAAATCGGTTTCCTGCAATTCTGCCCCACTTTCAAGTCCTCTTGGCAGCCTTACTTCAGTATATTTTTGGACGATAGCTGTCATTTATAACTCTGCAGGTTTGTGAATTTCGGTGCCCCTGAGCTCCTTTCTTCAACTCGCTTTCTTGTGAGCTGGCCGCAACACCGCAGGATTGCTTCAGGCCCTAATCTGGTTCCGGCATGGCACGCTGAGCCATTGGTTAATTCCTCTTCCTGGTGGGAAATGAGAGTTAAATTTGCCCGTCCAGACACCTCCAGCTAGTCTCTCATTGGTTCTCCCTATTCCTATTTATCTTCCGCAGAAATTGCAAACTGGGCCAAACAGGAGGTTAAAGGCACTGACTCTCCAAGTCGGGAGAGTGTTAGTAAAGCGTCTGGAAAGTTGCACCCGAGTACCAGGGGACGAAAACTGAGACATATTTGAACACGTCTCCCGATCACACGGTTGATCATACTCTGGGTTCCACATGCATGTTTTAGCTGAAGGAAGAATCCCTTAAACCTGGAGAGTTGAGACCCGTGGAATGGGTACCATGCAATATGACTTCAAAGGGTCTTCATTTGCTCACCGAACCTCTCCAATCCTATCACTGCTGCGTTTATGCCCCTGTACACACACTTGATTCTCTTTTGGAGACATAGCAATCCATAGGTTTTAAGATACTTACTAGTCAGTTACATTATTAGACGTTTAATATTGGGTGTTGAGTCTATTTCGTTGAGCAAGGAGTATCTCTTGTATATTACATATTTGGCTTAAGGAACTTTATCTGTGCTCATTTCAATCTCTGGTTGTATGTAGCACCCCAACTCACCTTTCCCCTTAAGCAAGCATAAGTTGGTTTTCTAAATTTGAGACTCTGTTCTGTTTTGTAATCCAGTTCCTGTGTAGCCAAGTTTACATTCCGTGTATTAGTGATATCTTATGATGTTTCTTTTTCTGTGTGACATTTCATTTAGAATCATCATACCTGAATCCACTCATTATGCTGCTATGGGCCTGATGACATAGATTTCATTGCTGAGTGATATTGCATTGAACGTAAGTACCGTAACTTCTTTATCCATTTTCTGCTTTCTGCGATATTGAACTTGTACTGTAAACGAGGTTCTTGTAAACTGAGCCGTCCCAAACTTTGGGGTGGCTCTGTCTTTTTGATTTTAATTTCCCTAAGCTATAGGACCATAAGTGGAAGTGCCCTAGGCTCTGTTGCTTTGTTTTTTATATGTTTCAGGAAACACCATACACTTCTCCCTAGTGGCTGCTGGCAATTTACATCCCACCCATCAGCATAACAAGGCTCCCAGTTCTCCATGGCCTGTCCTGCCTTTCTGGATTTTACACTTTTTTCAGATGGCCCTTTTGACCGGGGGGAAGTGAGACTTCATTGTAGTGCAGATTTCCTTTGCAAGCTTGCTTGGTTGGCCAAAAAGGGCGTATGCGTTTTTTCCTGAATATATTCAGGAAAAAACGCATACGCCCTTTTTGGCCAAGTGCATCATTGTGGACGTTCTGCCTCTTTTCCTATGCTTTAAATGCAATTCCAGTCTACCTCCTGAAATCGGTTTCCTGCAATTCTGCCCCGCTTTCAAGTCCTCTTGGCAGCCTTACTTCAGTATATTTTTGGATGATAGCTGTCATTTATAACTCTGCAGGTTTGTGAATTACAGTGCCCCTGAGCTCCTTTCTTCAACTCGCTTTCTTGTGAGCTGGCCGCAACACCGCAGGATTGCTTCAGGCCCTAATCTTGTTCTGGCACGGCACGCTGAGCCTTTGGTTAATTCCTCTTCCTGGTGGGAAATGAGAGTTAAATTTGCCCGTCCAGACACCTCCAGCTAGTCTCTCATTGGTTCTCCCTATTCCTGTTCATCTTCCGCAGAAATTGCAAACTGGGCCAAACAGGAGGTTAAAGGCACAGACTCTCCAAGTCGGGAGAGTGTTAGTAAAGCATCTGGAATGTTGCACCCGAGTACCAGGGGACGAGAACTGAGACATATTGGAACACGTCTCCCGATCACACGGTTGATCATACTCTGGGTTCCACATGCATGATTTAGCTGAAGAAAGAATCGCTTAAACCTGGAGCGTTGAGACCCGTGGAATGGGTACCGTGCAATATGACTTCAAAGGGTCTTCATTTGCTCACCGAACCCCTCCAATCCTATCACTGCTGCGTTTATACCCCTGTACACACGCTTGATTCTCTTTCAGAGACAGAGCGATCCATAGGTTTTAAGATACTTACTAGTCAGGTACATTCTTAGGCGTTTAATACGGGGTGTTGAGTCCATTTCGTTGAGCAAGGAGTAGCTCTTGTCTATTCCATATTTGGCTTAAGGAACTTTATCTGTGCTCATTTCAATCTCTGGTTTTATGCAGCACCCCAACTCACCTTTCCCCTTAAGCAAGCATAAGTTGGTTTTCTAAATTTGAGACTCTGTTCTGTTTTGTAATCCAGTTCCTGTGTAGCCAAGTTTACATTCCGTGTATTAGTGATATCTTATGATGTTTCTTTTTCTGTGTGACTTATTTCAGTTAGAATCATCATACCTGAATCCACTCTATGCTGCTACGGGCCTGATGACATAGATTTCATTGCTGAGTGATATTGCATTGTACGTAAGTACCACAACTTCTTTATCCATTTTTCGCTTTCTGCTCTATTGAACTTGTACCATAAACGAGGTTCTTGTAAACAGAGCTGTCCCAAACTTTGGGGTGGCTGTGTCTTTTTGATTTTAATTTCCCTAAGTTATAGGACCATAAGTGGAAGTGCCCTAGGCTCTGTTGCTTTCTTTTTTAGATGTTGCAGGAAGCACCATACACTTCTCCCGAGTGGCTGTTGGCAATTTACATCCCGCCCATCAGCACAACAAGGCTCCCAGTTCTCCACGGCCTGTCCTGCCTTTCTGGATTTTACACTTTTTTCACATGGCCCTTTTGACCGGGGGGAAGTGAGACTTCATTGTAGTGCAGATTTCCTTTGCAAGCTTGCTTGGTTGGCCAAAAAGAGCGTATGCGTTTTTTCCTGTATATATTCAGGAAAAAACGCATACGCCCTTTTTGGCCAAGTGCATCATTGTCCACGTTCTGCCTCTTGTCCTATGCTTTAAATGCAATTCCAGTCTACCTACTGAAATCAGTTTCCTGCAATTCTGCCCCGCTTTCAACTCCTCTTGGCAGCCTTTCTTCAGTATATTTTTGGACGGTAGCTGTCATTTATAACTCTGCAGGTTTGTGAATTACAGTGCCCCTGAGCTCCTTTCTTCAACTCGCTTTTTTGTGAGCTGGCCGCAAGACCGCAGGATTGCTTTAGGCCCTAATCTTTTTCCGGCTCGTCACGCTGAGCCTTTGGTTAATTCCTCTTCCTGGTGGGAAATGAGAGTTAAATTTGCCCGTCCAGACACCTCCAGCTAGTCTCTCATTGGTCCCCCCTATCCCTGTTCATCTTCCGCAGAAATTGCAAACTGGGCCAAACAGGAGGTTAAAGGCACTGACTCTCCAAGTCGGGAGAGTGTTAGTAAAGTGTCTGCAATGTTGCACCCGAGTATCAGGGGACGAAAACTGAGACATATTTGAACACGTCTCCCGATCACACAGTTGATCATACTCTGGGTTCCACATGCATGATTTAGCTGAAGGAAGAATCCCTTAAACCTGGAGCGTTGAGACCCGTGGAATGGGTATCATGAAATATGACTTCAAAGGGTCTTCATTTGCTCACCGAACCTCTCCAATCCTATCACTGCTGCGTTTAGGCCCGTGTACACACGCTTGATTCTCTTTCGGAGACATAGCAATCCATAGGTTTTAAGATACTTACTAGTCAGGTACAGTCTTAGGCGTTTAAAATGGGGTGTTGAGTCCATTTCATTGAGCAAGCATTAGCTCTTGTCTATTCCATATTTGGCTTAAGGAACTTTATCTGTGCTCATTTCAATCTCTGGTTTTATGCAGCACCCCAACTCACCTTTCCCCTTAAGCAAGCATAAGTTGGTTTTCTAAATTTGAGACCCTGTTCTGTTTTGTAATCCAGTTCCTGTGTAGCCAAGTTTACATTCCGTGTATTAGTGATATCTTTCGATGTGTCTTTTTCTGTGTGACTTATTTCAGTTAGAATCATCATACCTGAATCCACTCATTATGCTGCTACGGGCCTGGTGACATAGATGTCATTGCTGAGTGATATTGCATTGTACGTAAGTACCACAACTTCTTTATCCATTTTTTGCTTTCTGCGATATTGAACTTGTACCGTAAACGAGGTTCTTGTAAACAGAGCTATCCCAAACTTTGGTGTGGCTGTGTCTTTTTGATTTTAATTTCCCTAAGCTATAGGACCATAAGTGGAAGTGCCCTAGGCTCTGTTGCTTTGTTTTAGAAGTTCCAGGAAACAACATACACTTCTCCTGAGTGGCTGGTGGCAATTTACATCCTGCCCATCAGCATACAAGGCTCCGAGTTCTCCATGGCCTGTCCTGCCTTTCTGGATTTTACACTTTTTTCAGATGGCCCTTTTGACCGGGGGGAAGTGAGACTTCATTGTAGTGCAGATTTCCTTTGCAAGCTTGCTTGGTTGGCCAAAAAGTTCCTATGCGTTTTTTCCTGAATATATTCAGGAAAAAACGCATACGCCCTTTTTGGCCAAGTGCATCATTGTGGACGTTCTGCCTCTTTTCCTATGCTTTAAATGCAATTCCAGTCTACCTCCTGAAATCGGTTTCCTACAATTCTGCCCCGCTTTCAAGTCCTCTTGGCAGCCTTACTTCAGTATATTTTTGGACGATAGCTGTCATTTGTAACACTGCAGGTTTGTGAATTACAGTGCCCCTTAGCTCCTTTCTTCAACTCGCTTTCTTGTGAGCTGGCCGAAACACTGCAGGATTGCTTCAGGCCCTAATCTGGTTCCGGCACGGAACGCTGAGCCGTTGGTTATTTCCTCTTCCTTGTGGGAAATGAGAGTTAAATTTGCCCATCCAGACACCTCAGGCTAGTCACTCATTGGTCCTCCCTATTCGTGTTCATCTTCCGCAGAAATTGCAAACTGGGCCAAACAGGAGGTTAAAGGCACTGACTCTCCAAGTCGGGAGAGTGTTAGTAAAGCATCTGGAATGTTGCACCCGATTACCAGCGGACGAAAACTGAGACATATTGGAACACGTCTCCCGATCACACGGTTGATCATACTCTGGGTTTCACATGCATGTTTAGCTGAAGGAAGAATCCCTTAAACCTGGAGAGTTGAGACCTGTGGAATGGGTACCATGCAATATGACTTCAAAGGGTCTTCGTTTGCTCGCCGAACCTCTCCAATCCTATCACTGCTGCGTTTATGCCCCTGTACACATGCTTGATTCTCTTTCGGAGACATAGCAATCCATAGGTTTTAAGATACTTACTAGTCAGGTACATTCTTAGGCGTTTAATATGGGGTGTTGAGTCCATTTCGCTGAACAAGGAGTAGCTCTTGTCTATTACATATTTGGCTTAAGGAACTTTATCTGTGCTCATTTCAATCTCTGGTTTTATGCAGCACCACAACTCACCTTTCCCCTTAAGCAAGCATAAGTTGGTTTTCTAAATTTGAGACCCTGTTCTGTTTTGTAATTCAGTTCCTGTGTAGCCAAGTTTACATTCCGTGTATTAGTGATATCTTATGATGTTTCTTTTTCTGTGTGACTTATTTCAGTTAGAATCATCATACCTAAATCCACTCATTATGCTGCTACGGCCCTGATGACATAGATTTCATTGCTGAGTGATATTGCATTGTACGTAAGTACCACAACTTCTTTATCCATTTTTCGCTTTCTGCGATATTGAACTTGTACCGTAAACGAGGTTCTTGTAAACAGAGCCATCCCAAACTTTGGGGTGGCTGTGTCTTTTTTATTTTAATTTCCCTAAGCTATAGGACCATAAGTGGAAGTGCCCTAGGCTCTGTTGCTTTGTTTTTTAGATGTTTCAGGAAACACCATACACTTCTCCCGAGTGGCTGTTGGCAATTTACATCCCGCCCATCAGCACAACAAGGCTCCCAGTTCTCCACGGCCTGTCCTGCCTTTCTGGATTTTACACTTTTTTCAGATGGCCCTTTTGACCGGGGGGAAGTGAGACTTCATTGTAGTGCAGATTTCCTTTGCAAGCTTGCTTGGTTGGCCAAAAAGGGCGTATGCGTTTTTTCCTGTATATATTCAGGAAAAAACGCATACGCACTTTTTGGCCAAGTGCATCATTGTCCACGTTCTGCCTCTTCTCCTATGCTTTAAATGCAATTCCAGTCGATCTCCTGAAATCAGTATCCTGCAATTCTGCCCCACTTTGCAGTCCTCTTGGCAGCCTTACTTCAGTATATTTTTGGACGATAGCTGTCATTTATAACTCTGCAGGTTTGTGAATTACAGTGCCCCTGAGCTCCTTTCTTCAACTCGCTTTCTTGTGAGCTGGCTGTAACACCGCAGGATTGCTTCAGGCCGTAATCTGGTTCCGGCACGGCACGCTGAGCCTTTGGTTAATTCCTATTCCTGGTGGGAAATGAGAGTTAAATTTGCCCGTCCAGACACCTCCAGCTAGTCTCTCATTGGTTCTCCCTATTCCTGTTCATCTTCTGCAGAAATTGCAAACTGGGCCAAACAGGAGGTTAAAGGCACTGACTCTCCAAGTCGGGAGAGTGTTAGTAAAGCGTCTGGAATGTTGCACCCGAGTACCAGGGTCGAAAACTGAGACATAGTTGAACACGTCTCCCGATCACACGGTTGATCATACTCCGGGCTCCACATGCATGTTTTAGCTGAAGGAAGAATCCCTTAAACCTGGAGAGTCGAGACCCGTGAAATGGGTACCATTCAATATGACTTCAAAGGGTCTTCATTTGCTCACCGAACCTCTCCAATCCTATCACTGCTGTGTTTATGCCCCTGTACACAAGCTTGATTCTCTTTTGGAGACATAGCAATCCATAGGTTTTAAGATACTTAGTAGTCAGGTACATTATTAGGCGTTTAATATGGTGTGTTGAGTCCATTTCGTTGAGCAAGGAGTAGCTCTTGTCTATTACATATTTGGCTTAAGGAACTTTATCTGTGCTCATTTCAATCTCTGGTTTTATGCAGCACCCCAACTCACCTTTCCCCTTAAGCAAGCATAAGTTGGTTTTCTGAATTTGAGACCCTGTTCTGTTTTGTAATTCAGTTCCTGTGTAGCCAAGTTTACATTCCGTGTATTAGTGATATCTTATGATGTTTCTTTTTCTGTGTGACTTATTTCAGTTAGAATCATCATACCTGAATCCACTCATTATGCTGCTATGGGCCTGATGACATAGATTTCATTGCTGAGTGATATTGCATTGTACGTAAGTACCACAACTTCTTTATCCATTTTTCGCTTTCTGCGATATTGAACTTGTACCGTAAACGCGGTTCTTGTAAACAGAGCCATCCCAAACTTTGGGGTGGCTGTGTCTTTTCGATTTTAATTTCCCTAAGCTATAGGACCTTAAGTGGAAGTGCCCTAGGCTCTGTTGCTTTGTTTTTTAGATGTTTCAGGAAACACCATACACTTCTCCCGAGTGGCTGTTGGCAATTTACATCCCGCCCATCAGCACAACAAGGCTCCCAGTTCTCCATGGCCTGTCCTGGCTTTCTGGATTTTACAATTTTTTCAGATGGCCCTTTTGACCGGGGGGAAGTGAGACTTCATTGTAGTGCAGATTTCCTTTGAAAGCTTGCTTGGTTGGCCAAAAAGAGCGTATGCGTTTTTTCCTGTATATATTCAGGAAAAAACGCATACGCCCTTTTTGGCCAAGTGCATCATTGTCCACGTTCTGCCTCTTGTCCTATGCTTTAAATGCAATTCCAGTCTACCTACTGAAATCAGTTTCCTGCAATTCTGCCCCGCTTTCAACTCCTCTTGGCAGCCTTTCTTCAGTATATTTTTGGACGATAGCTGTCATTTATAACTCTGCAGGTTTGTGAATTACAGTGCCCCTGAGCTCCTTTCTTCAAATCGCTTTCTTGTGAGCTGGCGCAACACCGCAGGATTGCTTCAGGCCCTAATCTGGTTCCGGCTCGTCACGCTGAGCCTTTGGTTAATTCCTCTTCCTGGTGGGAAATGAGAGTTAAATTTGCCCGTCCAGACACCTCCAGCTAGTCTCTCATTGGTTCTCCCTATTCCTGTTCATCTTCCACAGAAATTGCAAACTGGGCCAAACAGGAGGTTAAAGTCACTGACTCTCCAAGTCGGGAGAGTGTTAGTGAAGCGTCTGGAATGTTGCACCCGAGTGCCAGGGGACGAGAATTGAGACATATTTGAACACGTCTCCCGATCACACGGTTGATCATACTCTGGGTTCCACATGCATGTTTCAGCTGAAGGCAGAATCCCTTAAATCTGGAGAGTTGAGACCCGTGAAATGGGTACCATGCAATATGACTTCAAAGGGTTTTCATTTGCTCACCGAACCTCTCCAATCCTATCACTGCTGCGTTTATGCCCCTGTACACACACTTGATTCTCTTTTGGAGACATAGCAATCCATAGGTTTTAAGATACTTACTAGTCAGTTACATTATTAGACATTTAATATTGGGTGTTGAGTCTATTTCGTTGAGCAAGGAGTAGCTCTTGTATATTACATATTTGGCTTAAGGAACTTTTTCTGTGCTCATTTCAATCTCTGGTTGTATGCAGCACCCCAACTCACCTTTCCACTTAAGCAAGCATAAGTTGGTGTTCTAAATTTGAGATCCTGTTCTGTTTTGTAATTCAGTTCCTGTATAGCCAAGTTTACATTCCGTGTATTAGTGATATCTTATGATGTTTCTTTTTCTCTGTGACATTTCATTTAGAATCATCATACCTGAATCCACTCATTATGCTGCTACGGGCCTGATGACATAGATTTCATTGCTGAGTGATATTGCATTGAACGTAAGTACCGCAACTTCTTTATCCATTTTCTGCTTTCTGCGATATTGAACTTGTACTGTAAACGATGTTCTTGTAAACTGAGCCGTCCCAAATTTTGGGGTGGCTCTGTCTTTTTTATTTTAATTTCCCTAAGCTATAGGACCATAAGTGGAAGTGCCCTAGGCTCTGTTGCTTTGTTTTTTAGATGTTTCAGGAAACACCGTACACTTCTCCCAAGTGGCTGTTGGCAATTTGCATCCCGCCCATCAGCATAACAAGGCTTCCAGTTCTCCATGGCCTGTCCTGCCTTTCTGGTTTTACACTTCTTTCAGATGGCCCTTTTGACCAGGGGGAAGTGAGACTTCATTGTAGTGCAGATTTCCTTTGCAAGCTTGCTTGGTTGGCCAAAAAGGACATATGCGTTTTTTCCTGAATATATTCAGGAAAAAACGCATACGCCCTTTTTGGCCAAGTGCATCATTGTGGACGTTCTGCCTCTTTTCCTATGCTTTAAATGCAATTCCAGTCTACCTCCTGAAATCGGTTTCCTGCAATTCTGCCCCGCTTTCAAGTCCTCTTGGAAGCCTTATTTCAGTATATTTTTGGACAATAGCTGTCATTTATAACTCTGCAGTTTTGTGAATTACAGTGCCCCTGAGCTCCTTTCTTCAACTCGCTTTCTTGTGAGCTGGCCGCAACACCGCAGGATTGCTTCAGGCCCTAATCTTGTTCCGGCTCGGCACGCTGAGCATTTGGTTAATTCCTCTTCCTGGTGGGAAATGAGAGTTAAATTTGCCCGTCCAGACACCTCCAGCTAGTCTCTCATTGGTCCCCCCTATCCCTGTTCATCTTCCGCAGAAATTGCAAACTGGGCCAAACAGGAGGTTAAAGGCACTGACTCTCCAAGTCGGGAGAGTGTTAGTAAAGCATCTGCAATGTTGCACCCGAGTATCAGGGGACGAAAACTGAGACATATTTGAACACGTCTCCAGATCACATGGTTGATCATACTCTGGGTTCCACATGCATGATTTAGCTGAAGGAAGAATCCCTTAAACCTGGAGCGTTGAGACCCGTGGAATGGGTATCATGCAATATGACTTCAAAGGGTCTTCATTTGCTCACCGAACCTCTCCAATCCTATCACTGCTGCGTTTAGGCCCCTGTACACACGCTTGATTCTCTTTCGGAGACATAGCAATCCATAGGTTTTAAGATACTTACTAGTCAGGTACAGTCTTAGGCGTTTAAAATGGGGTGTTGAGTCCATTTCATTGAGCAAGGATTAGCTCTTGTCTATTCCATATTTGGCTTAAGGAACTTTATCTGTGCTCATTTCAATCTCTGGTTTTATGCAGCACCCCAACTCACCTTTCCCCTTAAGCAAGCATAAGTTGGTTTTCTAAATTTGAGACCCTGTTCTGTTTTGTAATCCAGTTCCTGTGTAGCCAAGTTTACATTCCGTGTATTAGTGATATCTTATGATGTTTCTTTTTCTGTGTGACTTATTTCAGTTAGAATCATCATACCTGAATCCACTCATTATGCTGCTACGGGCCTGATGACATAGATTTCATTGCTCAGTGATATTGCATTGTACCTAAGTACCACAAATTCTTTATCCATTTTTCACTTTCTGCAATATTGAACTTGTACCGTAAACGAGGTTCTTGTAAACAGAGCCGTCCCAAAATTTGGGGTGGCTGTGTCTTTTTGATTTTAATTTCCTTAAGTTATAGAACCATAAGTGGAACTGCCCTAGGCTCTGTTGCTTTGTTTTTTAGATGTTTCAGGAAACACCATACACTTCTCCCTAGTGGCTGCTGGCAATTTACATCCCACCCATCAGCATAACAAGGCTCCCAGTTCTCCATGGCCTGTCCTGCCTTTCTGGATTTTACACTTTTTTCAGATGGCCCTTTTGAACGGGGGGAAGTGAGACTTCATTTTAGTGCAGATTTCTTTTGCAAGCTTGCTTGGTTGGCCAAAAAGGACATATGCGTTTTTTCCTGAATATATTCAGGAAAAAACGCATAGGCCCTTTTTGGCCAAGTGCATCATTGTGGACGTTCTGCCTCTTTCCCTATGCTTTAAATGCAATTCCAGTCTACCTCCTGAAATCGGTTTCCTGCAATTCTGCCCCGCTTTCAAGTCCTCTTGGCAGCCTTACTTCAGTATATTTTTGGACGATAGCTGTCATTTATAACTCTGCAGGTTTGTGAATTACAGTGCCCCTGAGCTCCTTTCTTCAACTCGCTTTCTTGTGAGCTGGCCGCAACACCGCAGGATTGCTTCAGGCCCTAATCTTGTTCTGGCACGGCATGCTGAGCCTTTGGTTAATTCCTCTAACTGGTGGGAAATGAGAGTTAAATTTGCCCGTCCAGACACCTCCAGCTAGTCTCTCATTGGTTCTACCTATTCCTGTTCATCCTCCACAGAAATTGCAAACTGGGTCTAACAGGAGGTTAAAGGCACTGACTCTCCAAGTCGGCAGAGTGTTAGTAAAGCGTCTGGAATGTTGCACCCGAGTACCAGGGTACGAGAACTGAGACATATTGGAACACATCTCCCGATCACACGATTGATCATTCTCTGGGTTCCACATGCATGTTTTAGCTGAAGGAAGAATCCCTTAAACCTGGAGAGTTGAGACCCGTGGAATGGGTACCATGCAATATGACTTCAAAGGGTCTTCGTTTGCTCACCAAACCTCTCCAATCCTATCACTGCTGCGTTTATGCCCCTCTACACATGCTTGATTCTCTTTCGGAGACATAGCAATCCATAGATTTTAAGATATTACTAGTCAGGTACATTCTTAGGCGTTTAATATGGGGTTTTGAGTCCATTTCGTTGAGCAAGGAGTAGCTCTTGTCTATTCCATATTTGGCTTAAGGAACATTATCTGTGCTCATTTCAATCTCTGGTTTTATGCAGCACCCCAACTCACCTTTCCCCTCAAGCAAGCCTAAGTTTGTTTTCTAAATTTGAGACCCTGTTCTGTTTTGTAATTCAGTTCCTGAGTAGCCAAGTTTACATTCCGTGTATTAGTGATATCTTATGATGTTTCTTTTTCTGTGTGACTTATTTCAGTTAGAATCATCATACCTCAATCCACTCATTATGCTGCTATGGGCCTGATGACATAGATTTCATTGCTGAGTGATAGTGCATTGTACATAAGTACCACAACTTCTTTATCCATTTTTCGCTTTCTGCGATATTGAACTTGTACCGTAAACGAGGTTCTTGTTAGAGAGCCGTCCCAAACTTTGGGGTGGCTGTGTCTTTTTGATTTTAATTTCCCTAAGCTATAGGACCATAAGTGGAAGTGCCCTAGACTCTGTTGCTTTGTTTTTTAGATGTTTCAGGAAAGACCATACACTTCTCCCCAGTGGCTGTTGGCAATTTACATCCAGCCCATCAGCATAACAAGGCTCCCAGTTCTCCATGGCCTGTCCTGCCTTTCTGGATTTTACACTTTTTTCAGATGGCCCTTTTGACCGGGGGGAAGTGAGACTTCATTGTAGTGCAGATCTCCTTTGCAAGCTTGCTTGGTTGGCCAAAAAGTGCGTATGCGTTTTTTCCTGAATATATTCAGGAAAAAACGCATACGCCCGTTTTGGCCACGTGCATCATTGTCGACATTCTGCCTCTTTTCCTATGCTTTAAATGCAATTCCAGTGTACCTCCTGAAATCGGTTTCCTGCAATTCTGCCCCGCTTTCAAGTCCTCTTGGCAGCCTTACTTCAGTATATTTTTGGACGATAGCTGTCATTTATAACTCTGCAGGTGTGTGAATTACGGTGCCCCTGAGCTCCTTTCTTCAACTCGCTTTCTTGTGAGCTGGCCGCAACACCGCAGCATTGCTTCAGGCCCTAATCTGGTTCCGGCACGGCACGCTGAGCCTTTGGTTAATTCCTCTCCTGTTGGGAAATGAGAGTTAAATTTGCCCGTCCAGAGACCTCCAGCTAATCTCTCATTGGTTCTCCCTATTCCTGTTCATCTTCCGCAGAAATTGCAAAATGGGCCAAACAGGAGGTTAAAGGCACTGACTCTCCAAGTCGGGAGAGTGTTAGTAAAGCGTCTGGAAATTTGCACCCGAGTACCAGGGGACGAGAATTGAGACATATTTGAACACGTCTCCTGATCACACGGTTGATCATACTCTGGGTTCCACATGCATGTTTTAGCTGAAGGAAGAATCCCTTAAACCTGGAGAGTTGAGACCCGTGGAATGGGTTCCATGCAGTATGACTTCAAAGGGTCTTCATTTGCTCACCGAACCTCTCCAATCCTATCACTGCTGCGTTTATGCCGCTGTACACATGCTTGATTCTCTTTTGGAGACATAGCAATCCATAGGTTTTAAGATACTTACTAGTCAGTTACTTTATTAGGCGTTTAATATTGGGTGTTGAGTCTATTTCGTTGAGCAAGGAGTAGCTCTTGTATATTACATATTTGGCTTAAGGAACTTTATCTGTGCTCATTTCAATCTCTGGTTTTATGCAGCACCCCAACTCACCTTTCCCCTTAAGCAAGCATAAGTTGGTTTTCTGAATTTCAGACCCTGTTCTGTTTTGTAATTCAGTTCCTTTGTAGCCAAGTTTACATTCCATGTATTAGTGATATCTTTCGATGTGTCTTTTTCTGTGTAACTTATTTCAGTTAGAATCATCATACCTGAATCCACTCATTATGCTGCTACGGGCCTGATGACATAGATGTCATTGCTGAGTGATATTGCATTGTACGTAAGTACCACAACTTCTTTATCCATTTTTCGCTTTCTGCGATATTGAACTTGTACCGTAAACGAGGTTCTTGTAAACAGAGCCGTCCCAAACTTTGGGGTGGCTGTGTCTTTTTGATTTTAATTTCCCTAAGCTATAGGACCATAAGTGGAAGTGCCCTAGGCTCTGTTGCTTTGTTTTAGAAGTTCCAGGAAACAACATACACTTCTCCTGAGTGGCTGGTGGCAATTTACATCCTGCCCATCAGCATACAAGGCTCCCAGTTCTCCATGGCCTGTCCTGCCTTTCTGGATTTTACACTTTTTTCAGATGGCCCTTTTGACCGGGGGGAAGTGAGACTTCATTGTAGTGCAGATTTCCTTTGCAAGCTTGCTTGGTTGGCCAAAAAGTGCGTATGCGTTTTTTCCTGAATATATTCAGGAAAAAACGCATACGCCCTTTTTGGCCAAGTGCATCATTGTGGACGTTCTGCCTCTTTTCCTATGCTTTAAATGCAATTCCAGTCTACCTCCTGAAATCGGTTTCCTGCAATTCTGCCCCGCTTTCAAGTCCTCTTGGCAGCCTTACTTCAGTATATTTCTGGACGATAGCTGTCATTTGTAACTCTGCAGGTTTGTGAATTACAGTGCCCCTTAGCTCCTTTCTTCAACTCGCTTTCTTGTGAGCTGGCCGAAACACTGCAGGATTGCTTCAGGCCCTAATCTGGTTCCGGCACGGAACGCTGAGCCTTTCGTTAATTCCTCTTCCTTGTGGGAAATGAGAGTTAAATTTGCCCGTCCAGACACCTCCGGCTAGTCACTCATTGGTCCTCCCTATTCGTGTTCATCTTCCGCAGAAATTGCAAACTGGGCCAAACAGGAGGTTAAAGGCACTGACTCTCCAAGTCGGGAGAGTGTCAGTAAAGCATCTGGAATGTTGCACCCGATTACCAGCGGACGAGAACTGAGACATATTGGAACACGTCTCCCGATCACACAGTTGATCATACTCTGGGTTTCACATGCATGTTTAGCTGAAGGAAGAATCCCTTAAACCTGGAGAGTTGAGACCCGTGGAATGGGTACCATGCAATATGACTTCAAAGGGTCTTCGTTTGCTCACCGAACCTCTCCAATCCTATCACTGCTGCGTTTATGCCCCTGTACACATGCTTGATTCTCTTTCAGAGACATAGCAATCCATAGGTTTTAAGATACTTACTAGTCATTTACATTCTTAGGCGTTTAATATGGGGTGTTGAGTCCATTTCGCTGAACAAGGAGTAGCTCTTGTCTATTACATATTTGGCTTAAGGAACTTTATCTGTGCTCATTTCAATCTCTGGTTTTATGCAGCACCACAACTCACCTTTCCCCTTAAGCAAGCATAAGTTGGTTTTCTAAATTTGAGACCCTGTTCTGTTTTGTAATTCAGTTCCTGTGTAGCCAAGTTTACATTCCGTGTATTAGTGATATCTTATGATGTTTCTTTTTCTGTGTGACTTATTTCAGTTAGAATCATCATACCTAAATCCACTCATTATGCTGCTACGGCCCTGATGACATAGATTTCATTGCTGAGTGATATTGCATTGTACGTAAGTAGCACAACTTGTTTATCCATTTTTTGCTTTCTGCGATATTGAACTTGTACCGTAAACGAGGTTCTTGTAAACAGAGCCATCCCAAACTTTGGGGTGGCTGTGTCTTTTTTATTTTAATTTCCCTAACCTATAGGACCATAAGTGGAAGTGCTCTAGGCTCTGTTGCTTTGTTTTTTAGATGTTTCAGGAAACACCATACACTTCTCCCGAGTGGCTGTTGGCAATTTACATCCCGCCCATCAGCACAACAAGGCTCCCAGTTCTCCACGGCCTGTCCTGCCTTTCTGGATTTTACACTTTTTTCAGATGGCCCTTTTGACCGGGGGGAAGTGAGACTTCATTGTAGTGCAGATTTCCTTTGCAAGCTTGCTTCGTTGGCCAAAAAGGGCGTATGCGTTTTTTCCTGTATATATTCAGGAAAAAACGCATACGCCCTTTTTGGCCAAGTGCATCATTGTCCACGTTCTGCCTCTTCTCCTATGCTTTAAATGCAATTCCAGTCGACCTCCTGAAATCAGTTTCCTGCAATTCTGCCCCACTTTGCAGTCCTCTTGGCAGCCTTACTTCAGTATATTTTTGGACGATAGCTGTCATTTATAACTCTGCAGGTTTGTGAATTACAGTGCCCCTGAGCTCCTTTCTTCAACTCGCTTTCTTGTGAGCTGGCTGTAACACCGCAGGATTGCTTCAGGCCCTAATCTGGTTCCGGCACGGCACGCTGAGCCTTTGGTTAATTCCTCTTCCTGGTGCGAAATGAGAGTTAAATTTGCCCGTCCAGACACCTCCAGCTAGTCTCTCATTGGTTCTCCCTATTCCTGTTCATCTTCTGCAGAAATTGCAAACTGGGCCAAACAGGAGGTTAAAGGCACTGACTCTCCAAGTCGGGAGAGTGTTAGTAAAGCGTCTGGAATGTTGCACCCGAGGACCAGGGAATGAAAACTGAGACATAGTTGAACACGTCTCCCGATCACACGGTTGATCATACTCCGGGCTCCACATGCATGTTTTAGCTGAAGGAAGAATCCCTTAAACCTGGAGAGTCGAGACCCGTGAAATGGGTACCATTCAATATGACTTCAAAGGGTCTTCATTTGCTCACCGAACCTCTCCAATCCTATCACTGCTGTGTTTATGCCCCTGTACACAAGCTTGATTCTCTTTTGGAGACATAGCAATCCATAGGTTTTAAGATACTTAGTAGTCAGGTACATTATTAGGCGTTTAATATGGTGTGTTGAGTCCATTTCGTTGAGCAAGGAGTAGCTCTTGTCTATTACATATTTGGCTTAAGGAACTTTATCTGTGCTCATTTCAATCTCTGGTTTTATGCAGCACCCCAACTCACCTTTCCCCTTAAGCAAGCATAAGTTGGTTTTCTGAATTTGAGACCCTGTTCTGTTTTGTAATTCAGTTCCTGTGTAGCCAAGTTTACATTCCGTGTATTAGTGATATCTTATGATGTTTCTTTTTCTGTGTGACTTATTTCAGTTAGAATCATCATACCTGAATCCACTCATTATGCTGCTATGGGCCTGATGACATAGATTTCATTGCTGAGTGATATTGCATTGTACGTAAGTACCACAACTTCTTTATCCATTTTTCGCTTTCTGCGATATTGAACTTGTACCGTAAACGAGGTTCTTGTAAACAGAGCCATCCCAAACTTTGGGGTGGCTGTGTCTTTTTTATTTTAATTTCCCTAAGCTATAGGACCTTAAGTGGAAGTACCCTAGGCTCTGTTGCTTTGTTTTTTAGATGTTTCAGGAAACACCATACACTTCTCCCGAGTGGCTGTTGGCAATTTACATCACGCCCATCAGCATAACAAGGCTCTCAGTTCTCCATGGCCTGTCCTGCCTTTCTGGATTTTACAGTTTTTTCAGATGGCCCTTTTGACTGGGAGGAAGTGAGAGTTCATTGTAGTGCAGATTTCCTTTGCAAGCTTGCTTGGTTGGCCAAAAAGGGCCTATGCGTTTTTTTCCTGAATATATTCAGGAAAAAACGCATAGGCCCTTTTTGGCCAAGTGCATCATTGTCGACGTTCTGCCTCTTTTTCTATGTTTGAAATGCAATTCCAGTCTACCTCCTGAAATCGGTTTCCTGCAATTCTGCCCCACCTTCAAGTCCTCTTGGCAGCCTTACTTCAGTATATTTTTGGACGATAGCTGTCATGTATAACTCTGCAGGTTTGTGAATTACAGTGCCCCTGAGCTCCTTTCTTCAACTCGCTTTCTTGGGAGCTGGCTGCAACACCACAGGATTGCTTCAGGCCCCAATCTGTTTCCGGCACGGCACGCTGAGCCTTTGGTTAATTCCTCTTCCTGGTGGGAAATGAGAGTTAAATTTGCCCATCCAGACACCTCCAGCTAGTCTCTCATTGGTTCTCCCTATTCCTGTTTATCTTCTGCAGAAATTGCAAACTGGGCCAAACAGGAGGTTAAAGGCACTGACTCTCCATGATGGGAGAGTGTTAGTAAAGCGTCTGGAATGTTGCACCCGAGTACCAGGGGACGAAAACTGAGACATATTTGAACACGTCTTCCGATCACGTGGTTGATCATACTCTGGGTTCCACATGCATGTTTTAGCTGAAGGAAGAATCCCATAAACCTGGAGACTTGAGACCCGTGGAATGTGTACCATGCAATATGACTTCAAAGGGTCTTCATTTGCTCACGAAACCTCTCCAATCCTATCACTGCTGCGTTTATGCCCCTCTACACATGCTTGATTCTCTTTCAGAGACATAGCAATCCATAGGTTTTAAGATACTTACTAGTCAGGTACATTCTTAGGCGTTTAATATGGGGTGTTGAGTCCATTTCGCTGAACAAGGAGTAGCTCTTGTCTATTACATATTTGGCTTAAGGAACTTTATCTGTGCTCATTTCAATCTCTGGTTTTATGCAGCACCCCAACTCACCTTTCCCCTTAAGCAAGCATAAGTTGGTGTTCTAAATTTGAGACCCTGTTCTGTTTTGTAATCCAGTTCCTGTGTAGCCAAGTTTACATTCCGTGTATTAGTGATATCTTATGATGTTTCTTTTTCTGTGTGACTTATTTCAGTTAGAATCATCATACCTGAATCCACTCATTATGCTGCTATGGCCCTGATGACATAGATTTCATTGCTGAGTGATATTGCATTGTACGTAAGTACCACAACTTCTTTATCCATTTTTTGCTTTCTGCGATATTGAACTTGTACCGTAAACGAGGTTCTTGTAAACAGAGCCATCCCAAACTTTGGGGTGTCTGTGTCTTTTTTATTTTAATTTCCCTAACCTATAGGACCATAAGTGGAAGTGCTCTAGGCTCTGTTGCTTTGTTTTTTAGATGTTTCAGGAAACACCATACACTTCTCCCGAGTGGCTGTTGGCAATTTACATCCCGCCCATCAGCACAACAAGGCTCCCAGTTCTCCATGGCCTGTCCTGGCTTTCTGGATTTTACAATTTTTTCAGATGGCCCTTTTGACCGGGGGGAAGTGAGACTTCATTGTAGTGCAGATTTCCTTTGCAAGCTTGCTTGGTTGGCCAAAAAGAGCGTATGCGTTTTTTCCTGTATATATTCAGGAAAAAAGGCATACGCCCTTTTTGGCCAAGTGCATCATTGTCCACGTTCTGCCTCTTGTCCTATGCTTTAAATGCAATTCCAGTCTACCTACTGAAATCAGTTTCCTGCAATTCTGCCCCGCTTTCAACTCCTCTTGGCAGCCTTTCTTCAGTATATTTTTGGACGATAGCTGTCATTTATAACTCTGCAGGTTTGTGAATTACAGTGCCCCTGAGCTCCTTTCTTCAACTCGCTTTCTTGTGAGCTGGCGCAACACCGCAGGATTGCTTCAGGCCCTAATCTGGTTCCGGCACGGCACGCTGAGCCTTTGGTTAATTCCTCTTCCTGGTGGGAAATGAGAGTTAAATTTGCCCGTCCAGACACCTCCAGCTAGTCTCTCATTGGTTCTCCATATTCCTGTTCATCTTCCGCAGAAACTGCAAACTGGGCCAAACAGGAGGTTAAAGTCACTGACTCTCCAAGTCGGGAGAGTGTTAGTGAAGCGTCTGGAATGTTGCACCCGAGTGCCAGGGGACGAGAATTGAGACATATTTGAACACGTCTCCCGATCACACGGTTGATCATACTCTGGGTTCCACATGCATGTTTCAGCTGAAGGCAGAATCCCTTAAATCTGGAGAGTTGAGACCCGTGGAATGGGTACCATGCAATATGACTTCAAAGGGTCTTCATTTGCTCACCGAACCTCTCCAATCCTATCACTGCTGCGTTTATGCCCCTGTACACACACTTGATTCTCTTTTGGAGACATAGCAATCCATAGGTTTTAAGATACTTACTAGTCAGTTACATTATTAGACGTTTAATATTGGGTGTTGAGTCTATTTCGTTGAGCAAGGAGTAGCTCTTTTATATTACATATTTGGCTTAAGGAACTTTATCTGTGCTCATTTCAATCTCTGGTTGTATGCAGCACCCCAACTCACCTTTCCCCTTAAGCAAGCATAAGTTGGTTTTCTAAATTTGAGACCCTGTTCTGTTTTGTAATTCAGTTCCTGTGTAGCCAAGTTTACATTCCGTGTATTAGTGATATCTTATGATGTTTCTTTTTCTGTGTGACTTATTGCAGTTACAATCATCATACCTAAATCCACTCATTATGCTGCTACGGCCCTGATGACATAGATTTCATTGCTGAGTGATATTGCATTGTACGTAAGTACCACAACTTCTTTATCCATTTTTTGCTTTCTGCGATATTGAACTTGTACCGTAAACGAGGTTCTTGTAAACAGAGCCATCCCAAACTTTGGGGTGGCTGTTTCTTTTTTATTTTAATTTCCCTAACCTATAGGACCATAAGTGGAAGTGCTCTAGGCTCTGTTGCTTTGTTTTTTAGATGTTTCAGGAAACATCATACATTTCTCCCGAGTGGCTGTTGGCAATTTACATCCCGCCGATCAGCACAACAAGGCTCCCAGTTCTCCACGGCCTGTCATGCCTTTCTGGATTTTACACTTTTTTCAGATGGCCCTTTTGACCGGGGGGAAGTGAGACTTCATTGTAGTGCAGATTTCCTTTGCAAGCTTGCTTGGTTGGCCAAAAAGAGCGTATACGTTGTTTCCTGTATATATTCAGGAAAAAGCGCATACGCCCTTTTTGGCCAAGTGCATCATTGTCCACGTTCTGCCTCTTGTCCTATGCTTTAAATGCAATTCCAGTCGACCTACTGAAATCAGTTTCCTGCAATTCTGCCCCGCTTTCAACTCCTCTTGGCAGCCTTTCTTCAGTATTTTTTTGGATGATAGCTGTCATTTATAACTCTGTAGGTTTGTGAATTACAGTGCCCCTGAGCTCCTTTCTTCAACTCGCTTTCTTGTGAGCTGGCTGTAACACCGCAGGATTGCTTCAGGCCCTAATCTGGTTCCGGCACGGCACGCTGAGCCTTTGGTTAATTCCTCTCCCTGGTGCGAAATGAGAGTTAAATTTGCCCGTCCAGACACCTCCAGCTAGTCTCTCATTGGTTCTCCCTATTCCTGTTCATCTTCTGCAGAAATTGCAAACTGGGCCAAACAGGAGGTTAAAGGCACTGACTCTCCAAGTCGGGAGAGTGTTAGTAAAGCGTCTGGAATGTTGCACCCGATTACCAGGGGACGAAAACTGAGACATATTGGAACACGTCTCCCGATCACACGGTTGATCATACTATGGGTTCCATATGCATGTTTTAGCTGAAGGAAGAATCCCTTAAACATGGAGAGTTGAGCCCCGTGGAATGGGTACCATGCAATATGACTTCAAAGGGTCTTCATTTGCTCACCAAACCTCTCCAATCCTATCACTGCTGCGTTTATGCCCCTGTGCACACGCTTGATTCTCTTTCAGAGACATAGCAATCCATAGGTTTTAAGATACTTACTAGTCAGGTACATTCTTAGGCGTTTAATATGGGGTGTTGAGTCCATTTCGTTGAGCAAGGAGTAGCTCTTGTCTATTCCATATTTGGCTTAAGTCACTTTATCTGTGCTCATTTCAATCTCTGGTTTTATGCAGCACCCCAACTCACCTTTCCCCTTAAGGTAGCATAAGTAGGTTTTCTAAATTTGAGACCCTGTTCTGTTTTGTAATCCAGTTCCTGTGTAGCCAAGTTTACATTCCGTGTATTAGTGATATCTTATTATGTTTCTTTTTCTGTGTGAATTATTTCAGTTAGAATCATCATACCTGAATCCACTCATTATACTGCTACGGGCCTGATGACATAGATGTCATTGCTGAGTGATATTGCATTGTACGTAAGTACCACAACTTCTTTATCCATTTTTCGCTTTCTGCGATATTGAACTTGTACCGTAAACGAGGTTCTTGTAAACAGAGCCATCCCAAACTTTGGGGTGGCTGTGTCTTTTTGATTTTAATTTCCCTAAGCTATAGGACCATAAGCGGAAGTGCCCTAGGCTCTGTTGCTTTGTTTTTTAGATGTTTCAGGAAACACCATACACTTCTCCCGAGTGGCTGTTGGCAATTTACATCCCACACATCAGCATAACAAGGCTCCCAGTTCTCCATGGTCTGTCCTGCCTTTCTGGATTTTACACTTTTTTGAGATGGCCCTTTTGACCGGGGGGAAGTGAGACTTCATTGTAGTGCAGATTTCCTTTGCAAGCTTCCTTGGTTGGCCAAAAAGGGCGTATGCGTTTTTTCCTGAATATATTCAGGAAAAAACTCATAGGCCCTTTTTGGCCAAGTTCATCATTGTCCACGTTCTGCCTCTTTTCCTATTGTTTAAATGCAATTCCAGTGTACCTCCTGAAATCGGTTTCCTTCAATTCTGCCCCGCTTTCAAGTCCTCTTGGCAGCCTTACTTCAGTATATTTTTGGATGATAGCTGTCATTTATAACTCTGCAGGTTTGTGAATTACAGTGCCCCTGAGCTCCTTTCTTCAACTCGCTTTCCTGTGAGCTGGCCGCAACACCGCAGGATTGCTTCAGGCCCTAATCTGGTTCCGGCACGGCACGCTGAGCCTTTGGTTAATTCCTCTTCTTGGTGGGAAATGAGAGTTAAATTTGCCCGTCCAGACACCTCCAGCTAGTCTCTCATTGGTTCTCCCTATTCCTGTTCATCTTCCGCAGAAATTGCAAACTGGGCCAAACAGGAGGTTAAAGGCACTGTCTCTCCAAGTCGGGAGAGTGTTAGTACAGCGTCTGGAATGTTGCACCCGAGTACCAGGAGACCTGAACTGAGACATATTTGAACACATCTCCCGATCACACGGTTGATCATACTCTGGGTTCCACATGCATGTTTTAGCTGAAGGAAGAATCCCTTAAACCTGGAGTGTTGAGACCCGTGGAATGGGTACCATGCGATATGACTTCAAAGGGTCTTCATTTGCTCACCGAACCTCTCCAATCCTATCACTGCTGCATTTATGCCCCTGTACATACACATGCTTGATTCTCTTTCGGAGACATAGCAATCCATAGGTTTTAAGATACTTACTAGTCAGGTACATTCTTAGGCATTTAATATGAGGTGTTGAGTCCATTTCGTTGAGCAAGGAGTAGCTCTTGTCTATTACATATTTGGCTTAAGGAACTTTATCTGTGCTCATTTCAATCTCTGGTTTTATGCAGCACCCCAACTCACCTTTCCCCTTAAGCAAGCATAAGTTGGTTTCCTAAATTTGAGACCCTGTTCTATTTTGTAATTCAGTTCCTGTGTAGCCAAGTTTACATTCCTTGTATTAGTGATATCTTATGATGTTTCTTTTTCTGTGTGACTTACTTCAGTTAGAATCATCATACCTGAATCCACTCATTATGCTGCTATGGGCCTGATGACATAGATTTCATTGCTGAGTGATATTGTATTGTACATAAGTACCACAACTTCTTTATCCATTTTGCACTTTCTGCGATATTGAACTTGTACCGTAAACGAGGTTCTTGAAAACACAGCCGTCCCAAACTTTGGGGTGGCTGTGTCTTTTTGATTTTAATTTCCCTAAGCTATAGGACCATAAGTGGAAGTGCCCTAGGCTCTGTTGCTTTGTTTTTTAGATGTTTCAGGAAAAACCATACACTTCTCCTGAGTGGCTGTTGGCAATTTACATCCCGCCCATCAGCATAACAAGGCTCCCAGTTCTCCATGGCCTGTCCTGCCTTTCTGGATTTTACCCTTTTTTCAGATGGCCCTCTTGACGGGGGGGAAGTGAGACTTCATTGTAGTGCACATTTCTTTTGCAAGCTTGCTTGGTTGGCCAAAAAGTGCGTATGCGTTTTTTCCTGAATATATTCAGGAAAAAACGCATACACCCTTTTTGGCCAAGTGCATCATTGTCAACGTTCTGCCTCTTTTCCTATGCTTTAAATGCAATTCCAGTCTACCTCCTGAAATCGGTTTCCTTCAATTTTGCCCTGCTTTCAAGTCCTCTTGTGAGGCTTACTTCAGTATATTTTTGGACGATAGCTGTCATTTATAACTCTGCAGGTTTGTGAATTACAGTGTCCCTGAGCTTTTTTCTTCAACTCGCTTTCTTGTGAGCTGGCCGCAACACCGCAGGATTGCTTCAGGCCCTAATCTGGTTCTGGCACGGGACGCTGAGCCTTTGGTTAATTCCTCTTCCTGGTGGGAAATGAGAGTTAAATTTGCCCGTCCAGACACCTCCACCTAGTGTCTCATTGGTTCTCCCTATTCCTGTTCATCTTCCGCAGAAATTGCAAACTGGGCCAAACAGGAGGTTGAAGGCACTGACTCTCCAAGTTGGCAGAGTGTTAGTAAAGCGTCTGGATTGTTGCCCCCGAGTACCAGGGGATGAGAACTGAGACATATTTGAACACGTCTCCCGATCACACGGTTGATCATACTCTGGGTTCCACATGCATGTTTTAGCTGAAGGAAGAATCCCTTAAACCTGGAGAGTCGAGACCCGTGGAATGGGTACCATTCAATATGACTTCAAAGGGTCTTCATTTGCTCACCGAACCTCTCCAATCCTATCACTGCTGCGTTTATGCCCCTGTACACAAGCTTGATTCTCTTTCGGAGACACAGCAATCCATAGGTTTTAAGATACTTTGTAGTCAGGTACATTATTAGGCGTTTAATATGGTGTGTTGAGTCCATTTCGTTGAGCAAGGAGTAGCTCTTGTCTATTACATATTTGGCTTAAGGAACTTTATCTGTGCTCATTTCAATCTCTGGTTTTATGCAGCACCCCAACTCACCTTTCCCCTTAAGCAAGCATAAGTTGGTTTTCTGAATTTGAGACCCTGTTCTGTTTTGTAATTCAGTTCCTGTGTAGCCAAGATTATATTCCGTGTATTAGTGATATCTTATGATGTTTCTTTTTCTGTGTGACTTATTTCAGTTAGAATCATCATACCTGAATCCACTCATTAAGCTGCTATGGGCCTGATGACATAGATTTCATTGCTGAGTGATATTGCATTGTACGTAAGTACCACAACTTCTTTATCCATTTTTCGCTTTCTGCGATATTGAACTTGTACCGTAAACGAGGTTCTTGTAAACAGAGCCATCCCAAACTTTGGGGTGGCTGTGTCTTTTTGATTTTAATTTCCCTAAGCTATAGGACCTTAAGTGGAAGTGCCCTAGGCTCTGTTGCTTTGTTTTTTAGATGTTTCAGGAAACACCATACACTTCTCCCGAGTGGCTGTTGGCAATTTACATCCCACACATCAGCATAACAAGGCTCCCAGTTCTCCATGGTCTGTCCTGCCTTTCTGGATTTTACACTTTTTTGAGATGGCCCTTTTGACCGGGGGGAAGTGAGACTTCATTGTAGTGCAGATTTCCTTTGCAAGCTTCCTTGGTTGGCCAAAAAGGGCGTATGCGTTTTTTCCTGAATATATTCAGGAAAAAACTCATAGGCCCTTTTTGGCCAAGTTCATCATTGTCCACGTTCTGCCTCTTTTCCTATTGTTTAAATGCAATTCCAGTGTACCTCCTGAAATCGGTTTCCTTCAATTCTGCCCCGCTTTCAAGTCCTCTTGGCAGCCTTACTTCAGTATATTTTTGGATGATAGCTGTCATTTATAACTCTGCAGGTTTGTGAATTACAGTGCCCCTGAGCTCCTTTCTTCAACTCGCTTTCCTGTGAGCTGGCCGCAACACCGCAGGATTGCTTCAGGCCCTAATCTGGTTCCGGCACGGCACGCTGAGCCTTTGGTTAATTCCTCTTCTTGGTGGGAAATGAGAGTTAAATTTGCCCGTCCAGACACCTCCAGCTAGTCTCTCATTGGTTCTCCCTATTCCTGTTCATCTTCCGCAGAAATTGCAAACTGGGCCAAACAGGAGGTTAAAGGCACTGTCTCTCCAAGTTGGGAGAGTGTTAGTACAGCGTCTGGAATGTTGCACCCGAGTACCAGGAGACCTGAACTGAGACATATTTGAACACATCTCCCGATCACACGGTTGATCATACTCTGGGTTCCACATGCATGTTTTAGCTGAAGGAAGAATCCCTTAAACCTGGAGTGTTGAGACCCGTGGAATGGGTACCATGCGATATGACTTCAAAGGGTCTTCATTTGCTCACCGAACCTCTCCAATCCTATCACTGCTGCATTTATGCCCCTGTACACATGCTTGATTCTCTTTCGGAGACATAGCAATCCATAGGTTTTAAGATACTTACTAGTCAGGTACATTCTTAGGCATTTAATATGGGGTGTTGAGTCCATTTTGTTGAGCAAGGAGTAGCTCTTGTCTATTACATATTTGGCTTAAGGAACTTTATCTGTGCTCATTTCAATCTCTGGTTTTATGCAGCACCCCAACTCACCTTTCCCCTTAAGCAAGCATAAGTTGGTTTCCTAAATTTGAGACCCTGTTCTATTTTGTAATTCAGTTCCTGTGTAGCCAAGTTTACATTCCTTGTATTAGTGATATCTTATGATGTTTCTTTTTCTGTGTGACTTACTTCAGTTAGAATCATCATACCTGAATCCACTCATTATGCTGCTATGGGCCTGATGACATAGATTTCATTGCTGAGTGATATTGTATTGTACATAAGTACCACAACTTCTTTATCCATTTTGCACTTTCTGCGATATTGAACTTGTACCGTAAACGAGGTTCTTGAAAACACAGCCGTCCCAAACTTTGGGGTGGCTGTGTCTTTTTGATTTTAATTTCCCTAAGCTATAGGACCATAAGTGGAAGTGCCCTAGGCTCTGTTGCTTTGTTTTTTAGATGTTTCAGGAAAAACCATACACTTCTCCTGAGTGGCTGTTGGCAATTTACATCCCGCCCATCAGCATAACAAGGCTCCCAGTTCTCCATGGCCTGTCCTGCCTTTCTGGATTTTACCCTTTTTTCAGATGGCCCTCTTGACGGGGGGGAAGTGAGACTTCATTGTAGTGCACATTTCTTTTGCAAGCTTGCTTGGTTGGCCAAAAAGTGCGTATGCGTTTTTTCCTGAATATATTCAGGAAAAAACGCATACACCCTTTTTGGCCAAGTGCATCATTGTCAACGTTCTGCCTCTTTTCCTATGCTTTAAATGCAATTCCAGTCTACCTCCTGAAATCGGTTTCCTTCAATTTTGCCCTGCTTTCAAGTCCTCTTGTGAGGCTTACTTCAGTATATTTTTGGACGATAGCTGTCATTTATAACTCTGCAGGTTTGTGAATTACAGTGTCCCTGAGCTTTTTTCTTCAACTCGCTTTCTTGTGAGCTGGCCGCAACACCGCAGGATTGCTTCAGGCCCTAATCTGGTTCTGGCACGGGACGCTGAGCCTTTGGTTAATTCCTCTTCCTGGTGGGAAATGAGAGTTAAATTTGCCCGTCCAGACACCTCCACCTAGTGTCTCATTGGTTCTCCCTATTCCTGTTCATCTTCCGCAGAAATTGCAAACTGGGCCAAACAGGAGGTTGAAGGCACTGACTCTCCAAGTTGGCAGAGTGTTAGTAAAGCGTCTGGATTGTTGCCCCCGAGTACCAGGGGATGAGAACTGAGACATATTTGAACACGTCTCCCGATCACACGGTTGATCATACTCTGGGTTCCACATGCATGTTTTAGCTGAAGGAAGAATCCCTTAAACCTGGAGAGTCGAGACCCGTGGAATGGGTACCATTCAATATGACTTCAAAGGGTCTTCATTTGCTCACCGAACCTCTCCAATCCTATCACTGCTGCGTTTATGCCCCTGTACACAAGCTTGATTCTCTTTCGGAGACACAGCAATCCATAGGTTTTAAGATACTTTGTAGTCAGGTACATTATTAGGCGTTTAATATGGTGTGTTGAGTCCATTTCGTTGAGCAAGGAGTAGCTCTTGTCTATTACATATTTGGCTTAAGGAACTTTATCTGTGCTCATTTCAATCTCTGGTTTTATGCAGCACCCCAACTCACCTTTCCCCTTAAGCAAGCATAAGTTGGTTTTCTGAATTTGAGACCCTGTTCTGTTTTGTAATTCAGTTCCTGTGTAGCCAAGATTATATTCCGTGTATTAGTGATATCTTATGATGTTTCTTTTTCTGTGTGACTTATTTCAGTTAGAATCATCATACCTGAATCCACTCATTAAGCTGCTATGGGCCTGATGACATAGATTTCATTGCTGAGTGATATTGCATTGTACGTAAGTACCACAACTTCTTTATCCATTTTTCGCTTTCTGCGATATTGAACTTGTACCGTAAACGAGGTTCTTGTAAACAGAGCCATCCCAAACTTTGGGGTGGCTGTGTCTTTTTGATTTTAATTTCCCTAAGCTATAGGACCTTAAGTGGAAGTGCCCTAGGCTCTGTTGCTTTGTTTTTTAGATGTTTCAGGAAACACCATACACTTCTCCCGAGTGGCTGTTGGCAATTTACATCCCACACATCAGCATAACAATGCTCCCAGTTCTCCATGGTCTGTCCTGCCTTTCTGGATTTTACACTTTTTTGAGATGGCCCTTTTGACCGGGGGGAAGTGAGACTTCATTGTAGTGCAGATTTCCTTTGCAAGCTTCCTTGGTTGGCCAAAAAGGGCGTATGCGTTTTTTCCTGAATATATTCAGGAAAAAACTCATAGGCCCTTTTTGGCCAAGTTCATCATTGTCCACGTTCTGCCTCTTTTCCTATTGTTTAAATGCAATTCCAGTGTACCTCCTGAAATCGGTTTCCTTCAATTCTGCCCCGCTTTCAAGTCCTCTTGGCAGCCTTACTTCAGTATATTTTTGGATGATAGCTGTCATTTATAACTCTGCAGGTTTGTGAATTACAGTGCCCCTGAGCTCCTTTCTTCAACTCGCTTTCCTGTGAGCTGGCCGCAACACCGCAGGATTGCTTCAGGCCCTAATCTGGTTCCGGCACGGCACGCTGAGCCTTTGGTTAATTCCTCTTCTTGGTGGGAAATGAGAGTTAAATTTGCCCGTCCAGACACCTCCAGCTAGTCTCTCATTGGTTCTCCCTATTCCTGTTCATCTTCCGCAGAAATTGCAAACTGGGCCAAACAGGAGGTTAAAGGCACTGTCTCTCCAAGTCGGGAGAGTGTTAGTACAGCGTCTGGAATGTTGCACCCGAGTACCAGGAGACCTGAACTGAGACATATTTGAACACATCTCCCGATCACACGGTTGATCATACTCTGGGTTCCACATGCATGTTTTAGCTGAAGGAAGAATCCCTTAAACCTGGAGAGTCGAGACCCGTGGAATGGGTACCATTCAATATGACTTCAAAGGGTCTTCATTTGCTCACCGAACCTCTCCAATCCTATCACTGCTGCATTTATGCCCCTGTACACATGCTTGATTCTCTTTCGGAGACATAGCAATCCATAGGTTTTAAGATACTTACTAGTCAGGTACATTCTTAGGCATTTAATATGGGGTGTTGAGTCCATTTTGTTGAGCAAGGAGTAGCTCTTGTCTATTACATATTTGGCTTAAGGAACTTTATCTGTGCTCATTTCAATCTCTGGTTTTATGCAGCACCCCAACTCACCTTTCCCCTTAAGCAAGCATAAGTTGGTTTCCTAAATTTGAGACCCTGTTCTATTTTGTAATTCAGTTCCTGTGTAGCCAAGTTTACATTCCTTGTATTAGTGATATCTTATGATGTTTCTTTTTCTGTGTGACTTACTTCAGTTAGAATCATCATACCTGAATCCACTCATTATGCTGCTATGGGCCTGATGACATAGATTTCATTGCTGAGTGATATTGTATTGTACATAAGTACCACAACTTCTTTATCCATTTTGCACTTTCTGCGATATTGAACTTGTACCGTAAACGAGGTTCTTGAAAACACAGCCGTCCCAAACTTTGGGGTGGCTGTGTCTTTTTGATTTTAATTTCCCTAAGCTATAGGACCATAAGTGGAAGTGCCCTAGGCTCTGTTGCTTTGTTTTTTAGATGTTTCAGGAAAAACCATACACTTCTCCTGAGTGGCTGTTGGCAATTTACATCCCGCCCATCAGCATAACAAGGCTCCCAGTTCTCCATGGCCTGTCCTGCCTTTCTGGATTTTACCCTTTTTTCAGATGGCCCTCTTGACGGGGGGGAAGTGAGACTTCATTGTAGTGCACATTTCTTTTGCAAGCTTGCTTGGTTGGCCAAAAAGTGCGTATGCGTTTTTTCCTGAATATATTCAGGAAAAAACGCATACACCCTTTTTGGCCAAGTGCATCATTGTCAACGTTCTGCCTCTTTTCCTATGCTTTAAATGCAATTCCAGTCTACCTCCTGAAATCGGTTTCCTTCAATTTTGCCCTGCTTTCAAGTCCTCTTGTGAGGCTTACTTCAGTATATTTTTGGACGATAGCTGTCATTTATAACTCTGCAGGTTTGTGAATTACAGTGTCCCTGAGCTTTTTTCTTCAACTCGCTTTCTTGTGAGCTGGCCGCAACACCGCAGGATTGCTTCAGGCCCTAATCTGGTTCTGGCACGGGACGCTGAGCCTTTGGTTAATTCCTCTTCCTGGTGGGAAATGAGAGTTAAATTTGCCCGTCCAGACACCTCCACCTAGTGTCTCATTGGTTCTCCCTATTCCTGTTCATCTTCCGCAGAAATTGCAAACTGGGCCAAACAGGAGGTTGAAGGCACTGACTCTCCAAGTTGGCAGAGTGTTAGTAAAGCGTCTGGATTGTTGCCCCCGAGTACCAGGGGATGAGAACTGAGACATATTTGAACACGTCTCCCGATCACACGGTTGATCATACTCTGGGTTCCACATGCATGTTTTAGCTGAAGGAAGAATCCCTTAAACCTGGAGAGTCGAGACCCGTGGAATGGGTACCATTCAATATGACTTCAAAGGGTCTTCATTTGCTCACCGAACCTCTCCAATCCTATCACTGCTGCGTTTATGCCCCTGTACACAAGCTTGATTCTCTTTCGGAGACACAGCAATCCATAGGTTTTAAGATACTTTGTAGTCAGGTACATTATTAGGCGTTTAATATGGTGTGTTGAGTCCATTTCGTTGAGCAAGGAGTAGCTCTTGTCTATTACATATTTGGCTTAAGGAACTTTATCTGTGCTCATTTCAATCTCTGGTTTTATGCAGCACCCCAACTCACCTTTCCCCTTAAGCAAGCATAAGTTGGTTTTCTGAATTTGAGACCCTGTTCTGTTTTGTAATTCAGTTCCTGTGTAGCCAAGATTATATTCCGTGTATTAGTGATATCTTATGATGTTTCTTTTTCTGTGTGACTTATTTCAGTTAGAATCATCATACCTGAATCCACTCATTAAGCTGCTATGGGCCTGATGACATAGATTTCATTGCTGAGTGATATTGCATTGTACGTAAGTACCACAACTTCTTTATCCATTTTTCGCTTTCTGCGATATTGAACTTGTACCGTAAACGAGGTTCTTGTAAACAGAGCCATCCCAAACTTTGGGGTGGCTGTGTCTTTTTGATTTTAATTTCCCTAAGCTATAGGACCTTAAGTGGAAGTGCCCTAGGCTCTGTTGCTTTGTTTTTTAGATGTTTCAGGAAACACCATACACTTCTCCCGAGTGGCTGTTGGCAATTTACATCCCACACATCAGCATAACAATGCTCCCAGTTCTCCATGGTCTGTCCTGCCTTTCTGGATTTTACACTTTTTTGAGATGGCCCTTTTGACCGGGGGGAAGTGAGACTTCATTGTAGTGCAGATTTCCTTTGCAAGCTTCCTTGGTTGGCCAAAAAGGGCGTATGCGTTTTTTCCTGAATATATTCAGGAAAAAACTCATAGGCCCTTTTTGGCCAAGTTCATCATTGTCCACGTTCTGCCTCTTTTCCTATTGTTTAAATGCAATTCCAGTGTACCTCCTGAAATCGGTTTCCTTCAATTCTGCCCCGCTTTCAAGTCCTCTTGGCAGCCTTACTTCAGTATATTTTTGGATGATAGCTGTCATTTATAACTCTGCAGGTTTGTGAATTACAGTGCCCCTGAGCTCCTTTCTTCAACTCGCTTTCCTGTGAGCTGGCCGCAACACCGCAGGATTGCTTCAGGCCCTAATCTGGTTCCGGCACGGCACGCTGAGCCTTTGGTTAATTCCTCTTCTTGGTGGGAAATGAGAGTTAAATTTGCCCGTCCAGACACCTCCAGCTAGTCTCTCATTGGTTCTCCCTATTCCTGTTCATCTTCCGCAGAAATTGCAAACTGGGCCAAACAGGAGGTTAAAGGCACTGTCTCTCCAAGTCGGGAGAGTGTTAGTACAGCGTCTGGAATGTTGCACCCGAGTACCAGGAGACCTGAACTGAGACATATTTGAACACATCTCCCGATCACACGGTTGATCATACTCTGGGTTCCACATGCATGTTTTAGCTGAAGGAAGAATCCCTTAAACCTGGAGTGTTGAGACCCGTGGAATGGGTACCATGCGATATGACTTCAAAGGGTCTTCATTTGCTCACCGAACCTCTCCAATCCTATCACTGCTGCATTTATGCCCCTGTACACATGCTTGATTCTCTTTCGGAGACATAGCAATCCATAGGTTTTAAGATACTTACTAGTCAGGTACATTCTTAGGCATTTAATATGGGGTGTTGAGTCCATTTCGTTGAGCAAGGAGTAGCTCTTGTCTATTACATATTTGGCTTAAGGAACTTTATCTGTGCTCATTTCAATCTCTGGTTTTATGCAGCACCCCAACTCACCTTTCCCCTTAAGCAAGCATAAGTTGGTTTCCTAAATTTGAGACCCTGTTCTATTTTGTAATTCAGTTCCTGTGTAGCCAAGTTTACATTCCTTGTATTAGTGATATCTTATGATGTTTCTTTTTCTGTGTGACTTACTTCAGTTAGAATCATCATACCTGAATCCACTCATTATGCTGCTATGGGCCTGATGACATAGATTTCATTGCTGAGTGATATTGTATTGTACATAAGTACCACAACTTCTTTATCCATTTTGCACTTTCTGCGATATTGAACTTGTACCGTAAACGAGGTTCTTGAAAACACAGCCGTCCCAAACTTTGGGGTGGCTGTGTCTTTTTGATTTTAATTTCCCTAAGCTATAGGACCATAAGTGGAAGTGCCCTAGGCTCTGTTGCTTTGTTTTTTAGATGTTTCAGGAAAAACCATACACTTCTCCTGAGTGGCTGTTGGCAATTTACATCCCGCCCATCAGCATAACAAGGCTCCCAGTTCTCCATGGCCTGTCCTGCCTTTCTGGATTTTACCCTTTTTTCAGATGGCCCTCTTGACGGGGGGGAAGTGAGACTTCATTGTAGTGCACATTTCTTTTGCAAGCTTGCTTGGTTGGCCAAAAAGTGCGTATGCGTTTTTTCCTGAATATATTCAGGAAAAAACGCATACACCCTTTTTGGCCAAGTGCATCATTGTCAACGTTCTGCCTCTTTTCCTATGCTTTAAATGCAATTCCAGTCTACCTCCTGAAATCGGTTTCCTTCAATTTTGCCCTGCTTTCAAGTCCTCTTGTGAGGCTTACTTCAGTATATTTTTGGACGATAGCTGTCATTTATAACTCTGCAGGTTTGTGAATTACAGTGTCCCTGAGCTTTTTTCTTCAACTCGCTTTCTTGTGAGCTGGCCGCAACACCGCAGGATTGCTTCAGGCCCTAATCTGGTTCTGGCACGGGACGCTGAGCCTTTGGTTAATTCCTCTTCCTGGTGGGAAATGAGAGTTAAATTTGCCCGTCCAGACACCTCCACCTAGTGTCTCATTGGTTCTCCCTATTCCTGTTCATCTTCCGCAGAAATTGCAAACTGGGCCAAACAGGAGGTTGAAGGCACTGACTCTCCAAGTTGGCAGAGTGTTAGTAAAGCGTCTGGATTGTTGCCCCCGAGTACCAGGGGATGAGAACTGAGACATATTTGAACACGTCTCCCGATCACACGGTTGATCATACTCTGGGTTCCACATGCATGTTTTAGCTGAAGGAAGAATCCCTTAAACCTGGAGAGTCGAGACCCGTGGAATGGGTACCATTCAATATGACTTCAAAGGGTCTTCATTTGCTCACCGAACCTCTCCAATCCTATCACTGCTGCGTTTATGCCCCTGTACACAAGCTTGATTCTCTTTCGGAGACACAGCAATCCATAGGTTTTAAGATACTTTGTAGTCAGGTACATTATTAGGCGTTTAATATGGTGTGTTGAGTCCATTTCGTTGAGCAAGGAGTAGCTCTTGTCTATTACATATTTGGCTTAAGGAACTTTATCTGTGCTCATTTCAATCTCTGGTTTTATGCAGCACCCCAACTCACCTTTCCCCTTAAGCAAGCATAAGTTGGTTTTCTGAATTTGAGACCCTGTTCTGTTTTGTAATTCAGTTCCTGTGTAGCCAAGATTATATTCCGTGTATTAGTGATATCTTATGATGTTTCTTTTTCTGTGTGACTTATTTCAGTTAGAATCATCATACCTGAATCCACTCATTAAGCTGCTATGGGCCTGATGACATAGATTTCATTGCTGAGTGATATTGCATTGTACGTAAGTACCACAACTTCTTTATCCATTTTTCGATTTCTGCGATATTGAACTTGTACCGTAAACGAGGTTCTTGTAAACAGAGCCATCCCAAACTTTGGGGTGGCTGTGTCTTTTTGATTTTAATTTCCCTAAGCTATAGGACCTTAAGTGGAAGTGCCCTAGGCTCTGTTGCTTTGTTTTTTAGATGTTTCAGGAAACACCATACACTTCTCCCGAGTGGCTGTTGGCAATTTACATCCCGCCCATCAGCATAACAAGGCTCCCAGTTCTCCATGGCCTGTCCTGCCTTTCTGGATTTTACAGTTTTTTCAGATGACCCTTTTGACTGGGAGGAAGTGAGAGTTCATTGTAGTGCAGATTTCCTTTGCAAGCTTGCTTGGTTGGCCAAAAAGGGCCTATGCGTTTTTTTCCTGAATATATTCAGGAAAAAACGCATAGGCCCTTTTTGGCCAAGTGCATCATTGTCGACGTTCTGCCTCTTTTTCTATGTTTGAAATGCAATTCCAGTCTACCTCCTGAAATCGGTTTCCTGCAATTCTGCCCCAATTTCAAGTCCTCTTGGCAGCCTTACTTCAGTATATTTTTGGACGATAGCTGTCATTTATAACTCTGCAGGTTTGTGAATTACAGTGCCCCTGAGCTCCTTTCTTCAACTCGCTTTCTTGTGAGCTGGCTGCAACACTACAGGATTGCTTCAGGCCCTAATCTGTTTCCGGCACGGCACGCTGAGCCTTTGGTTAATTCCTCTTCCTGGTGGGAAATGAGAGTTAAATTTGCCCATCCAGACACCTCCAGCTAGTCTCTCATTGGTTCTCCCTATTCCTGTTCATCTTCCGCAGAAATTGCAAACTGGGCCAAACAGGGGGTTAAAGGCACTGACTCTCCAAGTCGGGAGAGTGTTAGTAAAGCGTCTGGAATGTTGCACCCGAGTACCAGGGGACGAGAACTGAGACATATTGGAACACGTCTCCCGATCACACGGTTGATCATACTCTGGGATCCACATGCATGTTTTAGCTGAGGGAAGAATCCCTTAAACCTGGACAGTTGAGACCCGTGGAATGGGTACCATGCAGTATCACTTCAAAGGGTCTTCATTTGCTCACCGAACCTCTCCAATCCTATCACTGCTGCGTTTATGCCCCTGTACACACGCTTGATTCTCTTTCGGAGACATAGCAATCCATAGCTTTTAAGATACTTACTAGTCAGTTATATTCATAGGCGTTTAATATGGGGTTTTGAGTCCATTTCGTTGAGCAAGGTGTAGCTCTTGTCTATTACATATTTGGCTTAAGGAACTTTATCTGTGCTCATTTCAATCTCTGATTTTATGCAGCACCCCATCTCACCTTTCCCCTTAAGCAAGCATAAGTTGGTTTTCTAAATTTGAGACCCTGTTCTGTTTTGTAATTCAGTTCCTGTGTAGCCAAGTTTACATTCCGTGTATTAGTGATATCTTATGATGTTTCTTTTTCTGTGTGACTTATTTCAGTTAGAATCATCATACCTGAATCCACTCATTATGCTCCTATGGACCTGATGACATAGATTTGATTGCTGACTAATATTGCATTGTACGTAAGTACCACAACTTCTTTATCCATTTTTTGCTTTCTGCGATATTGAACTTGTACCGTAAACGAGGTTCTTGTAAAGAGAGCCGTCACAAACTTTGGGGTGGCTGTTTCTTTTTGATTTTCATTTCCCTAAGCTATAGGACCATAAGTGGAAGTGCCCTAGGCTCTGTTCCTCTGTTTTTTAGTTGTTTCAGGAAGCACCATACACTTATCCGGAGTGGCTGTTGGCAATTTACATCCCACCCATTAGCATAACAAGGCTCCCAGTTCTCCATGGCCTGTCCTGCCTTTCTGGATTTTACACTTTTTTCAGATGGCCCTTTTTACCGGGGGGAAGTGAGACTTCATTGTAGTGCAGATTTCCTTTGCATGCTTGCTTGGTTGGCCAAAAAGGGCGTATGCGTTTTTTCCTGAATATATTCAGGAAAAAACACATACGCCCTTTTTGGCCAAGTGCATCATTGTCGACATTCTGCCTCTTTTCCTATGCTTTTAAATGCAATTCCAGTCTACCTCCTGAAATCGGTTTCCTGCAATTCTGCCCCGCTTTCAAGTCCTCTTGGCAGCCTTACTTCAGTATATTTTTGGACGATAGCTGTCATTTATAACTCTGCAGGTTTGTGAATTACAGTGCCCCTGAGCTCCTTTCTTCAACTCGCTTTCTTGTGAGCTGGCCGCAACACTGCAGGATTGCTTCAGCCCCTAATCTGGTTCCGGCACGGCACGCTGAGCCTTTGGTTAATTCCTCTTCCTGGTGGGAAATGAGAGTTAAATTTGCCCGTCCAGACACCTCCAGCTAGTCTCTCATTGGTTCTCCCTATTCCTGTTCATCTTCCGCAGAAATTGCAAACTGGGCCAAACAGGAGGTTAAAGGCACTGACTCTCCAAGTCGGGAGAGTGTTAGTAAAGCCTCTGGAATGTGGCACCCGAGTACCAGGGGACGAGAACTGAGACATATTGGAACATGTCTCCCGATCACACGGTTGATCATACTCTGGGTTCCACATGCATGATTTAGCTGAAGGAAGAATCCCTGAAACTTGGAGAGTTGAGACCCGTGGAATGGGTACCATGCAATATGAATTCAAAGGGTCTTCATTTGCTCACCGAACCTCTCCAGTCCTATCATTTCTTCATTTATGCCCCTGTACACACGCTTGATTCTCTTTCGGAGACATAGCAATCCATAGCTTTTAAGATACTTCCTAGTCAGGTACATTCTTAGGTGTTTAATATGGGGTTTTGGGTCCATTTCGTTGAGCAAGGTGTAGCTCTTGTCTATTACATATTTGGCTTAAGGAACTTTATCTGTGCTCATTTCAATCTCTGGTTTTATGCAGCACCCCAACTCACCTTTCCCCTTAAGCAAGCATAAGTTGGTTTTCTAAATTTGAGACCCTGTTCTATTTTGTAATTCAGTTCCTGTGTAGCCAAGTTTACATTCCGTGTATTAGTGATATCTTATGATGTTTCTTTTTCTGTGTAACTTATTTCAGTTAGAATCATCATACCTGAATCCACTCATTATGCTGCTACGGGCCTGATGACATAGATTTCATTGCTGAGTGATATTGCATTGTACGTAAGTACCACAACTTCTTTATCCATTTTTCGCTTTACGCGATATTGAAGTTGTACCGTAAACGAGGTTCTTGTAAACAGAGCCGTCCCAAACTTTGGGGTGGCTGTGTCTTTTTGATTTTAATTTCCCTAAGCTATAGGACCATAAGTGGAAGTGCCCTAGGCTCTGTTGCTTTGATTTTTAGATGTTTCAGGAAACACCATACACTTCTCCCAAGTGGCTGTTGGGAATTTACATCCCGCCCATCAGCCTAACAAGGCTCCCAGTTCTCCATGGCCTGTCCTGCCTTTCTGGATTTTACACTTTTTTCAGATGGCCCTTTTGACCGAGGGCAAGTGAGACTTCATTGTAGTGCAGATATCCTTTGCAAGCTTGCTTGGTTGGCCAAAAAGGGCGTATGCGTTTTTCCCTGAATATATTCAGGGAAAAACGCATACGCCCTTTTTGGCCAAGTGCATCATTGTGGACGTTCTGCCTCTTTTCCTATGCTTTAAATGCAATTCCAGTCTACCTCCTGAAATCGGTTTCCTGCAATTCTGCCCGGCTTTCAAGTCCTCTTGGCAGCCTTACTTCAGTATATTTTTGGATGATAGCTGTCATTTATAACTCTGCAGCTTTGTGAATTACAGTGCCCCTGGGCTCCTTTCTTCAACTCGCTTTCTTGTGAGCTGGCCGCAACACCGCAGGATTGCTTCAGGCCCTAATCTGGTTCCGGCACAGCACACTGAGCCTTTGGTTAATTCCTCTTCCTGGTGGGAAATGAGAGTTAAATTTGCCCGTCCAGACACCTCCAGGTAGTCTCTCATTGGTTCTCCCTATTCCTGTTCACCTACTGCGGAATTTGCAAACTGGGCCAAACAGGAGGTTAAAGACACTGACTCTCCAAGTTAGGAGAGTGTTAGTAAAGCGTCTGGAATGATGCACCCGAGTACCAGGGGACGAGAACTGAGACATATTGGAACATGTCTCCCGATCACACGGTTGATCATACTCTGGGTTCCACATGCATGATTTAGCTGAAGGAAGAATCCCTTAAACTTGGAGAGTTGAGACCCGTGGAATGGGTACCATGCAATATGAATTCAAAGGGTCTTCATTTGCTCACCGAACCTCTCCAGTCCTATCATTTCTGCATTTATGCCCCTGTACACACGCTTGATTCTCTTTCGGAGACACAGCAATCCATATGTTTTAAGATACTTACTAGTCAGGTACATTCTTAGGCGTTTAATATGGGGTTGTGAGTCCATTTCATTGAGCAAGGAGTAGCTCTTGTCTATTACATATTTGGCTTAAAGAAATTTATCTGTGCTCAATTCAATCTCTGGTTTTATGCAGCACCCCAACTCACCTTTCCCCTTAAGCAAGCATAAGTTGGTTTTCTAAATTTGAGACCCTGTTCTATTTTGTAATTCAGTTCCTGTGTAGCCAAGTTTACATTCTGTGTATTAGTGATATCTTATGATGTTTCTTTTTCTGTGTGACTTATTTCAGTTAGAATCATCATACCTGAATCCACTCATTATGCTGCTACGGGCGTGATGACATAGATTTCATTGCTGAGTGATAGTGCATTTACATAAGTACCACAACTTCTTTATCCATTTTTCACTTTCTGCGATATTGAACTAGTACCGTAAAGGAGGTTCTTGTAAACAGAGCTGTCCCAAACTTTGGGGTGGCTGTGTCTTTTTGATTTTAATTTCCCTAAGCTATAGGACCATAAGTGGAAGTGCCCTAGGCTCTGTTGCTTGGTTTTTTAGATGTTTCAGGAAAAGCATACACTTCTCCCGAGTGGCTGTTGGCAATTTATATCCCGCCCATCAGCATAACAAGGCTCCCAGTTCTCCATGGCCTGTCCTGCCTTTCTGGATTTTACACGTTTTTCAGATGGCCTTTTTGACCGGGGGGAAGTGAGACTTCATTGTAGTGCAGATTTCCTTTGCAAGCTTGCTTGGTTGGCCAAAAAGGGCGTATGCGTTTTTTCCTGAATATATTCAGGAAAAAACGCATAAGCCCTTTTTGGCCAAGTGCATCATTGTCGACGTTCTGCCTCTTTTCCTATGCTTTAAATGCAATTCCTGTCTACCTCCTGAAATCGCTTTCCTGCAATTCTCCCCCGATTTCAAGTCCTCTTGGCATCCTTACTTCAGTATATTTTTGGACGATAGCTGTCATTTATAACTCTGCAGGTTTGTGAATTACTGTGCCCCTGAGCTCCTTTCTTCAACTCGCTTTCTTGTGAGCTGGCCGCAACACCGCAGGATTGATTCAGGCCCTAATCTGATTCCGGCACGGCACGCTGAGCCTTTGGTTAATTCCTCTTCCTGGTGGGAATTGAGAGTTAAATTTGCCCGTCCAGACACCTCCAGCTAGTCTCTCATTGGTTCTCCCTATTCCTGTTCATCTTCCGCAGAAATTGCAAACTGGGCCAAACAGGACGTTAAAGGCACTGACTCTCCAAGTCGGGAGAGTGTTAGTAAAGCGTCTGGAATGTTGCACCCGAGTACCAGGGGACAAGAATGGAGACATATTGGAACACGTCTCCTGATCACACGGTTGATCATACTCTGGGTTCCACATGCATGTTTTAGCTGAAGGAAGAATCCCTTAAACCTGGAGAGTTGAGACCCGTGGAATGGGTACCATGCAATATGACTTCAAAGGGTCTTCATTTGCTCACCAAAACTCTCCAATCCTATCACTGCTGCGTTTTTGCCCCTGTACTCACGATTGATTCACTTTCAGAGACATAGCAATCCATAGGTTTTAAGATACTTACTAGTCAGGTACATTCTTAGGCGTTTAATATGGGGTGTTGAGTCCATTTCGTTGAGCAAGGAGGAGCTCTTGTGTATTACATATTTGGCTTAAGGAACTTTATCTGTGCTCATTTCAATCTCTGGTTTTAGGCAGCACCCCAACTCACCTTTCCCCTTAAGCAAGCATAAGTTGGTTTTCTAAATTTGAGACCCTGTTCTGTTTTGTAATTCAGTTCCTGTGTAGCCAAGTTTACATTCCGTGTATTAGTGATATCTTATGATGTTTCTTTTTCTGTGTGACTTATTTCAGTTAGAATCATCATACCTGAATCCACTCATTATGCTGCTACGGGCCTGATGACATAGATGTCATTGCTGAGTGATATTGCATTGTACGTACGTACCACAACTTCTTTATCCATTTTTCACTTTCTGCGATATTGAACTTGTACCATAAACGAGGTTCTTGTAAACAGAGCCGTCCCAAACTTTGGGGTGGCTGTGTCTTTTTGATTTTAATTTCCGTAAGCTATAGGATCATAAGTGGAAGTGCCGTAGGCTCTGTTGCTTTGTTTTTTAGACGTTTCAGGAAACACCATACACTTCTCCCGAGTGGCTGTTGCCAATTTACATCCCGCCCATCAGCATAACAAAGCTCCCAGTTCTCCATGGCCTGTCCTGCCTTTCTGGATTTTACACTTTTTTCAGATGGCCCTTTTGACCGGGGGGAAGTGAGACTTCATTGTAGTGCAGATTTCTTTGCAAGCTTGCTTGGTTGGCCAAAAAGGGCGTATGCGTTTTTTCCTGAATATATTCAGGAAAAAACGCATAAGCCCTTTTTGGCCAAGTGCATCATTGTGCACGTTCTGCCTCTTTTCCTATGCTTTAAATGCAATTCCAGTCTAACTCCTGAAATCAGTTTCCTGCAATTCTGCCCCGCTTTCAAGTCCTCTTGGCAGCCTTACTTCAGTATATTTTTGGACGATAGCTGTCATTTATAACTCTGCAGGTTTGTGAATTACAGTGCCCCTGAGCTCCTTTCTTCAACTCGCTTTCTTGTGAGCTGGCCGCAACACCGCAGGATTATTTCAGGCCCTAATCTGGTTCCGGCATGGCACGCTGAGCCTTTGGTTAATTCCTCTTCCTGGTGGGAACTGAGAGTTAAATTTGCCCGTCCAGAGACCTCCAGCTAGTCTCTAACTGGTTCTCCCTGTTCCTGTTCATCTTCCACAGAAATTGCAAACTGGGCCAATCAAGAGGTTAAAGGCACTGAGTCTCCAAGTTGGGAGAGTGTTAGTAAAGCATCTGGAATGTTGCACCCGAGTACCAGGGGAGGAAAACTGAGACATATTTGAACACGTCTCCCGATCACACAGTAGATCATACTCTGGGTTCCACATGCATGTTTTAGCTGAAGGAAGAATCCCTTAAACCTGGAGAGTTGAGACCCGTGGAATGGGTACCATGCAATATGACTTCAAAGGGTCTTCATTTGCTCACCGAACCTCTCCAATCCTATCACTGCTGTGTTTATGCCCCTGTACACACGCTTGATTCTCTTTTGGAGACATAGCAATCCATAGGTTTTAAGATACTTACTAGTCAGGTACATTCTTAGGCGTTTAATATAGGGTGTTGAGTCCATTTTGTTGAGCAAGGAGTAGCTCTTGTCTATTCCATATTTGGCTTAAGGAACTTTATCTGTGCTCATTTCAATCTCTGGTTTTATGCAGCACCCCAACTCACCTTTCCCCTTAAGCAAGCATATGTTGGTTTGCTACATTTGAGACAGTGTTCTTCTTTGTAATCCAGTTCCTGTGTAGCCAAGTTTATATTCCGTGTATTAGTGATATCTTATGATGTTTCCTTTTCTGTGTGACTTGTTTCAGTTAGGATCATCATAGCTGAATCCACTCATTATGCTGCTATTGGCCTGATGACATAGATTTCATTGCTGAGTGATATTGCATTGTACGTAAGTACCACAACTTCTTTATCCATTTTTCACTTTCTGCGATATTGAACTTGTACCGTAAACGAGTTTCTTGTAAACAGAGCCGTCCCAAACTTTGGGGTGGCTGTGTCTTTTTGACTTTCATTTCCCTAAGCTATAGGACCATAAGTGGAAGTGCCCTAGGCTCTGTTGCTTTGTTTATAGATGTTTCAGGAAACACCATACACTTCTCCCCAGTGGCTGTTGGCAATTTACATCCCGCCCATCAGCATAACAAGGCTCCCAGTTCTCCATGGCCTGTCCTGCCTTTCTGGATTTTACACTTTTTGCAGATCGCCCTTTTGACCAGGGGGAAGTGAGACTTCATTGTAGTGCAGATTTCCTTTGCAAGCTTGCTTGATGGCCTAAAAGTGCATATGCGTTTTTTCCTGAATATATTCAGGAAAAAACGCATATGCCCTTTTTGGCCAAGTGCATCATTGTCGACGTTCTGCCTCTTTTCCTATGCTTTAAATGCAATTCCAGTCAACCTCCTGAAATCGGTTTCCTGCATTTCTGCCCCGCATTCAAGGACTCTTGGCAGCCTTACTTTGTATATTTTTGGACGATAGCTGTCATTTATAACTGTGCAGGGTTGTGAATTACAGTGCCCCTGAGCTCCTTTCTTCAACTCGCTTTCTTGTGAGCTGGCCGCAACACCGCAGGATTGCTTCAGGCCCTAATCTGGTTCCGGCACGGCATGCTGAGCCTTTGGTTAATTCGTCTTCCTGGTGGGAAATGAGAGTTAAATTTGCCCGTCCAGAAACCTCCAGCTAGTCTCTCCTTGGTTCTCCCTATTCCTGTTCATCTTCCACAGAAATTGCAAACTGAGTCAAACAGCAGGTTAAAGGCACTGACTCTCCAAGTCGGGAGAGTGTTAGTAAAGCGTCTGGAATGTTGCACCCAAGTACTAGGGGACGAGAACTGAGACATATTTGAACACCTCTCCCGATCACACGGTTGATCATACTCTGTGTTCCACATGCATGTTTTAGCTGAAGGAAGAATCCCTTAAACCTGGAGAGTTGAGACCCGTGGAATGGGTACCATAAAATACGACTTGAAAGGGTCTTCATTTGCTCACCGAACCTCTCCAATCCTATCACTGCTGCGTTTATGCCCCTGTACTCACGATTGATTCACTTTCAGAAACATAGCAATCCGTAGGTTTTAAGATACTTACTACTCAGGTACATTATTAGGCGTTTAATATGGGGTTTTGAGTCCATTTCGTTGAGCAAGGAGTAGCTCTTGTCTATTACATATTTGGCTTAAGGAACTTTATCTGTGCTCATTTCAATCTCTGGTTTTATGCAGCACCCCAACTCACCTTTCCCCTTAAACAAGCATAAGTTGGTTTTCTAAATTTGAGACTCTGTTCTGTTTTGTAAACCAGTTCCTGTGTAGCCAAGGTTACATTCCGTGTATTAGTGATATCTTATGATTTTTCTTATTCTGTGTGACTTATTTCAGTTAGAATCATCATACCTGAATCCACTCTATGCTGCTACGGGCCTGATGACCTAGATTTCATTGTTGAGTGATATTGCATTGTACGTAAGTACCACAACTTCTTTATCCATTTTTCGCTTTATGTGATATTGAACTTGTACCGTAAACGAGGTTCTTGTAAACAGAGCCATCCCAAACTTTGGGGTGGCTGTGTCTTTCTCATTTTAATTTCCCTAAGCTATAGGACCATAAGTGGAAGTGCCCTAGGCTCTGTTGCTTTGTTTTTTAGATGTTTCAAGAAATACCATACACTTCTCCCGAGTGGCTGTTGGCAATTTACATCCCGCCCATCAGCATAACAAGGCTCCCAGTTCTCCATGGCCTGTCCTGCCTTTCTGGATTTTACACTTTTTTCAGATGGCCCTTTTGACCGGGGGGAAGTGAGACTTCATTGTAGTGCAGATTTCCTTTGCAAGCTTGCTTGGTTGGCCAAAAAGGTCGTAAGCGTTTTTTCCTGAATATATTCAGGAAAAAACGCATACACCCTTTTTGGCCAAGTGCATCATTGTGGACGTTCTGCCTCTTTTCCTATGCTTTAAATGCAATTCCAGTCTACCTCCTGAAATCGGTTTCCTGCAATTCTGCCCGGCTTTCAATTCCTCTTGGCAGCCTTACTTCAGTATATTTTTGGATGATAGCTGTCATTTATAACTCTGCAGGTTTGTGAATTACAGTGCCCCTGAGCTCCTTTCTTCAACTCGCTTTCTTGTGAGCTGGCCGCAACACCGTAGGGTTGATTCAGGCCATAATCTGGTTCCGGCATGGCACGCTGAGCCTTTGTTTAATTCCTCTTCCTGGTGGGAAATGAGAGTTAAATTTGCCCGTGCAGACACCTCCGGCTAGTCTCTCATTGGTTCTCCCTATACCTGTTCATCCTCCAGAGAAATTGCAAACTGGGCCAAACAGGAGGTTAAAGGCACTGACTCTCCATGTCGGGAGAGTGTTAGTTAAACTTCTGGAATGTTGCACCCGAGTACCAGGGGACGAGAACTGAGACATATTGGAACACATCTCCCGATCACACGGTTGATCATACTCTGGGTTCCACATGCATGTTTTAGCTGAAGGAAGAATCCCTTAAACCTGGAGAGTAGTGACCCGTGGAATGGGTACCATGCAATATGACTTCAAAGGGTCTTCGTTTGCTCACCGAACCTCTCCAATCCTATCATGGCTGCGTTTATGCCCCTCTACACATGCTTGATTCTCTTTCGGAGACATAGCAATCCATAGATTTTAAGATATTACTAGTCAGGTACATTCTTAGGCGTTTAATATGGGGTTTTGAGTCCATTTCGTTGAGCAAGGAGTAGCTCTTGTCTATTACACATTTGGCTTAAGGAACTTTATCTGTGCTCATTTCAATCTCTGGTTTTATGCAGCACCCCAACTCAACTTTCCCCTTAAGAAAGCATAAGTTGATTTTCTAAATTTGAGACCCTGTTCTGTTTTGTAATTCAGTTCCTGTGTAGCCAAGTTTACATTACGTGTATTAGTGATATCTTATGATGTTTCTTTTTCTGTGTGACTTATTTCAGTTAGAATCATCATAGCTGAATCCACTCATTATGCTGCTACGTGCCTGATGACATAGATGTCATTGCTGAGTGATATTGCATTGTACGTAAGTACCACAACTTCTTTATCCATTTTTCGCTTTCTGCGATATTGAACTTGTACCGTAAACGAGGTTCTTGTAAACAGAGCTGTCCCAAACTTTGGGGTGGCTGTGTCTTTTTGATTTTAATTTCCCTAAGCTACAGGACCATAAGTGGAAGTGCTCTAGGCTCTGTGGCTTTGTTTTTTAGACGTTTCAGGAAACACCATACACTTCTCCCGAGTGGCTGTTGCCAATTTACATCCCGCCCATCAGCATAACAAAGCTCCCAGTTCTCCATGGCCTGTCCTGCCTTTCTGGATTTTACACTTTTTTCAGATGGCCCTTTTGACCGGGGGGAAGTGAGACTTCATTGTAGTGCAGATTTCTTTGCAAGCTTGCTTGGTTGGCCAAAAAGGGCGTATGCGTTTTTTCCTGAATATATTCAGGAAAAAACGCATAGGCCCTTTTTGGCCAAGTGCATCATTGTGCACGTTCTGCCTCTTTTCCTATGCTTTAAATGCAATTCCAGTCTAACTCCTGAAATCGGTTTCCTGCAATTCTGCCCCGCTTCCAGTCCTCTTGGCAGCCTTACTTCAGTATATTTTTGGATGATAGCTGTCATTTATAACTCTGCAGGTTTGTGAATTACAGTGCCCCTGAGCTCCTTTCTTCAACTCGCTTTCTTGTGAGCTGGCCGCAACACCGCAGGATTATTTCAGGCCCTAATCTGGTTCCGGCATGGCACGCTGAGCCTTTGGTTAATTCCTCTTCCTGGTGGGAACTGAAAGTTAAATTTGCCCGTCCAGAGACCTCCAGCTAGTCTCTAACTGGTTCTCCCTGTTCCTGTTCATCTTCCACAGAAATTGCAAACTGGGCCAATCAAGAGGTTAAAGGCACTGAGTCTCCAAGTTGGGAGAGTGTTAGTAAAGCATCTGGAATGTTGCACCCGAGTACCAGGGGAGGAAAACTGAGACATATTTGAACACGTCTGCCGATCACACGGTAGATCATACTCTGGGTTCCACATGCATGTTTTAGCTGAAGGAAGAATCCCTTAAACCTGGAGAGTTGAGACCCGTGGAATGGGTACCATGCAATATGACTTCAAAGGGTCTTCATTTGCTCACCGAACCTCTCCAATCCTATCACTGCTGTGTTTATGCCCCTGTACACACGCTTGATTCTCTTTTGGAGACATAGCAATCCATAGGTTTTAAGATACTTACTAGTCAGGTACATTCTTAGGCGTTTAATATAGGGTGTTGAGTTCATTTTGTTGAGCAAGGAGTAGCTCTTGTCTATTCCATATTTGGCTTAAGGAACTTTATCTGTGCTCATTTCAATCTCTGGTTTTATGCAGCACCCCAACTCACCTTTCCCCTTAAGCATGCATATGTTGGTTTGCTAAATTTGAGACACTGTTCTTCTTTGTAATCCAGTTCCTGTGTAGCCAAGTTTATATTCCGTGTATTAGTGATATCTTATGATGTTTCCTTTTCTGTGTGACTTGTTTCAGTTAGGATCATCATAGCTGAATCCACTCATTATGCTGCTATTGGCCTGATGACATAGATTTCATTGCTGAGTGATATTGCATTGTACGTAAGTACCACAACTTCTTTATCCATTTTTCACTTTCTGCGATATTGAACTTGTACCGTAAACGAGTTTCTTGTAAACAGAGCCGTCCCAAACTTTGGGGTGGCTGTGTCTTTTTGACTTTCATTTCCCTAAGCTATAGGACCATAAGTGGAAGTGCCCTAGGCTCTGTTGCTTTGTTTATAGATGTTTCAGGAAACACCATACACTTCTCCCCAGTGGCTGTTGGCAATTTACATCCCGCCCATCAGCATAACAAGGCTCCCAGTTCTCCATGGCCTGTCCTGCCTTTCTGGATTTTACACTTTTTGCAGATCGCCCTTTTGACCAGGGGGAAGTGAGACTTCATTGTAGTGCAGATTTCCTTTGCAAGCTTGCTTGATGGCCTAAAAGTGCATATGCGTTTTTTCCTGAATATATTCAGGAAAAAACGCATATGCCCTTTTTGGCCAAGTGCATCATTGTCGACGTTCTGCCTCTTTTCCTATGCTTTAAATGCAATTCCAGTCAACCTCCTGAAATCGGTTTCCTGCATTTCTGCCCCGCATTCAAGGACTCTTGGCAGCCTTACTTCGTATATTTTTGGACGATAGCTGTCATTTATAACTGTGCAGGGTTGTGAATTACAGTGCCCCTGAGCTCCTTTCTTCAACTCGCTTTCTTGTGAGCTGGCCGCAACACCGCAGGATTGCTTCAGGCCCTAATCTGGTTCCGGCACGGCATGCTGAGCCTTTGGTTAATTCGTCTTCCTGGTGGGAAATGAGAGTTAAATTTGCCCGTCCAGAAACCTCCAGCTAGTCTCTCCTTGGTTCTCCCTTTTCCTGTTCATCTTCCACAGAAATTGCAAACTGAGTCAAACAGCAGGTTAAAGGCACTGACTCTCCAAGTCGGGAGAGTGTTAGTAAAGCGTCTGGAATGTTGCACCCGAGTACCAGGCAACGAGAACTGAGACGTATTTGAACACCTCTCCCGATCACACGGTTGATCATACTCTGTGTTCCACATGCATGTTTTAGCTGAAGGAAGAATCCCTTAAACCTTGAGAGTTGAGACCCGTGGAATGGTACCATGCAATATGATTTCAAAGCGTCTTCATTTGCTCACAGAACCTCTCCAATACTATCACTGCTGCATTTATGCCCCTGTACACATGCTTGATTCTCTTTCGGAGACATAGCAATCCATAGGTTTTAAGATACTTACTAGTCAGGTACATTCTTAGGCGTTTAATATGGGGTGTTGAGTCCATTTCGTTGAGCAACGAGTAGCTCTTCTCTATTACATATTTGGCTTAAGGAACTTTATCTGTGCTCATTTTAATCTCTGGTTTTATGCAGCACCCCAACTCACCTTTCCCCTTAAGCAAGCATAAGTTGGTTTTCTAAATTTGAGACCCTGTTCTGTTTTGTAATTCAGTTCCTGTGTAGCCAAGTTTACATTCCGTGTATTAGTGATATCTTACGATGTTTCTTTTTCTGTGTGACTTATTTCAGTTAGAATCATCATACCTGAATCCACTCATTATGCTGCTACGGGCCTGATGACATAGATTTCATTGCTGAGTGATATTGCATTGTACGTAAGTACCACAACTTCTTTATCCATTTTTCACTTTCTGCGATATTGATTATGTACCGTAAACGAGGTTCTTGTAAACAGAGCTGTCCCAAACTTTGGGGTGGCTGTGTCTTTTTGATTTTAATTTCCCTAAGCTATAGGACCATAAGTGGAAGTGCCCTAGGCTCTGTTGCTTTGTTTTTTAGATGTTTCAGGAAACACCATACACTTCTCCCGAGTGGCTGTTGGCAATTTACATCCCGCCCATCAGCATAACAAGGCTCCCAGTTCTCCATGGCCTGTCCTGCCTTTCTGGATTTTACACTTTTTTCAGATGGCCCTTTTGACCCGGGGGAAGTGAGACTTCACTGTAGTGCAGATTTCCCTTGCAAACTTGCTTGGTTGGCCAAAAAGGGCGTATGCGCTTTTTTCCTGAATATATTCAGGAAAAAACGCATACGCCCTTTTTGGCCAAGTGCATCATTGTCGACTTTCTGCCTCTTTTCCTATGTTTTAAATGCAATTCCAGTCTACCTCCTGAAATCGGTTTCCTGCAATTCTGCCCCGCTTTCAAGTCCTCTTGGCAGCCTTACTTCAGTATATTTTTGGACGATAGCTGTCATTTATAACTCTGCAGGTTTGTGAATTACAGTGCCCCTGAGCTCCTTTCTTCAACTCGCTTTCTTGTGAGCTGGCCGCAACACCGCAGGATAGCTTCAGGCCCTAAACTGGTTCCGGCAAGGCACGCTGAGCATTTGGTTAATTCCTCTTCCTGGTGGGAAATGAGAGTTAAATTTGCCCGTCCAGAAACCTCCAGCTAGTCTCTCATTGGTTCTCCCTATTCCTGTTCATCTTCCGCGGAATTTGCAAACTGGGCCAAACAGGAGGTTAAAGGCACTGACTCTCCAAGTCGGCAGAGTGTTAGTAAAGCATCTGGAATGTTGCACCCGAGTACCAGGGGACGAGAACTGAGACATATTTCAACACGTCTCCCGATCACACGGTTGATCATACTCTGGGTTCCACATGCATGTTTTAGCTGAAGGAAGAATCCCTTAAACCTGGAGAGTTGAGACCCGTGTAATGGTTACCATAAAATACGACTTGAAAGGGTCTTCATTTGCTCACCGAACCTCTCCAATCCTATCACTGCTGCGTTTATGCCCCTGTACTCACGATTGATTCACTTTCAGAAACATAGCAATCCGTAGGTTTTAAGATACTTACTACTCAGGTACATTATTAGGCGTTTAATATGGGGTTTTGAGTCCATTTCGTTGAGCAAGGAGTAGCTCTTGTCTATTACATATTTGGCTTAAGGAACTTTATCTGTGCTCATTTCAATCTCTGGTTTTATGCAGCACCCCAACTCACCTTTCCCCTTAAACAAGCATAAGTTGGTTTTCTAAATTTGAGACTCTGTTCTGTTTTGTAAACCAGTTCCTGTGTAGCCAAGGTTACATTCCGTGTATTAGTGATATCTTATGATGTTTCTTATTCTGTGTGACTTATTTCAGTTAGAATCATCATACCTGAATCCACTCTATGCTGCTACGGGCCTGATGACCTAGATTTCATTGTTGAGTGATATTGCATTGTACGTAAGTACCACAACTTCTTTATCCATTTTTCGCTTTATGTGATATTGAACTTGTACCGTAAACGAGGTTCTTGTAAACAGAGCCATCCCAAACTTTGGGGTGGCTGTGTCTTTCTCATTTTAATTTCCCTAAGCTATAGGACCATAAGTGGAAGTGCCCTAGGCTCTGTTGCTTTGTTTTTTAGATGTTTCAAGAAATACCATACACTTCTCCCGAGTGGCTGTTGGCAATTTACATCCCGCCCATCAGCATAACAAGGCTCCCAGTTCTCCATGGCCTGTCCTGCCTTTCTGGATTTTACACTTTTTTCAGATGGCCCTTTTGACCGGGGGGAAGTGAGACTTCATTGTAGTGCAGATTTCCGTTGCAAGCTTGCTTGGTTGGCCAAAAAGTTCGTAAGAGTTTTTTCCTGAATATATTCAGGAAAAAACGCATACACCCTTTTTGGCCAAGTGCATCATTGTGGACGTTCTGCCTCTTTTCCTATGCTTTAAATGCAATTCCAGTCTACCTCCTGAAATCGGTTTCCTGCAATTCTGCCCGGCTTTCAAGTCCTCTTGGCAGCCTTACTTCAGTATATTTTTGGATGATAGCTGTCATTTATAACTCTGCAGGTTTGTGAATTACAGTGCCCCTGAGCTCCTTTCTTCAACTCGCTTTCTTGTGAGCTGGCCGCAACACCGTAGGGTTGATTCAGGCCATAATCTGGTTCCGGCATGGCACGCTGAGCCTTTGGTTAATTCCTCTTCCTGGTGGGAAATGAGAGATAAATTTGCCCGTCCAGACACCTCCAGCTAGTCTCTCATTGGTTCTCCCTATTCCTGTTCATCTTCCGCGGAATTTGCAAACTGGGCCAAACAGGAGGTTAAAGGCACTGACTCTCCATGTCGGGAGAGTGTTAGTAAAGCATCTGGAATGTTGCTCCCGAGTACCAGGGGAGGAAAACTGAGACATATTTGAACACGTCTCCCGATCACACGGTTGATCATACTCTGGGTTCCACATGCATGTTTTAGCTGAAGGAAGAATCCCTTAAACCTGGAGAGTTGAGACCCGTGGAATGGGTACCTTGCAATATGAATTCAAAGGGTCTTCATTTGCTCACCGAACCTCTCCAATCCTATCACTGCTGCGTTTATGCCCCTGTACACATGCTTGATTCTCTTTCGGAGACATAGCAATCCATAGCTTTTAAGATACTTACTAGTCAGGTACATACTTAGGCGTCTAATATGGGGTGTTGAGTCCATTTCGTTGAGCAAGGAGTAGCTCTTGTCTATTACATATTTGGCTTAAGGAACTTTATCTGTGCTCATTTCAATCTCTGGTTTTATGCAGCACCCCAACTCACCTTTCCCCTTAACAAGCATAAGTTGTTTTTCTAAATTTGAGACCCTGTTCTGTTTTGTAATTCAGTTCTTGTGTAGCCAAGTTTACATTCCGTTTATTAGTGATATCTTATGATGTTTCTTTTTCTGTGTGACTTATTTCAGTTAGAATCATCATACCTGAATCCACTCTATGCTGCTACGGGCCTGATGACATAGATTTCATTGCTGAGTGATATTGCATTGTACAAAAGTACCACAACTTCTTTATCCATTTTTCACTTTCTGTGATATTGAACTTGTACCGTAAACGAGGTTCTTGTAAACAGAGCCATCCCAAACATTGGGGTAGCTGTGTCTTTTTGATTTTAATTTCCCTAAGCTACAGGACCATAACTGGAAGTGCCCTAGGCTCTGTTGCTTTGTTTTAGATGTTCCAGGAAACACCATACACTTCTCCGGAGTGGCTGTTGGCAATTTACATCCCGCCCATCAGCATAACAAGGCTCCCAGTTCTCCATGGCCTGTCCTGCCTTTCTGGATTTTACACTTTTTTCAGATGGCCCTTTTGACTGGGGGGAAGTGAGACTTCATTGTAGTGCAGATTTCCTTTGCAAGCTTGCTTGGTTGGCCAAAAAGGGCGTATGCTTTTTTTCCTGAATATATTCAGGAAAAAAAGCATACGTCCTTATTGGCCAAGTGCATCATTGTCGACGTTCTGCCTCTTTTCCTACGCTTTAAATGCAAATCCAGTCTACCTCCTGAAATCGGTTTCCTGCAATTCTGCCCCGCTTTCACGTCCTCTTGGCAGCCTTACTTCAGTATATTTTTGGACGATAGCTGTCATTTATAACTCTGCAGGTTTGTGAATTACAGTGCCCCTGAGCTCCTTTCTTCAACTCGCTTTCTTGTGAGCTGGCCGCAACACCGCAGGATTGCTTCAGGCCCTAATCTGGTTCCGGCACGGCACGTTGAGCCTTTGGTTAATTCCTCTCCCTGGTGGGAAATGAGATGTAAATTTGCCCGTCCAGACACCTCCAGCTAGTCTCTCATTGGTTCTCCCTATTCCTGTTCATCTTCCGCGGAATTTGCAAACTGGGCCAAACAGGAGGTTAAAGGCACTGACTCTCCAAGTCGGGAGAGTGTTAGTAAAGTGTCTGGAATGTTGCACCCGAGTACCAGGTGACGAGAACTGAGACATATTGGAACACATCTCCCGATCACACGGTTGATCATACTCTGGGTTCCACATGCATGTTTTAGCTGAAGGAAGAATCCCTTAAACCTGGAGAGTTGAGACCCGTGGAATGGGTACCATGGAATATGACTTCAAAGGGTCTTCGTTTGCTCACCGAACCTCTCCAATCCTATCACTGCTGCGTTTATGCCCCTGTACACATGCTTGATTCTCTTTCGCAGACATAGCAATCCATAGGTTTTAAGATACTTTCTAGTCAGGTACATTCTTAGGCGTTTAATATGGGGTGTTGAGTCCATTTCGTTGAACAAGGAGTGGGTCTTGTCTATTACATATTTGGCTTAAGGAACTTTATCTGTGCTAATTTCAATGTCTGGTGTTATGCAGCACCCCATCTCACCTTTCCCCTTAAGCAAGCATAAGTTGGTTTTCTAAATTTGAGACCCTGTTCTGTTTTGTAATTCAGTTCCTGTGTAGCCAAGTTTACATTCCGTGTATTAGTGATATCTTATGATGTTTCTTTTTCTGTGTGACTTATTTCAGTTAGAATCATCATAGCTGAATCCACTCCTTATGCTGCTACGTGCCTGATGACATAGATGTCATTGCTGAGTGATATTGCATTGTACGTAAGTACCACAACTTCTTTATCCATTTTTCGCTTTCTGCGATATTGAACTTGTACCGTAAACGAGGTTCTTGTAAACAGAGCTGTCCCAAACTTTGGAGTGGCTGTGTCTTTTTGATTTTAATTTCCCTAAGCTACAGGACCATAAGTGGAAGTGCTCTAGGCTCTGTGGCTTTGTTTTTTACATGTTTCAGGAAACACCATACACTTCTCCCGAGTGGCTGTTGGTAACTTACATCCCGCCCATCAGCATAACAAGGCTCCGAGTTCTCCATGGCCTGTCCTGCCTTTCTGGATTTTACAATTATTTCAGATGGCCCTTTTCACCAGGGGGAAGTGAGACTTCATTGTAGTGCAGATTTCCTTTGGAAGCTTGCTTGGTTGGCCAAAAAGTGCGTATGCTTTTTTTCCTGAATATATTCAGGAAAAAACGCATACGCCCTTTTTGGCCAAGTGCATCATTGTGGACGTTCTGCCTCTTTTCCTATGCTTTAAATGCAATTCCAGTCTACCTCCTGAAATCGGTTTCCTGCAATTCTGCCCCGCTTTCAAGTCCTCTTGGCAGCCTTACTTCAGTATATTTTTGGACGATAGCTGTCATTTATAACTCTGCAGGTTTGTGAATTACAGTGCCCCTGAGCTCCTTTCTTCAACTCGCTTTCTTGTGAGCTGGCCGCAACACCGCAGGATTGCTTCAGGCCCTAATCTGGTTCCGGAATGACACGCTGAGCCTTTGGTAAATTCCTCTTCCTGGTGGGAAATGAGAGTTAAATTTGCCCTTCCAGACACTTCCAGCTAGTCTCTCATTGGTTCTCCCTATTCCTGTTCATCTTTTGCAGAAATTGCAAACTGGGCCAAACAGGAGGTTAAAAGCACTGACTCTCCAAGTCGGGAGAGTGTTAGTAAAGCATCTGGAATGTTGCACCCGAGTACCAGGGGAAGAGAACTGAGACATATTTGAACACGTCTCCCAATCACACGGTTTATCATACTCTGGGTTCCACATGCATGTTTTAGCTGAAGGAAGAATCCCTTAAACCTGGAGAGTTGAGACCTGTGGAATGGGTACCATGCAATATTATTTCAAAGGGTCTTCATTTGCACACCGAACCTCTCCAATCCTATCACTGCTGCGGTTATGGCCCTGTACACACGCTTGATTCTCTTTCGGAGACATAGCAATCCATAGGTTTTAAGATACTCACTAGTCAGGTAAATTCTTAGGCGTTTAATATGGGGTGTTGAGTCCATTTCGTTGAGCTTGGAGTAGCTCTTTTCTATTACATATTTGGCTTAAGGAACTTTATCTGTGCTCATTTCAATCTCTGGTTTTATGCAGCACCCTAACTCACCTTTCCCCTTAAGCAAGCATAAGTTGGTTTTCTAAATTTGAGACCCTCTTCTGTTTTGTAATCCAGTTCCTGTGTAGCCATGTTTACATTCCGTGTATTAGTGATATCTTATGATGTTTCTTTTTCTGTGTGACTTGTTTCAGTTAGGATCATCATAGCTGAATCCACTCATTATGCTGCTATTGGCCTGATGACATAGATTTCATTGCTGAGTGATATTGCATTGTACGTAAGTACCACAACTTCTTTATCCATTTTTCACTTTCTGCGATATTGAACTTGTACCGTAAACGAGGTTCTTGTAAACAGAGCCATCCCAAACTTTGGGGTGGCTGTGTCTTTTTGATTTTAATTTCCCTAAGCTATAGGACCTTAAGTGGAAGTGCCCTAGGCTCTGTTGCTTGGTTTTAGATGTTCCAGGAAACACCATACACTTCTCCCGAGTGGCTGTTGGCAATTTACATCCCGCCCATCAGCATAACAAGGCTCCCAGTTCTCCAAGGCCTGTCCTGCCTTTCTGGATTTTACACTTTTTCCAGATGGCCATTTTGACCGGGGGGAAGTGAGACTTCATTGTAGTGCAGATTTCCTTTGTAAGCTTGCTTGGTTGGCCAAAAAGGGCGTTTGCTTTTTTTCCTGAATATATTCAGGAAAAAAACCATACGCCCTTTTCGGCCAAGTGCATCATTGTCGACGTTCTGCCTCTTTTCCTGTGCTTTAAATGCAAATCCAGTCTACCTCCTGAAATCGGTTTCCTACAATTCTGCCCCGCTTTCAAGTCCTCTTGGCAGCCTTACTTCAGTATATTTTTGGACGATAGCTGTCATTTATAACTTGCAGGTTTGTGAATTACAGTGCATCTGAGCTCCTTTCTTCAACTCGCTTTCTTGTGAGCTGGCCGCAACACCGCAGGATTGCTTCAGGCCCTAATCTGGTTCCGGCACGGCACGCTGAGCCTTTGGTTAATTCCTCTTCCTGGTGGGAAATGAGAGATAAATTTGCCCGTCCAGACACCTCCAGCTAGTCTCTCATTGGTTCTCCCTATTCCTGTTCATCTTCCGCGGAATTTGCAAACTGGGCCAAACAGGAGGTTAAAGGCACTGACTCTCCAAGTCGGGAGAGTGTTAGTAAAGCGTCTGGAATGTTGCACCCGAGTACCAGGTGACGAGAACTGAGACATATTGGGACACATCTCCCGATCACACGGTTGATCATACTCTGGGTTCCACATGCATGTTTTAGCTGAAGGAAGAATCCCTTAAACCTGGAGAGTTGAGACCCGTGGAATGGGTACCATGCAATATGACTTCAAAGGGTCTTCGTTTGCTCACCGAACCTCTCCAATCCTATCACTGCTGCGTTTATGCCCCAGTACACATGCTTGATTCTCTTTCGGAGACATAGCAATCCATAGGTTTTAAGATACTTACTAGTCAGGTACATTCTTAGGCGTTTAATATGGGGTGTTGAGTCCATTTCGTTGAACAAGGAGTAGGTCTTGTCTATTACATATTTGGCTTAAGGAACTTTATCTGTGCTCATTTCAATGTCTGGTGTTATGCAGCACCCCATCTCAACTTTCCCCTTAAGCAAGCATAAGTTGGTTTTCTAAATTTGAGACCCTGTTCTGTTTTGTAATACAGTTCCTGTGTAGCCAAGTTTGCATTCCGTGTATTAGTGATATCTTATGATGTTTCTTTTTCTGTGTGACTTATTTCAGTTAGAATCATCATAGCTGAATCCACTCATTATGCTGCTACGTGCCTGATGACATAGATGTCATTGCTGAGTGATATTGCATTGTACGTAAGTACCACAACTTCTTTATCCATTTTTCGCTTCCTGCGATATTGAACTTGTACCGTAAACGAGGTTCTTGTAAACAGAGCTGTCCCAAATTTTGGGGTGGCTGTGTCTTTTTGATTTTAATTTCCCTAAGCTACAGGACCATAAGTGGAAGTGCTCTAGGCTCTGTGGCTTTGTTTTTTACATGTTTCAGGAAACACCATACACTTCTCCCGAGTGGGTGTTGGCAACTTACATCCCGCCCATCAGCATAACAAGGCTCCCAGTTCTCCATGGCCTGTCCTGCCTTTCTGGATTTTACAATTATTTCAGATGACCCTTTTCACCAGGGGGAAGTGAGACTTCATTGTAGTGCAGATTTCCTTTGGAAGCTTGCTTGGTTGGCCAAAAAGTGCGTATGCTTTTTTTCCTGAATATATTCAGGAAAAAACGCATACGCCCTTTTTGGCCAAGTGCATCATTGTGGACGTTCTGCCTCTTTTCCTATGCTTTAAATGCAATTCCAGTCTACCTCCTGAAATCGGTTTCCTGCAATTCTGCCCCGCTTTCAAGTCCTCTTGGCAGCCTTACTTCAGTATATTTTTGGACGATAGCTGTCATTTATAACTCTGCAGGTTTGTGAATTACAGTGCCCCTGAGCTCCTTTCTTCAACTCGCTTTCTTGTGAGCTGGCCGCAACACCGCAGGATTGCTTCAGGCCCTAATCTGGTTCCGGAATGACACGCTGAGCCTTTGGTTAATTCCTCTTCCTGGTGGGAAATGAGAGTTAAATTTGCCCTTCCAGACACTTCCAGCTAGTCTCTCATTGGTTCTCCCTATTCCTGTTCATCTTTTGCAGAAATTGCAAACTGGGCCAAACAGGAGGTTAAAAGCACTGACTCTCCAAGTCCGGAGAGTGTTAGTAAAGCGTCTGGAATGTTGCACCCGAGTACCAGGGGACGAGAACTGAGACATATTTGAACACGTCTCCCAATCACACGGTTTATCATACTCTGGGTTCCACATGCATGTTTTAGCTGAAGGAAGAATCCCTTAAACCTGGAGAGTTGAGACCTGTGGAATGGGTACCATGCAATATTATTTCAAAGGGTCTTCATTTGCTCACCGAACCTCTCCAATCCTATCACTGCTGCGGTTATGGCCCTGTACACACGCTTGATTCTCTTTCGGAGACATAGCAATCCATAGGTTTTAAGATACTTACTAGTCAGGTAAATTCTTAGGCGTTTAATATGGGGTGTTGAGTCCATTTCGTTGAGCTTGGAGTAGCTCTTTTCTATTACATATTTGGCTTAAGGAACTTTATCTGTGCTCATTTCAATCTCTGGTTTTATGCAGCACCCTAACTCACCTTTCCCCTTAAGCAAGCATAAGCTGGTTTTCTAAATTTGAGACCCTCTTCTGTTTTGTAATCCAGTTCCTGTGTAGCCATGTTTACATTCCGTGTATTAGTGATATCTTATGATGTTTCTTTTTCTGTGTGACTTGTTTCAGTTAGGATCATCATAGCTGAATCCACTCATTATGCTGCTATTGGCCTGATGACATAGATTTCATTGCTGAGTGATATTGCATTGTACGTAAGTACCACAACTTCTTTATCCATTTTTCACTTTCTGCGATATTGAACTTGTACCGTAAACGAGGTTCTTGTAAACAGAGCCATCCCAAACTTTGGGGAGGCTGTGTCTTTTTTATTTTAATTTGCCTAACCTATAAGACCATAAGTGGAAGTGCCCTAGGCTCTGTTGCTTTGTTTTTTAGATGTTTCAGGAAACACCATACACTTCTCCCGAGTGGCTTTTGGCAATTTACATCCCGCCCATCAGCATAACAAGTCTCCCAGTTCTCCATGGCCTGTCCTGCCTTTCTGGATTTTACACTTTTTTCAGATGGCCCTTTTGACCCGGGTGAAGTGAGACTTCATTGTAGTGCAGATTTCCTTTGCAAGCTTGCTTGGTTGGCCAAAAAGTGCATATGCGTTTTTTCCTGAATATATTCAGGAAAAAACGCATACGCCCTTTTTGGCCAAGTGCATCATTGTCCACGTTCTGCCTCTTTTCCTATGCTTTAAATGCAATTCCAGTCTACCTCCTGAAATCGGTTTCCTGCAATTCTGCCCCGCTTTCAAGTCCTCTTGGCAGCCTTACTTCAGTATATTTTTGGACGATAGCTGTCATTTATAACTCTGCAGGTTTGTGAATTACAGTGCCCCTGAGCTCCTTTCTTCAACTCGCTTTCTTGTGAGCTGTCCACAACACCGCAGGATTGCTTCAGGCCCTAATCTGGTTCCGGCACGGCACGCTGAGCCTTTGGTTAATTCCTCTTCCTGGTGGGAAATGAGAGTTAAATTTGCCCGTCCAGACACCTCCAGCTAGTCTCTCATTGGTTCTCCGTATTCCAGTTCATCTACTGGAGAAATTGCAAACTGGGCCAAACAAGAGGTTAAAGGCACTGACTCTCCAAGTCGGGAGAGTGTTAGTAAACCGTCTGGAATGTTGCACCCGAGTACCAGGGGATGAAAACTGAGACATATTGGAATACGTCTCCCCATCACATGGTTGATCATACTCTGGGTTCCACATGCATGTTTTAGCCGAAGGAAGAATCCCTTAAACCTGGAGAGTTGAGACCCGTGGAAATGGTACCATGCAATATGACTTCAAAGGGTCTTCATTTGCTCACCGAACCTCTCCAATCCTATCACTGCTGCGTTTATGCCCCTGTACACATGCTTGATTCTCTTTCGGAGACATAGCAATCCATAGGTTTTAAGATACTTACAAGTCAGGTACATTCTTAGGCGTTTAATATGGGGTGTTGAGTCCATTTCGTTGAACAAGGAGTAGCTCTTGTCTATTACATATTTGGCTTAAGGAACTTTATCTGTGATCATTTCAATCTCTGGTTTTATGCAGCACCCCAACTCACCTTTCCCCTTAAGCAAGCATAAGTTGGTTTACTAAATTTGAGACTCTGTTCTGCTTTGTAATCCAGTTCCTGTGTAGCCAAGTTTACATTCCGTGTATTAGTGATATCTTAGGATGTTTCTTTTTCTGTGTGACTTATTTCAGTTAGAATCATCATACCTGAATCCACTCATTATGCTGCTACGGGCCTGATGACATAGATGTCATTGCTGAGTGATTTTGCATTGTACATAAATACCACAACTTCTTTATCCATTTTTCGCTTTCTGTAATATTGAACTTGTACCGTAAAGGAGGTACTTGTAAACAGAGCCGTCCCAAACTTTGGGGTGGCTGTGTCTTTTTGATTTTAATTTCCCTAAGCTATAGGACCATAAGTGGAAGTGCCCTAGGCTCTGTTACTTTGTTTTTTAGATGTTTCAGGAAACACCATACATTTCTCCCGAGTGGCTGTTGGCAATTTACATCCCGCCCATCAGCATAACAAGGCTCCCAGTTCTCCATGGCCTGTCCTGCCTTTCTGGATTTTACACTTTTTTCAGATGGCCCTTTTGACCGGGGGAAGTGAGACTTCATTGTAGTGCAGATTTCCTTTGCAAGCTTGCTTGGTTGGCCAAAAAGGGCGTATGCGTTTTTTCCTGAATATATTCAGGAAAAAACGCATACGCCCTTTTTGGCCAAGTGCATCATTGTTGACGTTCTGCCTCTTTTCCTATGCTTTAAATGCAATTCCAGTCTACCTCCTGAAATCGGTTTCCTGCAATTGTGCCTTGCTTTCAATGCCTCTTCATAGCCTTATCTCAATATATTTTTTGAAAATAGTTGGCCTTTATAACTCTGCAGGTTTTTGAATTGCAGTGGCCCTTAGCTCCATTTTTCAGCTCTTATTTTTGTGATCTTGCCTCATAACCACAGGATTCCTTCACGCCCTATTCTTCTTCTGGGGCACCTTGCTGTGCCTTTGGTTTATTCTTCTTACTGATGTGAAATTAGAGTGACATGTGCCCATTGAAACTGCTACAGCTAGTTTCTCACTGGTTCCCCCTATTCCCATTCATCCTCCGCACTAACTGCAGACTGTGCGATACCAGAACTTAAAGGCATTGACTCTCCATGTGGGGATATTGTTAGTAAAGCGGCTGGAATGTCGATCTGGAGCCCCAGGAGAGGAAAAATGAGGTGTGTTTTAGAAACCTTTCCCGATCATATGGTATACCAGTCGCTGGGTTTCCCAAGCATGGTTTAGCTGTAGGAAGATTCCCTTCAACCTGGAGTTTTGGGACCCTTGGAATGAGTAGCATGAAGTATTGCATTAAACTTTTGGCAGTTGCTCACCAAAGCTCACCAATCCTCTCAGCCCCAAGTGTGCAGCCTTATGTCTTATCCAGCTGTGGGTTTATATGTGGTCAATCCAGGTTGCATCACAGCCCCTGAGCAAATTTTGTAAGAATTTTTCTCTCTTTCATTGTTTCTGCGTTTTGTTTTTAAAATTTATTTCTATAATGGGGTTTAGCTCATTTTCACTGCTGTGTTTGTCCCGCTCTGCACACACTTGATTCCCTTATGGAGATATATCAATACATGGGTTTTAAGATTCTTATTACTCAGATATATTTCTCTGCGGTGTATAGGGTGTGTTGAGGCCAGTTCATTGAGCAAGGTGTAGATCTTGTCTAATATCTATTTGGTTTATTGAACGGTATCTGTGCTAATTTCAAACTCTGGTTTTATGCATCACCCCACCTCTCCTTTCCCCTTAAGCTGACATAAGTGTGTTTTCTAAATGTGAGACACTGTTCTGTTCTGTAATTCATTTCTTGTGCAGCCATATTTACCCTCCCTCTATAAGTGATATCTTATGATATGTTTCTTTTTCTGTTTGACTTATTTCAAGTAGTATTATCGGACCTAAATCCACTCTTTATCCTTCTACTAGCCTTATTACCTTGATTTCATGGTGAAGAGATATTCCATTGTACATAAGTACCACATCTTCTTTATCCATTGTTCTCTTTCCTGGGATATTTAAGGTGTACTGAAGTTGAGGTTCTTGTAAACAGAGTAGCCCTAAACTGTGGTGTGCTTGTGTCTTGTTGATTTTTAGACTTCCCTAGATATACTCCCATGATTGGAAGTGTCCTATGCTCTGTAGCTCTGTTTTTTAGATGATTTAGGAACCACCATACACTTCTCCAGAGTGGCTCTCGGCAGTTCACACACTGCCCATCAGCGTATAAAGGCTCCCTGTTCTCCATGGCCTGTCCTGCATTTCTGGTTTTTACAAATTTTTAGGATGGCCCTTTTGACTGGTGGGAAATGAGACTTCTTTGTTGTGCACATTTGCATTGCTTGCTTGCTTCGTTGCCCATAAAGTGCGTATGCGTTTTTTCCTGGATATAATCAGGAAAAAACGCATACGCCCTTTTGGGCCAACTGCATCATTGTCGAAATTCTGCCGCTTTTCATGTGCTTTAAAGATGAGTCCAATCTATCTCTTGAAATCTCTTTCTTGCAATTCTGTCTTGCATTCAGATCCTCTTCTTTGCCTTACCTCAACATAGTTTTGGACGTTAGTTTTCATTTATAACTCTGCAGGTTTGTGAATTGCAGTGACCCTGAGCTCCATTTTTTAAGTTGCTCTTTTGTGAGCTGGCCTCAAACCCGCAGGATTGCTTCAGGCCCTATTTTGGCTCCGGCGAGGCGGGCTGAGCCTTTTTTCAATTCTTATTCTTAATGGGAAATTAGAGTGATATGTGCCCGTCCAAACCCCTACAACTATTCTCTCATTGGTTCCCCCTCTTCCCGTTCATCCTCCTCACAATTTGCAAAATGTGTGAAACAGAAGTTGAAATGTGCTGATTCTCCAAGTGGGGAGATTCTAAGTAACGTGGCTGGAATGGTGAACAGGAGCACCAGGAGAGGATAAATGAGCTGCATTTTAGACACATCTCCCGATCACATGGTGTACAGTCCTCTGGGTTTTCCATGCATGTTTTAGCTGTAGGAAGATCCCTTGAACCTGCAGATTGGGGACCCATTGAATGGGTACCAGGTAGTATTACTTTAAAGGGTGTGCATTTCCTCACCCAACCTCACATTTCTCTTAGTGCAAACAGTTTCCAGCCTTATGTCTCATCCTGCTGTGGGTCTAGATGTGTTCAATCCATGTTGCATCACCGTCCCTGAGGAAAAGTTGTAAGAGGTTTTCTCTGTCTCTCTGTCATTTATTTTTTTCAATTTATTACTATATTGGTTACAGCTGATTTTCAAAGCTCTGTTTCTTGCTGCTGTACATCCACTTGATTCACGTACAGAGAGACATCAGTAAATTCTTTTTCAGATTCTTACCAGTCGTATATATTCTTTTCCGGTGACTTGAGTGTGCTGAGTGCAGTTCTTTTAGCTACCGTGTGGGCCTTGTTGATTATCAGTTTGGTATTTGGAATGGTATCTTTGCTAATTTCAACCTCCTGGATGATGCCTCACCCCTCCCCACCTTTCCCGTTTAGCAGCCTTATGCGGGTTTTCTACATATTTGACTATGTTTTTGTTTTGTAATTTATTTCATGTGTAGCCATTTTGGATTCCACCTTTAAGTGATATCTTATGATATGTGTCTTTTTCTTTTTGAATTATGTCACTTAGAATGATCATACGTAACTCCTCCGGAGTTGTTACAACTGGCCATATTTCATTGATTTCCAGGCTGAATAATATTCCACTCTACCTAAGTACCACATCTCTATCCATTTTTTCTCTCCAGAGACATTTAAGTTATATCCTAGTCGAGGATCTTTTAAACAGAGAGGGGGTAAACATTGGGGTGCCTGTGTCCTCTCGATTTTTGTTTTTCCCAAGATATACGCCCATGAGTGCAAGTGCCCTATGCTCTGTAGCTCATTTTTTAGATGCTTTAGTAAACACAATACACTTCTCCAGAATGGCCGTTGGCAATATACATTTCCACTATAAGTCTCACAGGGCTCCCTCTTCTCCTTGCCCTGTCCTGCATTTCTGTTGTTTACGCTTTATGCGGATGGCTCTTCTGACTGATGCGAAGTGATATCTTTTGTAGTATTGACTTCCAGTGCCCACCTGTTTGGTTGGCTAAAAAAGTGTATGCCCTTTTCTTGAATATATACAGAAAAAAACGCATACACCCTTTTTGGCCAACTGCAATGTTGGCAATGTTCAGCTCCTTTTCTTGTGCTTAATGGCGAGTCCTTTCTACCTCCTCAAATCCCTTTCCTGCCATTCTCCCTTGCTTACAAGTCCTTTTCTCTGACTTTCCTCAAGACATTTTTCAGTGATGGATATTTTCAACTCTGCAGTTTCGTGAATTTTACTGCCCCTGAGTTCCATTGTTCAACTTGTGTTTATGGGAACTGGCCACAAAGCAGAGGGATTTCCTCAAGCCCTATACTGTTTCCATGGGCAACCCTAGCCTTTGGTCAATTCGTCTTCCTGATTGGAAATTAGAGTGACATGTGCCTGTCTGAACACCTAGGACTTGTCTCTCATTGTTCCTCATCCTTCCGCTTCATCCTCTGGACAAATTCCAAACTGTACGCAACAGGATGTTGACAGTGCTGACATCTCCAAGTGGGGAGACTGTTAGTAAAGACGCTGGAGGGGTGAACCCGAGCACCAGGAGATGAGGAGATGAGATGCCTTTTCCAAACTCTTCCCGATCAGACGGTATACCATCCTCTGGGTGTGACAGACATGTTTTAGAAGTAGGAAGAGTCCCATTCATGTAAGGAGAACACCAGGGCTTTTTCAAAATCAGTGTCTCCCCGAAACCCAAACTGGGGAATTTTTTAAGCTACGGCTACACATATGTTCATTAAGGGCCTTGGGAAGTAGGCAGAGTCCAAACTTTAGATGATTGAAGTCTTCAGGGTCAGAAGCACTCACCACCAGCTTCCCTTATGTTACACTTTAACTGTCATTGATAGATGATGTCAATAAAAATATCTATTCTTTTCCAGATTATTTCCCCTTATAGGTTATAGCAAAATGTTGAGTGTAGTTCCCTGTGCTATACAGTAGTTCCTTGTTGATGATCTATTTTATACATAGCAGTGTGTATGTGTTAATCCCAAACTGTTAATTTATCCCTCCTCCCACCTTTCTCCTTTGGTAATAATAAATTATAAGATTTTATACTTCTCAGAAATGGGGGAGCTGAAAGAGAGGTATCATTTTCAATGGAAAAGCATTTAAAACAAGATTGAAGCTTTAACCAAGATTATTAGATGTACATCCTTGGAAAGAAATCACTTCGTTTCTCTAATATTGACCTGACAAATAAGACAAACCTTTTCACTGAACTTGCTTATAATAAAGTGATGGAAATATCAAATGGAAGTGTTAGAAACATCTTATTTTACCCGAGCCTTATACACTGTTCTATGTTAACTACAGTTTGGCTCACACATCTGTTCATTGAGGTTACAATAGTCTCAATTTCTGTTACTGATCCTCCAGAGTGGACCCCAACAAGTGTCCCCCTGCCCAGTGTCATTGGGGCCAACAGATCGAGACTGAGTTTGGTTCACAAGCAAAGGAAACTTTATATTTTGATCAGAGAATGGAGAGGTGAGAGCATGCACTACCCCGTGGGCTGTGGGCTGGGCTGTTGTGTAGAGATCCTGTCAGAGTCAGTGGGAGGGAGGGGGCGGAGCTCTCGAGGGCCGGGTTGGCTGCAGCTCAGGCTCTATATCGCGGAGTCTGCACTGGGCCCCAGGGGCTGAGGTGTCGTCCCAGCCATTCTGCACTAGGAAATCTGGTCTGAAGTGCCGGGTGTGGAACCTCTGCATGCGGGACCCTAGGAGCACATGAAATTAGACAAAGCACAAAGGATAAAAACGGTTAGACTTGACTTTATTGCCCAGATTCTATTTTTATCTCCCAGGGATTTTTAATGGGCTTTGCTGGGGACAAACCCCTCCTCTGTCTTTTGCCCCGTTCCTCATTCTTGGAGTGCTGAGGGTGCAGACCCTTCTTCTGTAACTGCTGAGGGCTGAGTTGGGAGCCCTCATACCCGGGGGCGAGGGTCAGAGCTCTCCCCAGCAGCCTCCAGGTGACGTTGATTGTCCCCAGGCCCCCTGTCTCCCTGCTCGTCCACCTGAGCACCAGCATTGGAAGTGTTATAGATTCTAATGACCTTTAAGGGTCCAGGAAAGAGATGTGCAGAGACGCTGTGGGGGCCGGTTTCACCCCGCCCCACATTTGTTCGGCCACCTTAGGCTGACCGTTTCTGCCAGCCTAGATGCTCTGACCAGTAGTCTGCGCTTTCTTCAATTAGGTCTCTGAATTAACGTACAAACAGCACCAGGTGTCAGAGCCCTGCCCGCTCAACTCCCAGACAGTCCAGGGTCAGTGGTGATCAAGGACCATGATGGCCACTGAGTCAACAGCCTTTTGAAGTAAACAGAAGTTCAGCCGGTCTCATTGGCCACCATCATCACGGTGTCTGTAGGCTTTTCTATGGTGACAGTGTGATATACGGTTCCCCCGCCAAGATTATTAGCTCCCCTCTGGGTGCAGTATGTCCTGCAAGCAGTAGTCTATTCTTTTGGGACACACTCTTGTTGTTTTATGAGAGAAACTCCAGGTCAAGTGATGTTCACATGAGTCGTCATGGTGCCCTGTTGCCCCCGGTTATCTCTCTGGATGTTGGAGTTGGAAGGCCTCCTCACTCGAGGTTGGTGTGCCCACAGAGCGAACCCTGCAACTTCAGGGCATGGTTGGTGGTTAGGATCACCACGTGGGGTCCTTTTCCCTTAGGAGGGAGGTGGCCTTTGGGGCTGCTGATTTCCAGGTTTTTAGATACCGCCAGTATCTTGGCCAGATGTGGCAGTGGGCCAAGCCCCTTGGTGACCGTAGTTTATCCTACCTGGATGGCATTCATTGCATTCTTGCATTGTTCCATTTCAAGTGGTCCCAGATTTTGCACTAATTCTCCAATGGCGATTCACTGGGAATGTAAAGGTCAAAGGGTTTAGCTAAATTAGGGAGTTCCAGGGCAAGGGTCTGAATTGACTGCTCTTTCCATTCTTGAAAGGCCACTTCTGGATTCTATTCAAAAGGATCATCATCTTTTCCTTTCAGTGTTTCATATAGAGGCCCAGCTAGTGGACTGTAGTTAGGGATCCAGAAGCAGCAAACCCTGGCCTCCCCAGGAACCCCTAAGCTGTCTTCTAGTTTTAGAAAGGGGTAAGGCTGAAAATGGTTTCTTTCCTTTCCTGGGATGGGCTTCTCCGACCTTCTGTGAGAATGAAGCCCAGGCAGGTCACCGCAGTCTGTGATATTTGAGCTTTTTCTTGGACAACTTCTATCCTTTATTGGCTTGGTAGTTCAGAGGCCTCCTTAGTAGGGCTGGCGATCAGAATGTCGTCTGTGTACTGAAGGAGGGTTTCCTTTTCCAGAGGTAGAACTTTTAGGTCTTTAGCTAAGCTTTCCCCAAAGATGGTGTGGGAATTTTTGCACCCTTGGGGCAAGACGGCCCGGAAGTATTGTTTTAGTTGTATGTTGAGTCCTGCCACTCACAAGCCAAAATTTCTTGTGACGCTGGGACTAATGGAATACAAAAGAAGGCATCATTGAAGACTAATACAGAATACCATGTCCTGGTGGTTGGTAGAATGACCAGCAGGGTGTAGGAATTAGGAGCAGCTGGAGGTATATCCTCGGTGGCTTCACTGACTGTCCTGACATCCTTTACCAGGTCCCCAGCAGCCCATGGGGCTCTCGTGGTCAGACCAATCCCAGAATATGGAGCTCACCTGGGCAGGTACCCCACCCCCACCCCAGCCCACGGGGCTATCGTGGTCAGGCCCCTCCCAGGATACAGAGCTACCCTTGCAGGTACCGTGGCAAGGCTGGGCACACAGGAACCGTGCACATAGCCCTCATTGCAGAGCACCCCCAGCACACCTGTCGCTCAGAGCTGACACAGAGCACCTCAGAGCAGGACTTGAACTAACAAACAGCAGCTGCGACAGGTCTGTGACCCTGGGCATCACTCTGTGCGGCCTCCCTCCACCTGGTCTTCCAGAGACTTCCACTGCACCCGGGGCACCAGGCCTCTGTCTCCAACCACCACCCACCCCTCCTCTCCCTGACTCCTGGGTTCCTCTCATTAGGAGAGGGTTTTCTTGAAGTTGTCTCCCACTCATGGGCCAGATAAAATGATTAGAAAACAAGCCAAAGCTGCAGCCCCTTGTCTATCCTGACTCTCAGGAGCCCACACCTGTTCCTTGGACCTGGCCGGTTCAGCAAGTTCCATTTTCTGCAGCTGTGAGCCCCTGAGGGGTGATGATTGGCTGACCTGGGCAGCCTTACTATGCCGGCCAGCCCTCCCCAGGTGTGCCTGGGTTGAGATCAATATAAATACCACTCCAGGCAGCAAGAGGCCCTGGAGCCGTGCCTGATGCCATTTTCTCTGCCCTGTCAGCAGTCTCGGGGCTGGGCTGGTGGGAGGGAGTGAGAGGCCACGGCTTTGTGTGTGGCCCAGTGTGAGTGGGGCTCTGCTGGACTTTCTGCAGCAGTTGCCAGGCTGCCACCTGCTAAAGAAGAGGATGTGTCACCTATACCTGCTGCTGGAATTTCTCCCTGGGCAGAGGTGAGGAAGGAGAAAAGCAGTGGGGGCAGGGACAGGACGGGTATCTCAGGCAGGGAAATGGAAATCTTACAGAAGAGCACCCAGGGCCAGGACCATCCTGGCTGGCCTGCAGGCACCAAGTCGGCTGGCATGCTGTCACTCGTGTGGCTCTATGGCCCTTCCTCTAGGCTTTCAAGTCCTTGTATATATTCAGGTGTTTTACCTGGGACGGGTGGGAATAGTTCAGCAGCAACTGGCCTGGGGCTCAGCTCACGTTTACTCACAGATGCCTCAGCACGGTGCCCCAGCTTTGCAATGAGGACGCTTGTTGCGTGGGGGCTGCTGGCTGAATGGGAGACGATTCCCCACCACTGACCAACTTCAGAATTGTTTACAACTGGAGCAAGTGCCCTGATACGGTTTTCCTCTGTGGAACTGGTGGGTTCTGTGTTTTTTTTTCTCTTTTTCATTTTTGGTTCAAGGTAGATTTTATTCCTCTTTTTTGTATTTACAGATATAAGCATGGAAATAATTTATTCATATAAATACATGTATGTGAAGGGAATAATTGTTTTTTCTGTTTTATTTTTAAAATTTTATTTCTTTTTAATTTTGAATTTTATTTTATATTTTTATAGAGCAGGTTCTTATTGGTTATCTATTTTATACATATAAATGTATACATGCCAATCCCAGTCTCTCAACTCCTCCAACCACCACCACCCCAACAGCTTTCCCCCCTTGTTGTCCATACGTTTGTTGTCTACATCTGTTGCTCTATTTATGCCTTGCAAAATGGTTAACCTGTACAGTTTTTCTAGGTTCCACATATATGCATGAATATACAAGATTTGTTTTTCTCTTTCTGACTTACTTTCCTCTGTATGACACTCTCTAGATCCATCGACGTCTCTACAAATGACCCAATTTCATTCCTTTTCATGGCTTAGTAATATTCCATTTTATATATGTACCACAGCTTTATGCATTCGTCTGTCTGTGGGCACTTAGGTTGCTTCCATTACCTCGATATTGTAAAGAGTGAGGCAATGAACATTGCGGTGAATGTCTCTTTTTGATTTATGGTTTTGTCTGGGTATATGTCCAGAACTGGGATTGCTGTATCATATGGTAATTCTACTGTTAGTTTCTTAAGAAACTCCATATTGTTCTCCATAGTGAATGTATCAATTTATATTCCCAACAATAGTGGAAGAGGGTTCCTTTTCTTCACACCCTTTCCAGCATTTTTTGTTTGTAGATTTTCTGATGATGCCCATTCTACCAGGTGTGAGGTGATACTTCATTGTTGAGTCCATTTTGTTGAGCAAGGGGTAGGTCTTGTCTATTACATATTTAGCTTATGGAATGGTATATCTGCTAATTTCAAACTCTGGTGTTATGCAGCACCCCAACTCACCTTCCCCCTTAAGCAAGCATAAGTTGGTTTTCTAAACATGAGACCCTGTTCTGTTTTGTAATTCAGTTCATGTGTAGCCAAGTTCGCATTCCATGTATTAGTGGTACCTTATGATGTTTCTTTTTCTGTGTGACTTTTTTCACTTAGAATCACCGTGCCTCAATCCACTCATTATGCTGGTACCGGCCTGGTGACATAGTTTTCATTGCTGAGAGGTATTCTTTTGTACGTAAGTACCGCAACTTCTTTATCCATTATTTGCTCTCTGGCATATTTAACTTGTGCTGCAGAAGAGGTTCCTGTAAACAGAGCCGTACCAAATTTTTGGGTGGCTGTGTCTTTTTGATTTTAATTTCCCTAAGCTATAGGACCATAAGTGGAAGTGCCCTAGGCTCTGTTGCTTTGTTTTTTAGATGTTTCAGGAAACACCATACACTTCTCCCCAGTGGCTGTTGGCAATTTACATCCCGCCCATCAGCATAACAAGGCTCCCTGTTCTCCATGGCCTGTCCTGCCTTTCTGGATTTTACACTTTTTTCAGATGGCCCTTTTGACCGGGGGGAAGTGAGACTTCATTGTAGTGCAGATTTCCTTTGCAAGCTTGCTTGGTTGGCCAAAAAGGGCGTATGCGTTTTTTCCTGAATATATTCAGGAAAAAACGCATACGCCCTTTTTGACCAAGTGCATCATTGTGGACGTTCTGCCTCTTTTCCTATGCTTCAAATGCAATTCCAGTCTACCTCCTGAAATCGGTTTCCTGCAATTCTGCCCCGCTTTCAAGTCCTCTTGGCAGCCTTACTTCAGTATATTTTTGGACGATAGCTGTCATTTATAACTCTGCAGGTTTGTGAATTACAGTGCCCCTGAGCTCCTTTCTTCAACTCGCTTTCTTGTGAGCTGGCCGCAACACTGCAGCATTGCTTCAGACCCTATTCTGGTTCCGGCACGGCACGCTGAGCCTTTGGTTAATTCCTCTTCCTGGTGGGAAATGAGAGTTAAATTTGCCTGTCCAGACACCTCCAGCTAGTCTGTCATTGGTTCTCCCTATTGCTGTTCATCTTTCGCAGAAATTGCAAACTGGGCCAAACAGGAGGTTAAAGGCACTGACTCTCCAAGTCGGGAGAGTGTTAGTAAAGAATCTGGAATGTTGCACCCGAGTACCAGGGGACGAGAACTGAGACGTATTTGAACACGTGTCCCGATCACACGGTTGATCATACTCTGGGATCCACATGCATGTTTTAGCTGAAGGAAGAATCCCTTAAACCTGGAGAGTTGAGACCCGTGGAATGGGTACCATGCAATATGACTTCAAAGGGTCTTCATTTGCTCACCGAACCTCACCAATCCTATCACTGCAGCGTTTATGCCCCTCTACACATGCTTGATTCCCTTTCGGAGACATACCAATCCATAGGTTTTAAGATACTTACTAGTCAGGTACATTCTTAGGTGTTTAATATGGGGTGTTGAGTCCATTTCGTTGAGCAAGGAGTAGCTCTTGTCTATTCCATATTTGGCTTAAGGAACTTTATCTGTGCTCATTTCAATCTCTGGTTTTATGCAGCACCCTAAGTCACCTTTCCCCTTAAGCAAGCATAAGTTGGTTTTCTAAATTTGAGACCCTGTTGTGTTTTGGAATTCAGTTCCAGTATAGCCAAGTTTACATTCCATGTATTAGTGATATCTTATGATGTTTCTTTTTCTGTGTGACTTATTTCAGTTAGAATCATCATACCTAAATCCAGTCATTATGCTGCTATGGGCCTGATGACATACATTTCATTGCTGAGTGATATTGCATTGTACGTAAGTACCACAACTTCTTTATCCATTTTTCACTTTCTGCGATATTGAACTTGTACCGTAAACGAGGGTCTTGTAAACAGAGCCATCCCAAAGTTTGGGGTGGCTGTGTCTTTTTGATTTTAATTTCCCTAAGCTATAAGACCATAAGTGGAAGTGCCCTATGTTCTGTTGCTTTGTTTTTTAGATGTTTCAGGAAACACCATACACTTCTCCCGAGTGGCTGTTGGCAATTTACATCCCGCCCATCAGCATAACAAGGCTCCCAGTTCTCCATGGCCTGTCCTGCCTTTCTGGATTTTACACTTTTTTCAGATGGCCCTTTTGACCGCAGGGAAGTGAGACTTCATTGTAGTGCAGATTTCCTTTGCAAGTTTGCTTGGTTGGCCAAAAAGGGCATATGCGTTTTTTCCTGAATATATTCAGGAAAAAACGCATAAGCCCTTTGTGGCCAAGTGCATCATTGTGGACGTTCTGCCTCTTTTCCTATGCTTTAAATGCAATTCCAGTCTACCACCTGAAATCGGTTGCCTGAAATTCTGCCCCACTTTCAAGTCCTCTTGGCAGACTTACTTCAGTATATTTTTGGACGATAGCTGTCATTTATAACTCTGCAGTTTGTGAATTACAGTGCCCCTGAACTCCTTTCTTCAACTCGCTTTCTTGTGAGCTGGCCGCAACACCGCAGGATTGCTTCAGGCCCTAATGTGATTCCGGCACGGCCCGCTGAGCCTTTGGTTAATTCCTCTTCCTGGTGGGAAATGAGAGTTAAATTTGCCCGTCCAGACACCTCCAGCTAGTCTCTCATTGGTTCTCCCTATTCCTGTTCATCTTCCGCAGAAATTGCAAACTGGGCCAAACAGGAGGTTAAAGGCACTGACTCTCTAAGTCAGGAGAGTGTTAGTAAAGCGTCTGGAATGATGCACCCGAGTACCAGGGGAAGAGAACTGAGACATATTGGAACACGTCTCCCGATCACATGGTTGATCATACTCTGGGTTCCACATGCATGTTTTAGCTGAAGGAAGAATCCCTTAAACCTGGAGAGTTGAGACCCGTGGAATGGGTACCATGCAATATGACTTCAAAGGGTCTTCATTTGCTCACCGAACCTCACCAATCCTATCACTGCAGCGTTTATGCCCCTCTACACATGCTTGATTCCCTTTCGGAGACATACCAATCCATAGGTTTTAACATACTTACTAGTCAGGTACATTCTTAGGTGTTTAATATGGGGTGTTGAGTCCATTTCGTTGAGCAAGGAGTAGCTCTTGTCTATTCCATATTTGGCTTAAGGAACTTTATCTGTGCTCATTTCAATCTCTGGTTTTATGCAGCACCCTAAGTCACCTTTCCCCTTAAGCAAGCATAAGTTGGTTTTCTAAATTTGAGACCCTGTTGTGTTTTGGAATTCAGTTCCAGTATAGCCAAGTTTACATTCCATGTATTAGTGATATCTTATGATGTTTCTTTTTCTGTGTGACTTATTTCAGTTAGAATCATCATACCTAAATCCAGTCATTATGCTGCTATGGGCCTGATGACATACATTTCATTGCTGAGTGATATTGCATTGTACGTAAGTACCACAACTTCTTTATCCATTTTTCACTTTCTGCGATATTGAACTTGTACCGTAAACGAGGGTCTTGTAAACAGAGCCATCCCAAACTTTGGGGTGGCTGTGTCTTTTTGATTTTAATTTCCCTAAGCTATAAGACCATAAGTGGGAGTGCCCTATGCTCTGTTGCTTTGTTTTTTAGATGTTTCAGGAAACACCATACACTTCTCCCGAGTGGCTGTTGGCAATTTACATCCCGCCCATCAGCATAACAAGGCTCCCAGTTCTCCATGGCCTGTCCTGCCTTTCTGGATTTTACACTTTTTTCAGATGGCCCTTTTGACCGCAGGGAAGTGAGACTTCATTGTAGTGCAGATTTCCTTTGCAAGTTTGCTTGGTTGGCCAAAAAGGGCATATGCGTTTTTTCCTGAATATATTCAGGAAAAAACGCATAAGCCCTTTGTGGCCAAGTGCATCATTGTGGACGTTCTGCCTCTTTTCCTATGCTTTAAATGCAATTCCAGTCTACCACCTGAAATCGGTTGCCTGAAATTCTGCCCCACTTTCAAGTCCTCTTGGCAGACTTACTTCAGTATATTTTTGGATGATAGCTGTCATTTATAACTCTGCAGTTTGTGAATTACAGTGCCCCTGAACTCCTTTCTTCAACTCGCTTTCTTGTGAGCTGGCCGCAACACCGCAGGATTGCTTCAGGCCCTAATGTGATTCCGGCACGGCCCGCTGAGCCTTTGGTTAATTCCTCTTCCTGGTGGGAAATGAGAGTTAAATTTGCCCGTCCAGACACCTCCAGCTAGTCTCTCATTGGTTCTCCCTATTCCTGTTCATCTTCCACAGAAATTGCAAACTGGGCCAAACAGGAGGTTAAAGGCACTGACTCTCTAAGTCAGGAGAGTGTTAGTAAAGCGTCTGGAATGATGCACCCGAGTACCAGGGGACGAGAACTGAGACATATTGGAACACGTCTCCCGATCACATGGTTGATCATACTCTGGGTTCCACATGCATGATTTAGCTGAAGGAAGAATCCCTTAAACTTGGAGAGTTGAGACCCGTGGAATGGGTACCATGCAACATGACTTCAAAGGGTCTTCATTTGCTCACCGTACCTCTCCAGTCCTATCATTTCTGCATTTATGCCCCTGTACACACGCTTGATTCTCTTTCGGAGACATAGCAATCCATAGCTTTTAAGATACTTACTAGTCAGGTACATTCGTAGGCGTTTAATATGGGGTGTTGAGTCCATTTCGTTGAGCAAGGAGTAGGTCTTGTCTATTCCATATTTGGCTTAAGGAACTTTATCTGTGCTCATTTCAATCTCTGGTTTTATGCAGCACCCCAACTCACCTTTCCCCTTAAGCAAGCATAAGTTGGTTTTCTAAATTTGAGACCCTGTTCTGTTTTGTAATCCAGTTCCTGTGTAGCCAAGTTTACATTCCGTGTATTAGTGATATCTTATGATGTTTCTTTTTCTGTGTGACTTATTTCAGTGAGAATCATCATACCTGAATCCAGTCTATGCTGCTACGGGCCTGATGACATAGATTTCATTGCTGAGTGATATTGCATTGTACGTAAGTACCACAACTTCTTTATCCATTTTTCACTTTCTGCAATATTGAACTTGTACTGTAAACGAGGTTGTTGTAAACAGAGCCATCCAAAACATTGGGGTGGCTGTGTCTTTTTGATTTTAATTTCCCTAAGCTATAGGACCATAAGTGGAAGTGCCCTAGGCTCTGTTGCTTTGTTTCTTAGATGTTTCAGGAAACACCATACACTTCTCGCAAGTGGCTGTTGGCAATTTACATCCCGCCCATCAGCATAACAAGGCTCCCAGTTCTCCATGGCCTGTCCTGCCTTTCTGGATTTTACACATTTTTCAGATGGCCCTTTTGACCCAGGGGAAGTGAGACTTCATTGTAGTGCAGATTTCCTTTGCAAGCTTGCTTGGTTGGACAAAAAGGGCGTATGCGTTTTTTCCGGAAAAAACTCATACGCCCTTTTTGGCCAAGTGCATCATTGTCAACGTTCTGCCTCTTTTCCTATGCTTTAAATGCAATTCCACTCTACCTCTTGCAATCGGTTTCCTGCAATTCTGCCACGCTTTCAAGTCCTCTTGGCAGCCTTACTTCAGTATATTTTTGGACGATAGCTGTCATTTATATCTCTGCATGTTTGTGAATTACAGTGCCCCTGAGCTCCCTTCTTCAACTCGCTTTCTTGTGATCTGGCCGCAACACCGCAGGATTGCTTCAGGCCCTAATCTGGTTCCAGCACGGCAGGCTAAGCCATTGGTTAATTCCACTTCCTGGTGGGAAATGAGAGTTAAATTTGCCCGTCCAGACACCTCCAGCTAGTCTCTCATTGGTTCTCCCTATTCCTGTTTATCTTCCGCAGATATTGCAAACTGGGCCAAACAGGAGGTTAAAGGCACTCACTCTCCAAGTCGGGGGAGTGTTAGTAAAGTGTCTGGAATGTTGCACCCGAGTACCAGGGGATGAGAACTGAGACATATTGGAACACGTCTCCAGATCACACGGTTGATCATACTCTGGGTTCCACATGCATGTTATAGCTGAAGGAAGAATCCCTTAAACATGAAGAGTTGAGACCCGTGGAATGGATACCGTGCAATATAACTTCAAAGGGTCTTCATTTGCTCACTGAACCTCTCCAATCCTATCACTGCTGCATGTATGCCCCTGTACTCATGCTTGATTCTCTTTCGGAGACATAGCAATCCATAGGTTTTAAGATACTTACTAGTCAGGTACATTCTTAGGCGTTTAATATTGTGTGTTGAGTCCATTTCGTTGAGCAAGGAGTAGCTGTTGTCTATTACATATTTGGCTTAAGGAACTTTATCTGTGTTCATTTCAATCTCTGGTTTTATGCAGCACCCCAACTCACCTTTCCCTTTAGGCAAGCATAAGTTGGTTTTCTAAATTTGAGACTGTTCTGTTTTGTAATCCAGTTCCTGTGTAGCCAAGTTTACATTCCGTGTATTAGTGATATCTTATGATGTTTCTTTTTTTTGTGACTTATTTCAGTTAGAATCATCATACATGAATCCACTCATTATGCTGCTACGGGCCTGATGACATAGATTTCATTGCTGAGTGATATTGCATTGTACGTAAGTACCACAACTTCTTTATCCATCTTTCGCTTTCTGCGATATTGAACCTGTACCGTAAACAAGGTTCTTGTAAACAGAGTCGTCCCAAACTTTGGGGTGGCTGTGTCTTTTTGACTTTAATATCCCTAAGCTATAGGACCATAAGTGGAAGTGCCCTAGGCTCTGTTGCTTTGTTTTTTAGATGTTTCAGGAAACACCATACACTTCTCCCCAGTGGCTGTTGGCAATTTACATCCCGCCCATCAGCATAACAAGGCAACCAGTTCTCCATGGCCTGGCCTGCCTTTCTGGATTTTACACTTTTTTCAGATGGCCCTTTTGACCGGGGGGAAGTGAGACTTCATTGTAGTGCAGATTTCCTTTGCAAGCTTGCTTGGTTGGCCAAAAAGGGCGTATGCGTTTTTTCCTGAATATATTCAGGAAAAAACGCATACACCCTTTTTGGCCAAGTGCATCATTGTCAACGTTCTGCCTCTTTTCCTATGCTTTAAATGCAATTCCAGTCTACCTCCTGAAATCGGTTTCCTGCAATTCTGCCCCGCTTTCATGTCCTCTTGGCAGCCTTACTTCAGTATATTTTTGGACGATAGCTGTCATTTATAACTCTGCAGGTTTGTGAATTACAGTGCCCCTGAGCTCCTTTCTTCAACTCGCTTTCTTGTGAGCTGGCCGCAACACCGCAGGATTGCTTCAGGCCCTAATCTGGTTCCGGCACGGTATGCTGAGCCTTTGGTTAATTCCTCTTCCTGGTGGGAAATGAGAGTTAAATTCGCCCGTCCAGATACCTCCAGCTACTCTCTCATTGGTTCTCCCTATTCCTGTTCATCTTCCGCAGAAATTGTAAACAGGGCCATACAGGAGGTTAAAGGCACTGACTCTCCAAGTCGGGAGAGTGTTAATAAAGCGTCTGGAATGTTGCACCCGAGTACCAGGGTACGAGAACTGAGACATATTTGAAAACGTCTCCCACTCACACGGTTGATCATACTCTGGGTTCCACATGCATGTTTTAGCTGAAGGAAGAATCCCTTAAACCTGGAGAGTTGAGACCCGTGGAATGGGTACCATGCAATGTGACTTCAAAGGGTCTTCATTTGCTCACCGAAACTCTCCAATCCTATCCCTGCTGCGTTTATGCCCCTGTACACACGCTTGGTTCTCTTTCGGAGACATAGCAATCCATAGGTTTTAAGATACTTACTAGTCAGGTACATTCTTAGGCGTTTAATATGGGGTGTTGAGTCCATTTCGTTGAGCAAGGAGTAGCTCTTGTCTATTACATATTTGGCTTAAGGAACTTTATCTGTGCTCATTTCAATCTCTGGTTTTATGCAGCACCCCAACTCACCTTTCCCCTTCAGCAAGCATAAGTTGGTTTTCTAAATTTGAGACCCTGTTCTGTTTTGTAATTCAGTGCCTGTGTAGCCAAGTTTACATTCCGTGTATTAGTGATATCTTATGACGTTTCTTTTTCTGTGTGACTTATTTCAGTTAGAATCATCATACCTGAATCCACTCATTATGCTGCTACGGGCATGATGACATAGATTTCATTGCTGAGTGATATTGCATTGTGCGTAAGTACCACAACTTTTTTATCCATTTTTCGCTTTCTGCGATATTGAACTTGTACCGTAAACGAGGTTCTTGTAAACAGAGCTGTCCCAAACTTTGGGGTGGCTGTGTCTTTTTGATTTTAATTTCCCTAAGCTATAGGACCATAAGTGGAAGTGCCCTAGGCTCTGTTGCTTTGTTTCTTAGATGTTTCAGGAAACACCATACACTTCTCGCAAGTGGCTGTTGGCAATTTACATCCCGCCCATCAGCATAACAAGGCTCCCAGTTCTCCATGGCCTGTCCTGCCTTTCTGGATTTTACACATTTTTCAGATGGCCCTTTTGACCCAGGGGAAGTGAGACTTCATTGTAGTGCAGATTTCCTTTGCAAGCTTGCTTGGTTGGACAAAAAGGGCGTATGCGTTTTTTCCGGAAAAAACTCATACGCCCTTTTTGGCCAAGTGCATCATTGTCAACGTTCTGCCTCTTTTCCTATGCTTTAAATGCAATTCCACTCTACCTCTTGCAATCGGTTTCCTGCAATTCTGCCACGCTTTCAAGTCCTCTTGGCAGCCTTACTTCAGTATATTTTTGGACGATAGCTGTCATTTATATCTCTGCATGTTTGTGAATTACAGTGCCCCTGAGCTCCCTTCTTCAACTCGCTTTCTTGTGATCTGGCCGCAACACCGCAGGATTGCTTCAGGCCCTAATCTGGTTCCAGCACGGCAGGCTAAGCCATTGGTTAATTCCACTTCCTGGTGGGAAATGAGAGTTAAATTTGCCCGTCCAGACACCTCCAGCTAGTCTCTCATTGGTTCTCCCTATTCCTGTTTATCTTCCGCAGATATTGCAAACTGGGCCAAACAGGAGGTTAAAGGCACTCACTCTCCAAGTCGGGGGAGTGTTAGTAAAGTGTCTGGAATGTTGCACCCGAGTACCAGGGGATGAGAACTGAGACATATTGGAACACGTCTCCAGATCACACGGTTGATCATACTCTGGGTTCCACATGCATGTTATAGCTGAAGGAAGAATCCCTTAAACATGAAGAGTTGAGACCCGTGGAATGGATACCGTGCAATATAACTTCAAAGGGTCTTCATTTGCTCACTGAACCTCTCCAATCCTATCACTGCTGCATGTATGCCCCTGTACTCATGCTTGATTCTCTTTCGGAGACATAGCAATCCATAGGTTTTAAGATACTTACTAGTCAGGTACATTCTTAGGCGTTTAATATTGTGTGTTGAGTCCATTTCGTTGAGCAAGGAGTAGCTGTTGTCTATTACATATTTGGCTTAAGGAACTTTATCTGTGTTCATTTCAATCTCTGGTTTTATGCAGCACCCCAACTCACCTTTCCCTTTAGGCAAGCATAAGTTGGTTTTCTAAATTTGAGACTGTTCTGTTTTGTAATCCAGTTCCTGTGTAGCCAAGTTTACATTCCGTGTATTAGTGATATCTTATGATGTTTCTTTTTTTTGTGACTTATTTCAGTTAGAATCATCATACATGAATCCACTCATTATGCTGCTACGGGCCTGATGACATAGATTTCATTGCTGAGTGATATTGCATTGTACGTAAGTACCACAACTTCTTTATCCATCTTTCGCTTTCTGCGATATTGAACCTGTACCGTAAACAAGGTTCTTGTAAACAGAGTCGTCCCAAACTTTGGGGTGGCTGTGTCTTTTTGACTTTAATATCCCTAAGCTATAGGACCATAAGTGGAAGTGCCCTAGGCTCTGTTGCTTTGTTTTTTAGATGTTTCAGGAAACACCATACACTTCTCCCCAGTGGCTGTTGGCAATTTACATCCCGCCCATCAGCATAACAAGGCAACCAGTTCTCCATGGCCTGGCCTGCCTTTCTGGATTTTACACTTTTTTCAGATGGCCCTTTTGACCGGGGGGAAGTGAGACTTCATTGTAGTGCAGATTTCCTTTGCAAGCTTGCTTGGTTGGCCAAAAAGGGCGTATGCGTTTTTTCCTGAATATATTCAGGAAAAAACGCATACGCCCTTTTTGGCCAAGTGCATCATTGTCAACGTTCTGCCTCTTTTCCTATGCTTTAAATGCAATTCCAGTCTACCTCCTGAAATCGGTTTCCTGCAATTCTGCCCCGCTTTCATGTCCTCTTGGCAGCCTTACTTCAGTATATTTTTGGACGATAGCTGTCATTTATAACTCTGCAGGTTTGTGAATTACAGTGCCCCTGAGCTCCTTTCTTCAACTCGCTTTCTTGTGAGCTGGCCGCAACACCGCAGGATTGCTTCAGGCCCTAATCTGGTTCCGGCACGGTATGCTGAGCCTTTGGTTAATTCCTCTTCCTGGTGGGAAATGAGAGTTAAATTCGCCCGTCCAGATACCTCCAGCTACTCTCTCATTGGTTCTCCCTATTCCTGTTCATCTTCCGCAGAAATTGTAAACAGGGCCATACAGGAGGTTAAAGGCACTGACTCTCCAAGTCGGGAGAGTGTTAATAAAGCGTCTGGAATGTTGCACCCGAGTACCAGGGTACGAGAACTGAGACATATTTGAAAACGTCTCCCACTCACACGGTTGATCATACTCTGGGTTCCACATGCATGTTTTAGCTGAAGGAAGAATCCCTTAAACCTGGAGAGTTGAGACCCGTGGAATGGGTACCATGCAATGTGACTTCAAAGGGTCTTCATTTGCTCACCGAAACTCTCCAATCCTATCCCTGCTGCGTTTATGCCCCTGTACACACGCTTGGTTCTCTTTCGGAGACATAGCAATCCATAGGTTTTAAGATACTTACTAGTCAGGTACATTCTTAGGCGTTTAATATGGGGTGTTGAGTCCATTTCGTTGAGCAAGGAGTAGCTCTTGTCTATTACATATTTGGCTTAAGGAACTTTATCTGTGCTCATTTCAATCTCTGGTTTTATGCAGCACCCCAACTCACCTTTCCCCTTCAGCAAGCATAAGTTGGTTTTCTAAATTTGAGACCCTGTTCTGTTTTGTAATTCAGTGCCTGTGTAGCCAAGTTTACATTCCGTGTATTAGTGATATCTTATGACGTTTCTTTTTCTGTGTGACTTATTTCAGTTAGAATCATCATACCTGAATCCACTCATTATGCTGCTACGGGCATGATGACATAGATTTCATTGCTGAGTGATATTGCATTGTGCGTAAGTACCACAACTTTTTTATCCATTTTTCGCTTTCTGCGATATTGAACTTGTACCGTAAACGAGGTTCTTGTAAACAGAGCTGTCCCAAACTTTGGGGTGGCTGTGTCTTTTTGATTTTAATTTCCCTAAGCTATAGGACCATAAGTGGAAGTGCCCTAGGCTCTGTTCCTCAGTTTTTTAGATGTTTCAGGAAAAACCATACACTTCTCCCGAGTGGCTGTTGGCAATTTACATCCCGCCCATCAGCATAACAAGGCTCCCAGTTCTCCATGGCCTGTCCTGCCTTTCTGGATTTTACACTTTTTTCATATGGCCCTTTTGACCGGGGGGAATTGAGACTTCATTGTAGTGCAGATTTCCTTTGCAAGCTTGCTTGGTTGGCCTAAAAGGGCATATGCTTTTTTTCCTGAATATATTCAGGAAAAAACGCATACGCCCTTTTTGGCAAGTGCATCATTGTCGACATTCTGCCTCTTTTCCTATGCTTTAAATGCAAATCAAGTCTACCACCTGAAATCGGTTTCCTGCAGTTCTGCCCCGGTTTCAAGCCCTCTTGGCAGCCTTACTTCAGTAGATTTTTGGACGATAGCTGTCATTTATAACTCTGCAGGTTTGTGAATTACAGTGCCCCTGAGCTCCTTTCTTCAAGTTGCTTTCTTGTTAGCTGGCCTCAACACCGCAGGATTGCTTCAGACCCTAATCTGGTTCTGGCACGGCATGCTGAGCCTTTGGTTAATTCCTCTTCCTGGTGGGAAATGAGAGTTAAATTTGCCCGTCCAGACACCTCCAGCTAGTCTCTCATTGGTTCTCCCTATTCCTGTTCATCTTCCGCAGAAATTGCAAACTGGGCCAAACAGGAGTTTAAAGGCACTGTCTCTCCAAGTCGGGAGAATGTTAGTAAAGCATCTGCAATTTTGCAGCCGAGTACCAGGGGATGAGAACTGAGACATATTGGAACACGTCTCCCGATCACACGGTTGATCACACTCTGTGTTCCACATGCATTTTTTAGCTGAAGGAAGAATCCCTTAAACTTGGAGAGTTGAGACCCGTGGAATGGGTACCATGCAATATGACTTCAAAGGGTCTTCATTTGCTCACTGAACCTCTCCAAACCTATCACTGCTGCGTTTATGCCCCTGTACTCACGCTTGATTCTCTTTCAGAGACATAGCAATCCATAAGTTTTAAGATACTTACTATTCAGGTACATTCTTAGGCGTTTAATATGGGGTTTTGAGTCCATTTCGTTGAGCAAGGAGTAGCTCTTGTCTATTACATATTTGGCTTAAGGAACTTTATCTGTGCTCATTTCAATCTCTGGTTTTATGCAGCACCCCAACTCACCTTTCCCCTTAAGCAAGCATAAGTTGGTTTTCTAAATTTGAGACCCTGTTCTGTTTTGTAATCCAGTTCCTGTGTAGCCAAGTTTACACTCCGTGTATTAGTGTTATCTTATGATGTTTCTTTTTCTGTGTGACTTATTTCAGTTAGAATCATCATACCTGAATCCACTCTATGCTTTACAGGCCTGATGAAATAGATTTCATTGCTGATTGATATTGCATTGTACGTAAGTACCACAACTTCTTTATCCAGTTTTCACTTTCTGCGATATTGAACTTGTACCATAAACGAGGTTCTTGTAAACAGAGCTGTCCCAAAATTGGGGTGGCTGTGTCTTTTTGATTTCAATTTCCCTAAGCTATAGGACCATAAGGGGAACTGCCTTAGGCTCTGTTGCTTTGTTTTTTCGATGTTACAGGAAACACCATACACTTCTCCTGAGTGGCTGTTGGCAATTTACATCCCGCCCATCAGCATAACAAGGCTCCCAGTTCTCCATGGCCTGTCCTGCCTTTCTGGATTTTACACTTTTTTCAGATGGCCCTTTTGACCCGGGGGAAGTGAGACTTCATTGTAGTGCAGATTTCCTTTGCAAGCTTGCTTGGTTGGCCAATAAGGGCATATGCGTTTTTTCCTGAATATATTCAGGAAAAAACGAATACGCCCTTTTTGGCCTAGTGCATCATTGTCGACGTTCTGCCTCTTTTCCTATGCTTTAAATGCAATTCCACTCTACCTCCTGAAATCGGTTTCCTGCAATTCTGCCCCGCTTTCAAGTCCTCTTGGCAGCGTTACTTCAGTATATTTTTGGACGATAGCTGTCATTTATAACTCTGCAGGTTTGTGAATTACAGTGCCCCTGAGCTCCTTTCTTCAACTCGCTTTCTTGTGAGCTAGCCGCAACATCGCAGGATTGCTTCAGGCCCTAATCTGGTTCCGGCACGGCACGCTGAGCCTTTGCTTAATTCCTCTTCCTGGTGGGAAATGAGAGTTAAATTTGCCCGTCCAGACACCTCCAGCTAGTCTCTCATTGGTTCTCCCTATTCCTGTTTATCTTCCACAGAAATTGCAAACTGGGCCAAACAGGAGGTTAAAGGCACTGACTCTCCAAATCGGGAGAGTGTTAGTAAAGCGTCTGGAATGTTGCACCCGAGTACCAGGGGACGAGAACTGAGACATATTGGAACACGTCTCCCGATCACACTGTTGATCATACTCTGGGTTCCACATGCATGTTTTAGCTGAAGGAAGAATCCCTTAAACCTGGAGAGTTGAGACCCGTGGAATGGGTACTATGCAATATGACTTCAAAGGGTTTTCATTTGCTCACCGAACCTCTCCAATCCTATCACTGCTGCGTTTATGCCCCTGTACACACGGTTGATTCTCTTTTGGAGACATAGCAATCCATAGCTTTTAAGATACTTACTAGTCAGGTACATTGTTAGGTGTTTAATATGTGGTGTTGAGTCTATTTCGTTGAGCAAGGAGTAGCTCTTGTCTATTCCATATTTGGCTTAAGGAACTTTATCTGTGCTCATTTCAATCTCTGGTTTTATGCAGCACCCCACCTCACCTTTCCCCTTAAGCAAGCATAAGTTGGTTTTCTAAATTTGAGACTGTGTTCTGTTTTGTAATCCAGTTCCTGTGTAGCCAAGTTTACATTCCGTGTATTAGTGATATCTTATGATGTTTCTTTTTCTGTGTGACTTATTTCAGTTAGAATCATCATACCTGAATCCACTCATTATGCTGCTACGGGCCTGATTACATAGATTTCATTGCTGAGTGATATTGCATTGTACGTAAGTACCACAACTTCTTTATCCATTTTTCACTTTCTGCGATATTGATTATGTACCGTAAACGAGGTTGTTGTAAACAGAGCCATCCCAAACTTTGGGGTGGCTGTGTCTTTTTGATTTTAATTTCCCTAAGCTATAGGACCATAAGTGGAAGTGCCCTAGGCTCTGTTGTTTTGTTTTTTAGATGTTTCAGGAAACACCATACACTTCTCCCCAGTGGCTGTTGGCAATTTACATCCCACCCTTCAGCATAACAAGGCTCCCAGTTCTCCATAGCCTGTCCTGCCTTTCTGGATTTTACACTTTTTTCAGATGGCCCTTTTGACCCGGGGGAAGTGAGACTTCATTGTAGTGCAGATTTCCTTTGCAAGCTTGCTTGGTTGGCCAAAAAGGGCGTATGCGTTTTTTCCTGAATATATTCAGGAAAAAACGCATACGCCCTTTTTGGCCAAGTGCATCATTGTTGACGTTCTGCCTCTTTTCCTATGCTTTAAATGCAATTCCAGTCTACCTCCTGAAATCGGTTTCCTGCAATTCTGCCCCGCTTTCAAGTCCTCTTGGCAGCCTTACTTCAGTATATTTTTGGACTATAGCTGTCATTTATAACTCTGCAGTGTTGTGAATTACAGTGCCCCTGAGCTCCTTTCTTCAACTCGCTTTCTTGTGAGCTGGCCGCAACACCGCAGGATTGCTTCAGGCCCTAATCTGGTTCCGGCACGGCACACTGAGCCTTTGGTTAATTCCTCTTCCTGGTCGGAAATGAGAGTTAAATTTGCCCGTTCAGACACCTCCAGCTAGTCTCTCATTGGTTCTCCCTATTCCTGTTCATCTTCCGCAGAAATTGCAAATAGGGCTAAACAGGCGGTTAAAGGCACTGACTCTCCAAGTCAGGAGAGTGTTAGTAAAGCATCTGGAATATTGCACCCGAGTACCAGGTGACGAAAACTGCGACATATTAGAACACATCTCCCGATCACACGGTTGATCATACTCTGGGTATCCACATGCATGATTTAGCTGAAGGAAGAATCCCTTAAACCTGGAGAGTTGAGACCCTTGGAATGGTACCATGCAATATGACATCAAAGGGTCTTCATTTGCTCACCGAACCTCTCCAATCCTATCACTGCTGGGTTTGTGCCCCTCTACACACGCTTGATTCTCTTTCGGAGACATAGCAATCAATAGGTTTTAAGATACTTACTAGTCAGGTACATTATTAGGCGTTTAATATGGGGTGTTGAGTCCATTTCGCTGAACAAGGAGTAGCTCTTGTCTATAACATATTTGGCTTAAGGAACTTTATCTGTGCTCATTTCAATCTCTGGTTTTATGCAGCACCCCAACTCACCTTTCCCCTTAAGCAAGCATAAGTTGGTTTTCTAAATTTGAGACCCTGTTCTCTTTTGTAATCCAGTTCCTGTGTAGCCAAGTTTACATTCCGTGTATTAGTGATATCTTATGATGATTCTTTTTCTGTGTGACTTATTTCAGTTAGAATCATCATACCTGAATCCACTCATTATGCTGCTACGGGCCTGATGACATAGATTTCATTGCTGAGTGATATTGCATTGTACGTAAGTACCACAACTTCTTTATCCATTTTTCGCTTTCTGCGATATTGAACTTGTACCATAAACGAGGTTCTTCTAAAAAGAGCTGTCCCAAACTTTGGGGTGGCTGTGTCTTTTTGATTTTAATTTCCCTAAGCTATAGGACCATAAGTGGAAGTGCCTTAGCCTCTGTTGCTTTGTTTTTTAGATGTTTCAGGAAACACCATACACTTCTCCTGAGTGGCTGTTGCCAATTTACATCCCGCCCATCAGCATAACAAGGCTCCCAGATCTCCATGGCCTGTCCTGCCTTTCTGGATTTTACACTTTTTTCAGATGGCCCTTTTGACCGGGGGGATGTGAGTCTTCATTGTAGTGCAGATTTCCTTTGCAAGCTTGCTTGGTTGCACAAAAAGAGCATATGCGTTTTTTCCTGAATATATTCAGGAAAAAATGCATACGCCGTTTTTGGCCAAGTGCATCATTGTCGACGTTCTGCCTCTTTTCCGATGCTTTAAATGCAATTCCAGTCTACCTCCTGAAATCGGTTTCCTGCAATTCTGCCCCGCTTTCAAGTCCTCTTGGCAGCCTTACTTCAGTATATTTTTGGACGATAGCTGTCATTTATAACTCTGCAGGTTTGTGAATTACAGTGCCCCTGAGCTCCTTTCTTCAACTCGCTTTCTTGTGATCTGGCCACAACACCGCAGGATTGCTTCAGGCCCTAATCTTGTTCTGGCACGGCACGCTGAGCCTTTGGATAATTCCTCTCCCTGGTGGGAAATGAGAGTTAAATTTGCCCGTCCAGACACCTCCAGCTAGTCTCTCATTGGTTCTCCCTATTTCTGTTCATCTTCCGCAGAAATTGCAAACTGGGCCAAACAGGAGTTTAAAGGCACTGACTCTCCAAGTCGGGAGAGTGTTAGTAAAGCGTCTGGAATGTTGCACCCGAGTACCAGGGGACGAGAACTGAAACATATTGTAACACGTCTCCCGATCACATGGTTGATCATACTCTGGGTTCCACATGCATGATGTAGCTGAAGGAAGAATCCCTTAAACCTGGAGAGTTGAGACACGTGGAATGGGTACCATGCAATATGACTTCAAAGGGTCTTCATTTGCTCACCGAACCTCTCCAATCCTATCACTGCTTCGTTTATGCCCCTGTACACACGCTTCATTCTCTTTCGGAGACATAGCGATCGATAGGTTTAAAGATACTTACTAGTCAGGTACATTCTTAGGCGTGTAATATGGGGTGTTGAGTCCATTTCGTTGAGCAAGGAGTAGCTCTTGTCTATTCCATATTTGGCTTAAGGAACTTTATCTGTGCTCATTTCAATCTCTGGTTTTATGCAGCACTCCAACTCACCTTTTCCCTTAAGCAAGCATAAGTTGGTTTTCTAAATTTGAGACACTGTTCTCTTTTGTAATCCAGTTCCTGTGTAGCAAGGTTTACATTCCGTGTATTAGTGATATCTTATGATGTTTCTTTTTCTGTGTGACTTATTTCAGTTAGAATCGTCATACCTGAATCCACTCAGTATGCTGCTACGGGCCTGATGACATAGATTTCATTGCTGAGTGATATTGCATTTTACGTAAGTACCACAACTTCTTTATCCATTTTTCACTTTCTGCGATATTGAACTTGCACCGTAAACGAGGTTCTTGTAAACAGAGCCGTCCCAAACTTTGGGGTGGCTGTGTCTTTTTGATTTTAATTTCCCTAAGCTATAGGACCATAAGTGGAAGTGCCCTAGGCTCTGTTGCTTTGTTTTTTAGATGTTTCAGAAAACACCATACACTTCTCCAGAGTGGCTGTTGGCAATATACATCCCGCCCATCAGCATAACAAGACTCCCAGTTCTCCATGGCCTGTCCTGCCTTTCTGGATTTTACACTTTTTTCAGATGACCCTTTTGACGGGGGGAAGTGAGACTTCATTGTAGTGCAGATTTCCTTTGCAAGCTTGCTTGGTTGGCCAAAAAGGGCGTATGCGTTTTTTCCGGAAAAAACTCATACGCCCTTTTTGGCCAAGTGCATCATTGTCGACGTTCTGCCTCTTTTCCTATGCTTTAAATGCAATTCCAGTCTACCTCCTGAAATCGGTTTCCTGCAATTCTGCCCCGCTTTCAAGTCCTCTTGGCAGCCTTACTTCAGTATATTTTTGGACGATAGCTGTCATTTATAACACTGCAGGTTTGTGAATTACAGTGCCCCTGAGCTCCTTTCTTCAACTCGCTTTCTTGTGAGCTGGCCGCAACACCGCAGGATTGCTTCAGTCCCTAATCTGGGTCCGGCACGGCACTCTGAGCCTTTGGTTAATTCCTCTTCCTGGTGGGAAATGAGAGTTAAATTTGCCCGTCCAGACACCTCCAGCTAGTCTCTCATTGGTCCTCCCTATTCCTGTTCATTTTCTGCAGAAATTGCAAACTGGGCCAAACAGGAGGTTAAAGGCACTGACTCTCCATGTTGGGAGAGTGTTAGTAAAGCGTCTGGAATGTTGAACCCGAGTACCAGGGGACGAAAACAGAGATATATTTGAACACGTCTCCTGATCACACGGTTGATCATACTCTGGGTTCCACATGCATGTTTCAGCTGAAGGAAGAATCCCTTAAACCTGGAGAGTTGAGACCCGTGGAATGGGTACCATGCAATATGACTTCAAAGGGTCTTCGTTTGCTCACCGAACCTCTCCAATCCTATCACTGCTGCATTTATGCCCCTGTACACATGCTTGATTCTCTTTCAGAGACATAGCAATCCATAGGTTTTAAGATACTTACTAGTCAGGTACATTCTTAGGCGTTTAATATGAGGTGTTGAGTCCATTTCGTTGAGCAAGGAGTAGCTCTTGTCTATTACATATTTGGCTTAAGGAACTTTATCTGTGCTCATTTCAATCTCTGGTTTTATGCAGCACCCCAACTCACCTTTCCCCTTAAGCAAGCATAAGTTGGTTTTCTAAATTTGAGACCCTGTTCTGTTATGTAATCCAGTTCCTGTGTAGCCAAGTTTACATTCCGTGTATTAGTGATATCTTATGATGTTTCTTTTTCTGTGTGACTCATTTCAGTTAGAATCATCATACTTGAACCCACTCATTTTCTGCTACGGGCCTGATGACATAGATTTCATTGCTGAGTGATATTGCATTGTACGTAAGTACCACAAATTCTTTATCCACGTTTCACTTTCTGCGATATTGAACTTGTACCATAAATGAGGTTCTTGTAAACAGAGCCGTCCCAAACTTTTGGGTGGCTGTGTCTTTCTGATTTTAATTTCCCTAAGCTATAGGACCATAAGTGGAAGGACCCTAGGTTCTGTTGCTTTGGTTTTTCTTTATATGTTTCAGGAAACAGCATACACTTCTCCCCAGTGGCTCTTGGCAATTTACATCCCGCCCATCAGCATAACAAGGCTCCCAGTTCTCCATGGCCTGTCCTGCCTTTCTGGATTTTACCCTTTTTTCAGATGGCCCTTTGGACCGGGGGGAAGTGAGACTTCATTGTAGTGCAGATTTGCTTTGCAAGCTTACTTGGTTGGCCAAAAAGGGCGTATGCATTTTTTCCTGAATATATTCAGGAAAAAACGCATACGCACTTTTTGGCCAAGTGCATCATTGTGGACGTTCTGCCTCTTTTCCTATGCTTTAAATGCAATTCCAGTGTACCTCCTGAAATCGGTTTCCTGCAATTCTGCCCCGCTTTCAAGTCCTCTTGGCAGCCTTACTACAGTATATTTTTGGACGATAGCTGTCATTTATAACTCTGTAGGTTTGTGAATTACAGTGCCCCTGAGCTCCTTTCTTCAACTCGCTTTCTTGTGAGCTGGCCACAACACCGCAGTATTGCTTCAGGCCCTACTCTGTTTCCGGCATGGCATGCTGATCCTTTGGTTAATTCCTCTTCCTGGTGGGAAATGAGAGTTAAATTTGCCCGTCCAGACACCTCCAGCTAGTCTCTCATTGGTTCTCCCTATTCCTGTTCATCTTCCGCGGAATTTGCAAACTGGGCCAAACAGGAAGTTAAAGGCTCTGACTCTCCAAGTCGGGAGAGTGTTAGTAAAGTCTCTGGAATGTTGCACCCGAGTACCAGGGGACGAAAACTGAGACATATTTGAACACGTCTCCCGATCACACGGTTGATCATACTCTGGGTTCCACATGCATGTTTCAGCTGAAGGAAGAATCACTTAAACCTGGAGAGTTGAGACCCGTGGAATGGGTACCATGCAATATGACTTCAAAGGGTCTTCATTTGCTCACCAGAGATCTCCAATCCTATCACTGCTGCGTTTATGCCCCTGTACTCACGCTTGATTCTCTTTCAGAGACATAGCAATCCATAGGTTTTAAGATACCTACTAGTCAGGTACATTATTAGGCGTATAATATGGGGGTTTGAGTCCATTTCGTTGAGCAAGGAGTAGCTCTTGTCTATTCCATATTTGGCTTAAGGAACTTTATCTGTGCTCATTTCAATCTCTGGTTTTATGCAGCACCCCAACTCACCTTTCCCCTTAAGCAAGCATAAGTTGGTTTTCTATATTTGAGACCCTGTTCTGTTTTGTAATTCAGTTCCTGTGTAGCCAAGTTTACATTCCGTGTATTAGTGATATCTTATGATGTTTCTTTTTCTGTGTGACTTATTTCAGCTAGAATCATCATACCTGAATCCACTCTATGCTGCTACAGGCCTGATGATATAGATTTCATTGCTGAGTGATATTGCATTGTACGTAAGTACCACAACTTCTTTATCCATTTTTCACTTTCTGAGATATTGAACTTGTACCGTAAACGAGGTTCTTGTAAGCAGAGCCATCCCAAACATTGGGGTGGCTGTGTCTTTTGATTTTAATTTCCCTAAGCTATAGGACCATAAGTGGAAGTGCCCTAGGCTCTGTTGCTTTGTTTTTTAGATGTTTCAGGAAACACCATACACTTCTCTCGAGTAGCTGTTGGCAATTTACATCCCGTCCGTCAGCATAACAAGGCTCCCAGTTCTCCATGGCCTGTCCTGCCTTTCTGGATTTTACACTTTTTTCAGATGGCCGTTTTGACCAGGGGGAAGTGAGACTTCATTGTAGTGCAGATTTCCTTTGCAAGCTTGCTTGGTTGGCCAAAAAGGGCATATGCTTTTTTTCCTGAATATATTCAGGAAAAAACGCATACGCCCTTTTTGGCCAAGTGTATCATTGTCCACGTTCTGCGTCTTTTCCTATGCTTTAAATGCAATTCCAGTCTACCTCCTGAAATCGGTTTCCTGCAATTCTGCCCCACTTTCAAGTCCTCTTTGCAGCCTTACTTCAGTATATTTTTGGATGATAGCTGTCATATATAATTCTGCATGTTTGTGAATTACAGAGCCCCTGAGCCCCTTTCTTCAACTCGCTTTCTTGTGAGCTGGCCGCAACCCCGCAGGATTGCTTCAGGCCCTAATCTGGTTCCGGCACGGCACACTGAGCCTTTGGTTCATTTCTCTTCCTGGTGGGAAATGAGAGTTAAATTTGCCCGTCCAGACACCTCCAGCTAGTCTCTCATCGGTTCTCCCTATTCCTGTTCATCTTCCGCAGAAATTGCAAACTGGGCCAAACAGGAGGTTAAAGGCACTGACTCTCCAAGTCGGGCGAGTGTTAATAAAGCGTCTGGAATGTTGCACCCAAGTACTAGGGGACGAGAACTGAGACATATTGGAACACGTCTCCCGATCACACGGTTGATCATACTCTGGGTTCCACATGCATGTTTTAGCTGAAGGAAGAATCCCTTAAACCTGGAGAGTTGAGACCCGTGGAATGGGTACCATGCAATATGACTTCAAAGGGTCTTCATTTGCTCACCGAACCTCTACAATCCTATCACTGCTGCGTTTATGCCCCTGTACACACGCTTGATTCTCTTCCGGAAACATAGCGATCCATAGGTTTTAAGATACTTACTAGTCAGCTACATTCTTAGGCGTTTAATATGGGGTGTTGTGTCCATTTCGTTGAGCAAGGAGTAGCTCTTGTCTATTACGTATTTGGCTTAAGGAACTTTATCTGTGCTCATTTCAATCTCTGGTTTTATGCAGCACCCCAACTCACCTTTCCCCTTAAGCAAGCATAAGTTGATTTTGTACATTTGAGACGCTGTTCTGTTTTGTAATCCAGTTCCTGTGTAGCCAAGTTTACATTCCGTGTATTAGTGATATCTTATGATGTTTCTTTTTCTGTGTGACTTATTTCAGTTAGAATCATCATACCTGAATCCACTCATTATGGTGCTATGGGCCTGATGACATAGATTTCATTGCTGAGTGATATTACATTCTACGTAAGTACCACAACTTCTTTATCCAGTTTTCACTTTCTGCGATATTGAACTTGCACCGTAAACGAGGTTCTTGTAAACAGAGCCGTCCCAAACTTTGGGGTGGCTGTGTCTTTTTGACTTTAATTTCCCTAAGCTATAGGACCATAAGTGGAAGTGCCCTAGACTCTGTTGCTTTGTTTTTTAGATGTTTCAGGAAACACCATACACTTCTCCCGAGTGGCTGTTGGCAATTTACATCCCGCCCATCAGCATAACAAGGCTCCCAGTTCTCCATGGCCTGTCCTGCCTTTCTGGATTTTACACTTTTTTCAGATGGCCCTTTTGACCGGGGGGAAGTGAGACTTCATTGTAGTGCAGATTTCCTTTGCAAGCTTGCTTGGTTGGCCAAAAAGGGCATATGCGTTTTTTTCCTAAATATTTTCAGGAGAAAACGCATACGCCCTTTTGGCCAAGTGCATCATTGTCTACGTTCTGCCTCTTTTCCTATGCTTTAAATGCAATTCCAGTCTACGTCCTGAAATCGGTTTCCTGCAATTCTGCCCCGCTTTCAAGTCCTCTTGGCAGCCTTACTTCAGTATATTTTTGGACGATAGCTGTCATTTATAACTCTGCAGGTTTGTGAATTACAGTGCCCCTGAGCTCCTTTCTTCAACTCACTTTCTTGTGAGCTGGTCGCACACCGCATGATTGTATCAGGCCCTAATCTGTTTCCGGCACGGCACGCTGAGCCTTTGGTTAATTCCTCTTCCTGGTGGGAAATGAGAGTTAAATTTGCCCGTCCAGACACCTCCAGCTAGTCTCTCATTGGTTCTCCCTATTCCTGTTCATCTTCCGCGGAATTTGCAAACTGGGCCAAACAGGAGGTTAAAGGGACTGACTCTCCTAGTCGGGAGAGTGTTAGTAAAGCGTCTGGAATGTTGCACCCGAGTACCAGGGGACGAGAACTGGTACATATTGGAACACGTCTCCTGATCACACGGTTGATCATACTCTGGGTTCCACATGCATGTTTTAGCTGAAGGAAGAATCCCTTAAACCTGGAGTGTTGAGACCCCTGGAATGGGTTCCATGCAATGTGACTTCAAAGGGTATTCATTTGCTCACCGAACCTCTCCAATCCTATCACTGCTGCGTTTATGCCCCTGTACACACTCTTGATTTTCTTTTGGAGACATAGCAATCCATAGGTTTTAAGATACTTACTAGTCAGTTACTTTATTAGGCGTTTAATATTGGGTGTTGGGTCTATTTCGTTGAGCAAGGAGTAGCTCTTGTGTATTACATATCTGGCTTAAGGAACTTTATCTGTGCTCATTTCAATCTCTGATTTTATGTAGCACCCCATCTCACCTTTCCCCTTAAGCAAGCATAAGTTGGTTTTCTGAATTTCAGACACTATTCTGTTTTGTAATTCAGTTCCTTTGTAGACAAGTTTACATTCCGTGTATTAGTGATATCTTTCGATGTTTCTTTTTCTGTGTGACTTATTTCAGTTAGAATCATCATACCTGAATCCACTCATTATGTTGCTACGGACCTGATGACATAGATTTCATTGCTGAGTGATATTGCATTGTACGTAAGTACCACAACTTCTTTATCCATTTTTCGCTTTCTGCGATATTGAACTTGTACCGTAAACGAGGTTCTTGTAAACAGAGCCGTCCCAAACTTTGGGGTGGCTGTGTCTTTTTGATTTTAATTTCCCTAAGCTATAGGACCATAAGTGGAAGTGCGCTAGGCTCTGTTGCTTTGTTTTTTAGATGTTTCATGAAACACCATACACTTCTCCTGAGTGGCTGGTGACAATTTACATCCAGCCCATCAGCATAACAAGGCTCCCAGTTCTCCATGGCCTGTCCTGCCTTTCTGGATTTTACACTTTTTTCAGATGGCCCTTTTGACCGGGGGGAAGTGAGACTTCATTGTAGTGCAGATTTCCTTTGCAAGCTTGCTTGGTTGGCCAAAAAGGGCGTATGCGTTTTTTCCTGAATATATTCAGGAAAAAACGCATACGCCCTTTTTGGCCAAGTGCATCATTGTGGACGTTCTGCCTCTTTTCCTATGCTTTAATTGCAATTCCAGTGTACCTCCTGAAATCGGTTTCCTGCAATTCTGCCCCGCTTTCAAGTCCTCTTGGCAGCCTTACTTCAGTATATTTTTGGACGATAGCTGTCATTTATAACTCTGCAGGTGTGTGAATTACAGTGCCCCTGAGCCCCTTTCTTCAACTCGCTTTCTTGTGAGCTGGCCGCAACACCGCAGGATTGCTTCAGGCCCTAATCTGGTTCCGGCACGGCACGCTGAGCCTTTGGTTAATTCCTCTTCCTGGTGGGAAATGAGAGTTAAATTTGCCCGTCCAGACACCTCCAGCTAGTCTCTCATTGGTTCTCCCTATTCCTGTTCATCTTCCGCAGAAACTGCAAACTGGGCCAAACAGGAGGTTAAAGTCACTGACTCTCCAAGTCGGGAGAGTGTTAGTGAAGCGTCTGGAATGTTGCACCCGAGTACCAGGGGACGAGAATTGAGACATATTTGAACACGTCTCCCGATCACACGGTTGATCATACTCTGGGTTCCACATGCATGTTTCAGCTGAAGGCAGAATCCCTTAAATCTGGAGAGTTGAGACCCGTGGAATGGGTACCATGCAATATGACTTTAAAGGGTCTTCATTTGCTCACCGAACCTCTCCAATCCTATCACTGCTGTGTTTATGCCCCTGTACAAATGTTTGATTCTCTTTCAGAGACATAGCAATCCACAGGTTTTAAGATAATTACTAGTCAGGTACATTCTTAGGCGTTTAATATGGGGTGTTGAGTCCATTTGGTTGAGCAAGGAGTAGCTCTTGTCTATTCCATATTTGGCTTAAGGAACTTTATCTGTGCTCATTTCAATCTCTGGTTTTAGGCAGCACCCCAACTCACCTTTCCCCTTAAGCAAGCATAAGTTGGTTTTCTAAATTTGAGATCCTGTTCTGTTTTGTAATCCAGTTCCTGTGTAGCCAAGTTTACATTCCGTGTATTAGTGATATCTTATGATGTTTCTTTTTCTGTGTGACTTATTTCAGTGAGAATCATCATACCTGAATCCAGTCTATGCTGCTACGGGCCTGATGACATAGATTTCATTGCTGAGTGATATTGCATTGTACGTAAGTACCACAACTTCTTTATCCATTTTTCACTTTCTGCAATATTGAACTTGTACTGTAAACGAGGTTGTTGTAAACAGAGCCATCCAAAACTTTGGGGTGGCTGTGTCTTTTTGATTTTAATTTCCCTAAGCTATAGGACCATAAGTGGAAGTGCCCTAGGCTCTGTTGCTTTGTTTCTTAGATGTTTCAGGAAACACCATACACTTCTCGCAAGTGGCTGTTGGCAATTTACATCCCGCCCATCAGCATAACAAGGCTCCCAGTTCTCCATGGCCTGTCCTGCCTTTCTGGATTTTACACATTTTTCAGATGGCCCTTTTGACCCAGGGGAAGTGAGACTTCATTGTAGTGCAGATTTCCTTTGCAAGCTTGCTTGGTTGGACAAAAAGGGCGTATGCGTTTTTTCCGGAAAAAACTCATACGCCCTTTTTGGCCAAGTGCATCATTGTCAACGTTCTGCCTCTTTTCCTATACTTTAAATGCAATTCCACTCTACCTCTTGCAATCGGTTTCCTGCAATTCTGCCACGCTTTCAAGTCCTCTTGGCAGCCTTACTTCAGTATATTTTTGGACGATAGCTGTCATTTATATCTCTGCATGTTTGTGAATTACAGTGCCCCTGAGCTCCCTTCTTCAACTCGCTTTCTTGTGATCTGGCCGCAACACCGCAGGATTGCTTCAGGCCCTAATCTGGTTCCAGCACGGCAGGCTAAGCCATTGGTTAATTCCACTTCCTGGTGGGAAATGAGAGTTAAATTTGCCCGTCCAGACACCTCCAGCTAGTCTCTCATTGGTTCTCCCTATTCCTGTTTATCTTCCGCAGATATTGCAAACTGGGCCAAACAGGAGGTTAAAGGCACTCACTCTCCAAGTCGGGGGAGTGTTAGTAAAGTGTCTGGAATGTTGCACCCGAGTACCAGGGGATGAGAACTGAGACATATTGGAACACGTCTCCAGATCACACGGTTGATCATACTCTGGGTTCCACATGCATGTTTTAGCTGAAGGAAGAATCCCTTAAACATGAAGAGTTGAGACCCGTGGAATGGATACCGTGCAATATAACTTCAAAGGGTCTTCATTTGCTCACTGAACCTCTCCAATCCTATCACTGCTGCATGTATGCCCCTGTACTCATGCTTGATTCTCTTTCGGAGACATAGCAATCCATAGGTTTTAAGATACTTACTAGTCAGGTACATTCTTAGGCGTTTAATATGGGGTGTTGAGTCCATTTCGTTGAGCAAGGAGTAGCTGTTGTCTATTACATATTTGGCTTAAGGAACTTTATCTGTGTTCATTTCAATCTCTGGTTTTATGCAGCACCCCAACTCACCTTTCCCTTTAGGCAAGCATAAGTTGGTTTTCTAAATTTGAGACTGTTCTGTTTTGTAATCCAGTTCCTGTGTAGCCAAGTTTACATTCCGTGTATTAGTGATATCTTATGATGTTTCTTTTTTTTGTGACTTATTTCAGTTAGAATCATCATACATGAATCCACTCATTATGCTGCTACGGGCCTGATGACATAGATTTCATTGCTGAGTGATATTGCATTGTACGTAAGTACTACAACTTCTTTATACATTTTTCACTCTTTGTGATATTGAACTTGTCCCCTAAACGAGGTTCTTGTAAACAGAGCCGTCCCAAACTTTGGGGTGGCTGTGTCTTTTTGATTTTAATTTCCCTAAGCTATAGGACCATAAGTGGAAGTGCCCTAGGCTCTGTTGCTTTGTTTCTTAGATGTTTCAGGAAACACCATACACTTCTCCCAAGTGGCTGTTGGCAATTTACATCCCGCCCATTAGCATAACAAGTCTCCCAGTTCTCCACGGCCTGTCCTGCCTTTCTGGATTTTACACTTTTTTCAGATGGCCCTTTTGACCAGGGGGAAGTGAGACTTCATTGTAGTGCAGATTTCCTTTGCAAGCTTGCTTGGTTGGCCAAAAAGGGCGTATGCGTTTTTTCCTGAATATATTCAGGAAAAAACGCATACACCCTTTTTGGCCAAGTGCATCATTGTCAACGTTCTGCCTCTTTTCCTATGCTTTAAATGCAATTCCAGTCTACCTCCTGAAATCGGTTTCCTGCAATTCTGCCCCGCTTTCATGTCCTCTTGGCAGCCTTACTTCAGTATATTTTTGGACGATAGCTGTCATTTATAACTCTGCAGGTTTGTGAATTACAGTGCCCCTTAGCTCCTTTCTTCAACTCGCTTTCTTGTGAGCTGGCCGCAACACCGCAGGATTGCTTCAGGCCCTAATCTGGTTCCGGCACGGTATGCTGAGCCTTTGGTTAATTCCTCTTCCTGGTGGGAAATGAGAGTTAAATTCGCCCGTCCAGATACCTCCAGCTACTCTCTCATTGGTTCTCCCTATTCCTGTTCATCTTCCGCAGAAATTGTAAACAGGGCCATACAGGAGGTTAAAGGCACTGACTCTCCAAGTCGGGAGAGTGTTAATAAAGCGTCTGGAATGTTGCACCCGAGTACCAGGGTACGAGAACTGAGACATATTTGAAAACGTCTCCCACTCACACGGTTGATCATACTCTGGGTTCCACATGCATGTTTTAGCTGAAGGAAGAATCCCTTAAACCTGGAGAGTTGAGACCCGTGGAATGGGTACCATGCAATGTGACTTCAAAGGGTCTTCATTTGCTCACCGAAACTCTCCAATCCTATCCCTGCTGCGTTTATGCCCCTGTACACACGCTTGGTTCTCTTTCGGAGACATAGCAATCCATAGGTTTTAAGATACTTACTAGTCAGGTACATTCTTAGGCGTTTAATATGGGGTGTTGAGTCCATTTCGTTGAGCAAGGAGTAGCTCTTGTCTATTACATATTTGGCTTAAGGAACTTTATCTGTGCTCATTTCAATCTCTGGTTTTATGCAGCACCCCAACTCACCTTTCCCCTTCAGCAAGCATAAGTTGGTTTTCTAAATTTGAGACCCTGTTCTGTTTTGTAATTCAGTGCCTGTGTAGCCAAGTTTACATTCCGTGTATTAGTGATATCTTATGACGTTTCTTTTTCTGTGTGACTTATTTCAGTTAGAATCATCATACCTGAATCCACTCATTATGCTGCTACGGGCATGATGACATAGATTTCATTGCTGAGTGATATTGCATTGTGCGTAAGTACCACAACTTTTTTATCCATTTTTCGCTTTCTGCGATATTGAACTTGTACCGTAAACGAGGTTCTTGTAAACAGAGCTGTCCCAAACTTTGGGGTGGCTGTGTCTTTTTGATTTTAATTTCCCTAAGCTATAGGACCATAAGTGGAAGTGCCCTAGGCTCTGTTCCTCAGTTTTTTAGATGTTTCAGGAAAAACCATACACTTCTCCCGAGTGGCTGTTGGCAATTTACATCCCGCCCATCAGCATAACAAGGCTCCCAGTTCTCCATGGCCTGTCCTGCCTTTCTGGATTTTACACTTTTTTCATATGGCCCTTTTGACCGGGGGGAATTGAGACTTCATTGTAGTGCAGATTTCCTTTGCAAGCTTGCTTGGTTGGCCTAAAAGGGCATATGCTTTTTTTCCTGAATATATTCAGGAAAAAACGCATACGCCCTTTTTGGCAAGTGCATCATTGTCGACATTCTGCCTCTTTTCCTATGCTTTAAATGCAAATCAAGTCTACCACCTGAAATCGGTTTCCTGCAGTTCTGCCCCGGTTTCAAGCCCTCTTGGCAGCCTTACTTCAGTAGATTTTTGGACTATAGCTGTCATTTATAACTCTGCAGGTTTGTGAATTACAGTGCCCCTGAGCTCCTTTCTTCAAGTTGCTTTCTTGTTAGCTGGCCTCAACACCGCAGGATTGCTTCAGACCCTAATCTGGTTCTGGCACGGCATGCTGAGCCTTTGGTTAATTCCTCTTCCTGGTGGGAAATGAGAGTTAAATTTGCCCGTCCAGACACCTCCAGCTAGTCTCTCATTGGTTCTCCCTATTCCTGTTCATCTTCCGCAGAAATTGCAAACTGGGCCAAACAGGAGTTTAAAGGCACTGTCTCTCCAAGTCGGGAGAATGTTAGTAAAGCATCTGCAATTTTGCAGCCGAGTACCAGGGGATGAGAACTGAGACATATTAGAACACATCTCCCGATCACACGGTTGATCACACTCTGTGTTCCACATGCATTTTTTAGCTGAAGGAAGAATCCCTTAAACTTGGAGAGTTGAGACCCGTGGAATGGGTACCATGCAATATGACTTCAAAGGGTCTTCATTTGCTCACTGAACCTCTCCAAACCTATCACTGCTGCGTTTATGCCCCTGTACTCACGCTTGATTCTCTTTCAGAGACATAGCAATCCATAAGTTTTCAGATACTTACTATTCAGGTACATTCTTAGGCGTTTAATATGGGGTTTTGAGTCCATTTCGTTGAGCAAGGAGTAGCCCTTGTCTATTACATATTTGGCTTAAGGAACTTTATCTGTGCTCATTTCAATCTCTGGTTTTATGCAGCACCCCAACTCACCTTTCCCCTTAAGCAAGCATAAGTTGGTTTTCTAAATTTGAGACCCTGTTCTGTTTTGTAATCCAGTTCCTGTGTAGCCAAGTTTACACTCCGTGTATTAGTGTTATCTTATGATGTTTCTTTTTCTGTGTGACTTATTTCAGTTAGAATCATCATACCTGAATCCACTCTATGCTTTACAGGCCTGATGAAATAGATTTCATTGCTGATTGATATTGCATTGTACGTAAGTACCACAACTTCTTTATCCAGTTTTCACTTTCTGCGATATTGAACTTGTACCATAAACGAGGTTCTTGTAAACAGAGCTGTCCCAAAATTGGGGTGGCTGTGTCTTTTTGATTTCAATTTCCCTAAGCTATAGGACCATAAGGGGAACTGCCTTAGGCTCTGTTGCTTTGTTTTTTCGATGTTACAGGAAACACCATACACTTCTCCTGAGTGGCTGTTGGCAATTTACATCCCGCCCATCAGCATAACAAGGCTCCCAGTTCTCCATGGCCTGTCCTGCCTTTCTGGATTTTACACTTTTTTCAGATGGCCCTTTTGACCCGGGGGAAGTGAGACTTCATTGTAGTGCAGATTTCCTTTGCAAGCTTGCTTGGTTGGCCAATAAGGGCATATGCGTTTTTTCCTGAATATATTCAGGAAAAAACGAATACGCCCTTTTTGGCCTAGTGCATCATTGTCGACGTTCTGCCTCTTTTCCTATGCTTTAAATGCAATTCCACTCTACCTCCTGAAATCGGTTTCCTGCAATTCTGCCCCGCTTTCAAGTCCTCTTGGCAGCGTTACTTCAGTATATTTTTGGACGATAGCTGTCATTTATAACTCTGCAGGTTTGTGAATTACAGTGCCCCTGAGCTCCTTTCTTCAACTCGCTTTCTTGTGAGCTAGCCGCAACATCGCAGGATTGCTTCAGGCCCTAATCTGGTTCCGGCACGGCACGCTGAGCCTTTGCTTAATTCCTCTTCCTGGTGGGAAATGAGAGTTAAATTTGCCCGTCCAGACACCTCCAGCTAGTCTCTCATTGGTTCTCCCTATTCCTGTTTATCTTCCACAGAAATTGCAAACTGGGCCAAACAGGAGGTTAAAGGCACTGACTCTCCAAATCGGGAGAGTGTTAGTAAAGCGTCTGGAATGTTGCACCCGAGTACCAGGGGACGAGAACTGAGACATATTGGAACACGTCTCCCGATCACACTGTTGATCATACTCTGGGTTCCACATGCATGTTTTAGCTGAAGGAAGAATCCCTTAAACCTGGAGAGTTGAGACCCGTGGAATGGGTACTATGCAATATGACTTCAAAGGGTTTTCATTTGCTCACCGAACCTCTCCAATCCTATCACTGCTGCGTTTATGCCCCTGTACACACGGTTGATTCTCTTTTGGAGACATAGCAATCCATAGCTTTTAAGATACTTACTAGTCAGGTACATTGTTAGGTGTTTAATATGTGGTGTTGAGTCTATTTCGTTGAGCAAGGAGTAGCTCTTGTCTATTCCATATTTGGCTTAAGGAACTTTATCTGTGCTCATTTCAATCTCTGGTTTTATGCAGCACCCCACCTCACCTTTCCCCTTAAGCAAGCATAAGTTGGTTTTCTAAATTTGAGACTGTGTTCTGTTTTGTAATCCAGTTCCTGTGTAGCCAAGTTTACATTCCGTGTATTAGTGATATCTTATGATGTTTCTTTTTCTGTGTGACTTATTTCAGTTAGAATCATCATACCTGAATCCACTCATTATGCTGCTACGGGCCTGATTACATAGATTTCATTGCTGAGTGATATTGCATTGTACGTAAGTACCACAACTTCTTTATCCATTTTTCACTTTCTGCGATATTGATTATGTACCGTAAACGAGGTTCTTGTAAACAGAGCCATCCCAAACTTTGGGGTGGCTGTGTCTTTTTGATTTTAATTTCCCTAAGCTATAGGACCATAAGTGGAAGTGTCCTAGGCTCTGTTGTTTTGTTTTTTAGATGTTTCAGGAAACACCATACACTTCTCCCGAGTGGCTGTTGGCAATTTACATCCCGCCCTTCAGCATAACAAGGCTCCCAGTTCTCCATAGCCTGTCCTGCCTTTCTGGATTTTACACTTTTTTCAGATGGCCCTTTTGACCCGGGGGAAGTGAGACTTCATTGTAGTACAGATTTCCTTTGCAAGCTTGCTTGGTTGGCCAAAAAGGGCGTATGCGTTTTTTCCTGAATATATTCAGGAAAAAACGCATACGCCCTTTTTGGCCAAGTGCATCATTGTTGACGTTCTGCCTCTTTTCCTATGCTTTAAATGCAATTCCAGTCTACCTCCTGAAATCGGTTTCCTGCAATTCTGCCCCGCTTTCAAGTCCTCTTGGCAGCCTTACTTCAGTATATTTTTGGACTATAGCTGTCATTTATAACTCTGCAGTGTTGTGAATTACAGTGCCCCTGAGCTCCTTTCTTCAACTCGCTTTCTTGTGAGCTGGCCGCAACACCGCAGGATTGCTTCAGGCCCTAATCTGGTTCCGGCACGGCACACTGAGCCTTTGGTTAATTCCTCTTCCTGGTCGGAAATGAGAGTTAAATTTGCCCGTTCAGACACCTCCAGCTAGTCTCTCATTGGTTCTCCCTATTCCTGTTCATCTTCCGCAGAAATTGCAAATAGGGCTAAACAGGCGGTTAAAGGCACTGACTCTCCAAGTCAGGAGAGTGTTAGTAAAGCATCTGGAATATTGCACCCGAGTACCAGGTGACGAAAACTGCGACATATTAGAACACATCTCCCGATCACACGGTTGATCATACTCTGGGTATCCACATGCATGATTTAGCTGAAGGAAGAATCCCTTAAACCTGGAGAGTTGAGACCCTTGGAATGGTACCATGCAATATGACATCAAAGGGTCTTCATTTGCTCACCGAACCTCTCCAATCCTATCACTGCTGGGTTTGTGCCCCTCTACACACGCTTGATTCTCTTTCGGAGACATAGCAATCAATAGGTTTTAAGATACTTACTAGTCAGGTACATTATTAGGCGTTTAATATGGGGTGTTGAGTCCATTTCGCTGAACAAGGAGTAGCTCTTGTCTATAACATATTTGGCTTAAGGAACTTTATCTGTGCTCATTTCAATCTCTGGTTTTATGCAGCACCCCAACTCACCTTTCCCCTTAAGCAAGCATAAGTTGGTTTTCTAAATTTGAGACCCTGTTCTCTTTTGTAATCCAGTTCCTGTGTAGCCAAGTTTACATTCCGTGTATTAGTGATATCTTATGATGATTCTTTTTCTGTGTGACTTATTTCAGTTAGAATCATCATACCTGAATCCACTCATTATGCTGCTATGGGCCTGATGACATAGATTTCATTGCTGAGTGATATTGCATTGTACGTAAGTACCACAACTTCTTTATCCATTTTTCGCTTTCTGCGATATTGAACTTGTACCATAAACGAGGTTCTTCTAAAAAGAGCTGTCCCAAACTTTGGGGTGGCTGTGTCTTTTTGATTTTAATTTCCCTAAGCTATAGGACCATAAGTGGAAGTGCCTTAGCCTCTGTTGCTTTGTTTTTTAGATGTTTCAGGAAACACCATACACTTCTCCTGAGTGGCTGTTGCCAATTTACATCCCGCCCATCAGCATAACAAGGCTCCCAGATCTCCATGGCCTGTCCTGCCTTTCTGGATTTTACACTTTTTTCAGATGGCCCTTTTGACCAGGGGGATGTGAGTCTTCATTGTAGTGCAGATTTCGTTTGCAAGCTTGCTTGGTTGCACAAAAAGAGCATATGCGTTTTTTCCTGAATATATTCAGGAAAAAATGCATACGCCGTTTTTGGCCAAGTGCATCATTGTCGACGTTCTGCCTCTTTTCCGATGCTTTAAATGCAATTCCAGTCTACCTCCTGAAATCGGTTTCCTGCAATTCTGCCCCGCTTTCAAGTCCTCTTGGCAGCCTTACTTCAGTATATTTTTGGACGATAGCTGTCATTTATAACTCTGCAGGTTTGTGAATTACAGTGCCCCTGAGCTCCTTTCTTCAACTCGCTTTCTTGTGATCTGGCCACAACACCGCAGGATTGCTTCAGGCCCTAATCTTGTTCTGGCACGGCACGCTGAGCCTTTGGATAATTCCTCTCCCTGGTGGGAAATGAGAGTTAAATTTGCCCGTCCAGACACCTCCAGCTAGTCTCTCATTGGTTCTCCCTATTTCTGTTCATCTTCCGCAGAAATTGCAAACTGGGCCAAACAGGAGTTTAAAGGCACTGACTCTCCAAGTCGGGAGAGTGTTAGTAAAGCGTCTGGAATGTTGCACCCGAGTACCAGGGTACGAGAACTGAAACATATTGTAACACGTCTCCCGATCACACGGTTGATCATACTCTGGGTTCCACATGCATGATGTAGCTGAAGGAAGAATCCCTTAAACCTGGAGAGTTGAGACACGTGGAATGGGTACCATGCAATATGACTTCAAAGGGTCTTCATTTGCTCACCGAACCTCTCCAATCCTATCACTGCTTCGTTTATGCCCCTGTACACACGCTTCATTCTCTTTCGGAGACATAGCGATCGATAGGTTTAAAGATACTTACTAGTCAGGTACATTCTTAGGCGTTTAATATGGGGTGTTGAGTCCATTTCGTTGAGCAAGGAGTAGCTCTTGTCTATTCCATATTTGGCTTAAGGAACTTTATCTGTGCTCATTTCAATCTCTGGTTTTATGCAGCACCCCAACTCACCTTTTCCCTTAAGCAAGCATAAGTTGGTTTTCTAAATTTGAGACACTGTTCTCTTTTGTAATCCAGTTCCTGTGTAGCAAGGTTTACATTCCGTGTATTAGTGATATCTTATGATGTTTCTTTTTCTGTGTGACTTATTTCAGTTAGAATCGTCATACCTGAATCCACTCAGTATGCTGCTACGGGCCTGATGACATAGATTTCATTGCTGAGTGATATTGCATTTTACGTAAGTACCACAACTTCTTTATCCATTTTTCACTTTCTGCGATATTGAACTTGCACCGTAAACGAGGTTCTTGTAAACAGAGCCGTCCCAAACTTTGGGGTGGCTGTGTCTTTTTGATTTTAATTTCCCTAAGCTATAGGACCATAAGTGGAAGTGCCCTAGGCTCTGTTGCTTTGTTTTTTAGATGTTTCAGAAAACACCATACACTTCTCCAGAGTGGCTGTTGGCAATATACATCCCGCCCATCAGCATAACAAGACTCCCAGTTCTCCATGGCCTGTCCTGCCTTTCTGGATTTTACACTTTTTTCAGATGACCCTTTTGACGGGGGGAAGTGAGACTTCATTGTAGTGCAGATTTCCTTTGCAAGCTTGCTTGGTTGGCCAAAAAGGGCGTATGCGTTTTTTCCGGAAAAAACTCATACGCCCTTTTTGGCCAAGTGCATCATTGTCGACGTTCTGCCTCTTTTCCTATGCTTTAAATGCAATTCCAGTCTACCTCCTGAAATCGGTTTCCTGCAATTCTGCCCCGCTTTCAAGTCCTCTTGGCAGCCTTACTTCAGTATATTTTTGGACGATAGCTGTCATTTATAACTCTGCAGGTTTGTGAATTACAGTGCCCCTGAGCTCCTTTCTTCAACTCGCTTTCTTGTGAGCTGGCCGCAACACCGCAGGATTGCTTCAGGCCCTAATCTGGTTCCAGCACGGCACGCTGAGCCTTTGGTTAATTCCTCTTCCTGGTGGGAAATGAGAGTTAAATTTGCCCGTCCAGACACCTCCAGCTAGTCTCTCATTTGTTCTCCCTATTCCTGTTCATCTTCCGCAGAAATTGCAAACTGGGCCAAACAGGAGGTTAAAGGCACTGACTCTCCAAGTTGGGAGAGTGTTAGTAAAGCATCTGGAATGTTGCACCTGAGTACCAGGGGAGGAAAACTGAAATATATTTGAACACGTGTCCCGATCACACGGCTGATCATACTCTGGGTTCCACATGCATGTTTTAGCTGAAGGAAGAATCCCTTAAACCTGGAGAGTTGAGACCCGTGGAATGGGTACCATGCAATATGACTTCAAAGGGTCTTCATTTGCTCACCGAACCTCTGCAATCCTATCACTGCTGCGTTTATGCCCCTGTACACACGCTTGATTCTCTTTCGGAGACATAGCAATCCATAGGTTTTAAGATACTTACTAGTTAGGTACATTCTTAGGCGTTTAATATGGGGTGTTGAGTCCATTTCGTTGAGCAAGGAGTAGCTCTTGCCTGTTACATATTTGGCTTAAGGAAATTTATCTGTGCTCATTTCAATCTCTGGTTTTATGCAGCACCCCAACTCCCCTTTCCCCTTAAGCAAGCATAAGTTGGTTTTCTAAATTTGAGACCCTCTTCTGTTTTGTAATCAGGTTCCTGTGTAGCCAAGTTTACATTCCGTGTATTACTGATATCTTATGATGTTTCTTTTTCTGTGTGACTTATTTCAGTTAGAATCATCATACCTGAATCCACTCATTATGCTGCTACGGGCCTGATGACATAGATTTCATTGCTGAGTGATATTGCTTTGTACGTAAGTACCACAACTTCTTTATCCATTTTTCGTTTTCTGCGATATTGAACTTGTACCATAAACGAGATTCTTGTAAACAGAGCCATCCCAAATTTTGGGGTGGCTGTGTCTTTTTTATTTTAATTTCCCTAAGCTATAGGACCATAATTGGAAGTGCCCTAGGCTCTGTTGCTTTGTTTTTTAGATGTTTCAGGAAACACCATACATATCTCCTGATTGGCTGTTGGCAATTTACATCCCGCCGATCAGCATAACAACGCTCCCAGTTCTCCATGGCCTGTCCTGCCTTTCTGGATTTTACACTTTTTTCAGATGGCCCTTTTGACCGGGGGGAAGTGAGACTTCATTATAGTGTAGATTTCCTTTTCAAGCTTCCTTGGTTGGCCTAAAAGGGCGTATGTGTTTTTTCCTGAATATATTCAGGAAAAAACTCATACGCCCTTTTTGGCCAAGTGCATCATTGTCGACGTTCTGCCTCTTTTCCTATGCTTTAAATGCAATTCCAGTCTACCTCCTGAAATCGGTTTCCTGCAATTCTTCCCCGCTTTCAAGTCCTCTTGGCAGCCTTACTTCAGTATATTTTTGGACGATAGCTGTCATTTATAACTCTGCAGGTTTGTGAATTACAGTGCCCCTGAGCTCCTTTCTTCAACTCGCTTGCTTGTGAGCTGGCCGCAACACCGCAGGATTGCTTCAGTCCCTAATCTGGGTCCGGCACGGCACTCTGAGCCTTTGGTTAATTCCTCTTCCTGGTGGGAAATGAGAGTTAAATTTGCCCGTCCAGACACCTCCAGCTAGTCTCTCATTGGTCCTCCCTATTCCTGTTCATTTTCTGCAGAAATTGCAAACTGGGCCAAACAGGAGGTTAAAGGCACTGACTCTCCATGTTGGGAGAGTGTTAGTAAAGCGTCTGGAATGTTGAACCCGAGTACCAGGGGACGAGAACTGAGACATATTGGAACACGTCTCCCGATCACACGGTTGATCATACTCTGGGCTCCTCATGCATGTTTTAGCTGAAGGAAGAATCCCTTAAACCTGGAGAGTTGAGACTTGTGGAATGGGTACAATGCAATATGACCTCCAAGGGTCTTCATTTGCTCAGCGAACCTCTCCAATCCTATCACTGCTGCGTTTATGTCCCTGTACACACACTTGATTCTCTTTCGGAGACATAGAAATCCATAGGTTTTCAGATACTTACTAGTCAAGTACATTCTTAGGCGTTTAATATGGGGTGTTGAGTCCATTTCGTTGAGCAAGGAGTAGCTCTTGTCTATTCCATATTTGGCTTAAGGAACTTTATCTGTGCTCATTTCAATCTCTGGTTTTATGCAGCACCCCAACTCAACTTTCCCCTTAAGCAAACGTAAGTTGGTTTTCTAAATTTGAGACCCTCTTCTGTTTTGTAATCCAGTTCCTCTGTAGCCAAGTTTACATTCCGTGTATTAGTGATATCTTATGTTTCTTTTTCTGTGTGACTTATTTCAGTTAGAATCATCACACCTGAATCCACTCATTATGCTGCTACGGGCCTGATGACATAGATTTCATTGCTGAGTGATATTGCATTGTACGTAAGTACCACAACTTCTTTATCCATTTTTCGCTTTCTGCGATATTGAAGTTGTACCGTAAACGAGGTTCTTGTAAACAGAGCCGTCCCAAACTTTGGGGTGGCTGTGTCTTTTTGATTTTAATTTCCCTAAGCTATAGGACCATAAGTGGAAGTGCCCTTGGCTCTGTTGCTTTGTTTTTTACATGTTTCAGGAAACACCATACACTTCTCCAGAGTGGCTGTTGGCAACTTACATCCCGCCCGTCAGCATAACAAGGCTCCCAGTTCTCCATGGCCTGTCCTGCCTTTCTGGATGTTACACTTTTTTCAGATGGCCCTTTTGACCGGGGGGAATTGAGACTTCATTGTAGTGCAGATTTCCTTTGCAAGCTTGCTTGGTTGGCCAAAAAGGGCGTATGCGTCTTTTCCTGAATATATTCAGGAGAAAATGCATACGCCCATTTTGGCCAAGTGCATCATTGTCGACGTTCTGCCTCTTTTCCTATGCTTTAAATGCAATTCCAGTCTACCTCCTGAAATCGGTTTCCTGCAATTCTGCCCCGCTTTCAAGTCCTCTTGGCAGCCTTACTTCAGTATATTTTTGGACGATAGCTGTCATTTATAACTCTGCAGGTTTGTGAATTACAGTGCCCCTGAGCTCCTTTCTTCAACTCGCTTTCTTGTGAGCTGGCCGCAACACCACAGGATTGCTTCAGTCCCTAATCTGGGTCCGGCACGGCACTCTGAGCCTTTGGTTAATTCCTCTTCCTGGTGGGAAATGAGAGTTAAATTTGCCCGTCCAGACACCTCCAGCTAGTCTCTCATTGGTCCTCCCTATTCCTGTTCATTTTCTGCAGAAATTGCAAACTGGGCCAAACAGGAGGTTAAAGGCACTGACTCTCCATGTTGGGAGAGTGTTAGTAAAGCGTCTGGAATGTTGAACCCGAGTACCAGGGGACGAAAACAGAGATATATTTGAACACGTCTCCTGATCACACGGTTGATCATACTCTGGGTTCCACATGCATGTTTCAGCTGAAGGAAGAATCCCTTAAACCTGGAGAGTTGAGACCCGTGGAATGGGTACCATGCAATATGACTTCAAAGGGTCTTCATTTGCTCACCAAAACTCTCCAATCCTATCACTGCTGCATTTTTGCCCCTGTACTCACGATTGATTCACTTTCAGAGACATAGCAATCCATAGGTTTTAAGATACTTACTAGTCAGGTACATTATTAGGCGTTTAATATGGGGTTTTGAGTCCATTTCATTGAGCAAGGAGTAGCTCTTGTCTATTACATATTTGGCTTAAGGAACTTTATCTGTGCTCATTTCAATCTCTGGTTTTATGCAGCACCCCAACTCACCTTTCCCCTTAAGCAAGCATAAGTTGATTTTCTAAATTTGGGACCATGTTCTGTTTTGAAATTCAGTTCCTGTGTAGCCAAGTTTACATTCCGTGTATTAGTGATATCTTATGATGTTTCTTTTTCTGTGTGACTTATTTCAGTTAGAATCATCATACCTGAATCCACTCATTATGCTGCTATGGGCCTGATGACATAGATGTCATTGCTGAGTGATATTGCATTGTACGTAAGTACCACAACTTCTTTATCCATTTTTTGCTTTATGCGATATTGAACTTGTACCGTAAACGAGTTTCTTGTAAACAGAGCCATCCCAAACTTTGGGGTGGCTGTGTCTTTTTGATTTTAATTTCCCTAAGCTGGAGGACCATAAGTGGAAGTGCCCTAGGCTCTGTTGCTTTGTTTTTTAGATGTTTCAGGAAACACCATACACTTCTCCCGAGTGGCTGTTGGCAATTTACATCCCGCCCATCAGCATAACAAGGCTCCCAGTTCTCCATGGCCTGTCCTGCCTTTCTGGATTTTACACTTTTTTCAGATGGCCCTTTTGACGGGGGGGAAGTGAGACTTCATTGTAGTGCAGATTTCCTTTGCAAGCTTGCTTGGTTGGCCAAAAAGGGCGTATGCGTTTTTTCCTGAATATATTCAGGAAAAAACGCATACGCCCTTTTTGGCCAAGTGCATCATTGTCGACCTTCTGCCTCTTTTCCTAAGCTTTAAATGCAATTCCAGTCTACCTCCTGAAATCGGTTTCCTGCAATTCTGCCCGGCTTTCAAGTCCTCTTGGCAGCCTTACTTCAGTATATTTTTGGATGATAGCTGTCATTTATAACTCTGCAGGTTTGTGAATTACAGTGCCCCTGAGCTCCTTTCTTCAACTCGCTTTCTTGTGAGCTGGCCGCAACACCGCAGGATTGCTTCAGGCCCTAATCTGGTTCCGGCATGGCACGCTGAGCCTTTGGTTAATTCCTCTTCCTGGTGGGAAATGAGAGTTAAATTTTCCCGTCCAGACACCTCCAGCTAGTCTCTCATTGGTTCTCCCTATTCCTGTTCATCTTCCGCGGAATTTGCAAACTGGGCCAAACAGGAGGTTAAAGGCACTGACTCTCCATGTCGGGAGAGTGTTAGTAAAGCATCTGGAATGTTGCACCCGAGTACCAGGGGACGAGAACTGAGACATATTTCAACACGTCTCCCGATCACACGGTTGATCATACTCTGGGTTCCACATGCATGTTTTAGCTGAAGGAAGAATCCCTTAAACCTGGAGAGTTGAGACCCGTGGAATGGGTACCATGCAATATGACTTCAAAGGGTCTTCATTTGCTCACCAAAACTCTCCAATCCTATCACTGCTGCGTTTTTGCCCCTGTACTCACGATTGATTCACTTTCAGAGACATAGCAATCCATAGGTTTTAAGATACTTACTAGTCAGGTACATTATTAGGCGTTTAATATGGGGTTTTGAGTCCATTTCGTTGAGCAAGGAGTAGCTCTTGTCTATTACATATTTGGCTTAAGGAACTTTATCTGTGCTCATTTCAATCTCTGGTTTTATGCAGCACCCCAACTCACCTTTCCCCTTAAGCAAGCATAAGTTGATTTTCTAAATTTGGGACCATGTTCTGTTTTGAAATTCAGTTCCTGTGTAGCCAAGTTTACATTCCGTGTATTAGTGATATCTTATGATGTTTCTTTTTCTGTGTGACTTATTTCAGTTAGAATCATCATACCTGAATCCACTCATTATGCTGCTATGGGCCTGATGACATAGATGTCATTGCTGAGTGATATTGCATTGTACGTAAGTACCACAACTTCTTTATCCATTTTTTGCTTTATGCGATATTGAACTTGTACCGTAAACGAGTTTCTTGTAAACAGAGCCATCCCAAACTTTGGGGTGGCTGTGTCTTTTTGATTTTAATTTCCCTAAGCTGGAGGACCATAAGTGGAAGTGCCCTAGGCTCTGTTGCTTTGTTTTTTAGATGTTTCAGGAAACACCATACACTTCTCCCGAGTGGCTGTTGGCAATTTACATCCCGCCCATCAGCATAACAAGGCTCCCAGTTCTCCATGGCCTGTCCTGCCTTTCTGGATTTTACACTTTTTTCAGATGGCCCTTTTGACGGGGGGGAAGTGAGACTTCATTGTAGTGCAGATTTCCTTTGCAAGCTTGCTTGGTTGGCCAAAAAGGGCGTATGCGTTTTTTCCTGAATATATTCAGGAAAAAACGCATACGCCCTTTTTGGCCAAGTGCATCATTGTCGACCTTCTGCCTCTTTTCCTAAGCTTTAAATGCAATTCCAGTCTACCTCCTGAAATCGGTTTCCTGCAATTCTGCCCGGCTTTCAAGTCCTCTTGGCAGCCTTACTTCAGTATATTTTTGGATGATAGCTGTCATTTATAACTCTGCAGGTTTGTGAATTACAGTGCCCCTGAGCTCCTTTCTTCAACTCGCTTTCTTGTGAGCTGGCCGCAACACCGCAGGATTGCTTCAGGCCCTAATCTGGTTCCGGCATGGCACGCTGAGCCTTTGGTTAATTCCTCTTCCTGGTGGGAAATGAGAGTTAAATTTTCCCGTCCAGACACCTCCAGCTAGTCTCTCATTGGTTCTCCCTATTCCTGTTCATCTTCCGCGGAATTTGCAAACTGGGCCAAACAGGAGGTTAAAGGCACTGACTCTCCATGTCGGGAGAGTGTTAGTAAAGCATCTGGAATGTTGCACCCGAGTACCAGGGGACGAGAACTGAGACATATTTCAACACGTCTCCCGATCACACGGTTGATCATACTCTGGGTTCCACATGCATGTTTTAGCTGAAGGAAGAATCCCTTAAACCTGGAGAGTTGAGACCCGTGGAATGGGTACCATGCAATATGACTTCAAAGGGTCTTCATTTGCTCACCAAAACTCTCCAATCCTATCACTGCTGCGTTTTTGCCCCTGTACTCACGATTGATTCACTTTCAGAGACATAGCAATCCATAGGTTTTAAGATACTTACTAGTCAGGTACATTATTAGGCGTTTAATATGGGGTTTTGAGTCCATTTCGTTGAGCAAGGAGTAGCTCTTGTCTATTACATATTTGGCTTAAGGAACTTTATCTGTGCTCATTTCAATCTCTGGTTTTATGCAGCACCCCAACTCACCTTTCCCTTTAGGCAAGCATAAGTTGGTTTTCTAAATTTGAGACTGTTCTGTTTTGTAATCCAGTTCCTGTGTAGCCAAGTTTACATTCCGTGTATTAGTGATATCTTATGATGTTTCTTTTTTTTGTGACTTATTTCAGTTAGAATCATCATACATGAATCCACTCATTATGCTGCTACGGGCCTGATGACATAGATTTCATTGCTGAGTGATATTGCATTGTACGTAAGTACTACAACTTCTTTATACATTTTTCACTCTTTGTGATATTGAACTTGTCCCCTAAACGAGGTTCTTGTAAACAGAGCCGTCCCAAACTTTGGGGTGGCTGTGTCTTTTTGATTTTAATTTCCCTAAGCTATAGGACCATAAGTGGAAGTGCCCTAGGCTCTGTTGCTTTGTTTCTTAGATGTTTCAGGAAACACCATACACTTCTCCCAAGTGGCTGTTGGCAATTTACATCCCGCCCATTAGCATAACAAGTCTCCCAGTTCTCCACGGCCTGTCCTGCCTTTCTGGATTTTACACTTTTTTCAGATGGCCCTTTTGACCAGGGGGAAGTGAGACTTCATTGTAGTGCAGATTTCCTTTGCAAGCTTGCTTGGTTGGCCAAAAAGGGCGTATGCGTTTTTTCCTGAATATATTCAGGAAAAAACGCATACACCCTTTTTGGCCAAGTGCATCATTGTCAACGTTCTGCCTATTTTCCTATGCTTTAAATGCAATTCCAGTCTACCTCCTGAAATCGGTTTCCTGCAATTCTGCCCCGCTTTCATGTCCTCTTGGCAGCCTTACTTCAGTATATTTTTGGACGATAGCTGTCATTTATAACTCTGCAGGTTTGTGAATTACAGTGCCCCTGAGCTCCTTTCTTCAACTCGCTTTCTTGTGAGCTGGCCGCAACACCGCAGGATTGCTTCAGGCCCTAATCTGGTTCCGGCACGGTATGCTGAGCCTTTGGTTAATTCCTCTTCCTGGTGGGAAATGAGAGTTAAATTCGCCCGTCCAGATACCTCCAGCTACTCTCTCATTGGTTCTCCCTATTCCTGTTCATCTTCCGCAGAAATTGTAAACAGGGCCATACAGGAGGTTAAAGGCACTGACTCTCCAAGTCGGGAGAGTGTTAATAAAGCGTCTGGAATGTTGCACCCGAGTACCAGGGTACGAGAACTGAGACATATTTGAAAACGTCTCCCACTCACACGGTTGATCATACTCTGGGTTCCACATGCATGTTTTAGCTGAAGGAAGAATCCCTTAAACCTGGAGAGTTGAGACCCGTGGAATGGGTACCATGCAATGTGACTTCAAAGGGTCTTCATTTGCTCACCGAAACTCTCCAATCCTATCCCTGCTGCGTTTATGCCCCTGTACACACGCTTGGTTCTCTTTCGGAGACATAGCAATCCATAGGTTTTAAGATACTTACTAGTCAGGTACATTCTTAGGCGTTTAATATGGGGTGTTGAGTCCATTTCGTTGAGCAAGGAGTAGCTCTTGTCTATTACATATTTGGCTTAAGGAACTTTATCTGTGCTCATTTCAATCTCTGGTTTTATGCAGCACCCCAACTCACCTTTCCCCTTCAGCAAGCATAAGTTGGTTTTCTAAATTTGAGACCCTGTTCTGTTTTGTAATTCAGTGCCTGTGTAGCCAAGTTTACATTCCGTGTATTAGTGATATCTTATGACGTTTCTTTTTCTGTGTGACTTATTTCAGTTAGAATCATCATACCTGAATCCACTCATTATGCTGCTACGGGCATGATGACATAGATTTCATTGCTGAGTGATATTGCATTGTGCGTAAGTACCACAACTTTTTTATCCATTTTTCGCTTTCTGCGATATTGAACTTGTACCGTAAACGAGGTTCTTGTAAACAGAGCTGTCCCAAACTTTGGGGTGGCTGTGTCTTTTTGATTTTAATTTCCCTAAGCTATAGGACCATAAGTGGAAGTGCCCTAGGCTCTGTTCCTCAGTTTTTTAGATGTTTCAGGAAAAACCATACACTTCTCCCGAGTGGCTGTTGGCAATTTACATCCCGCCCATCAGCATAACAAGGCTCCCAGTTCTCCATGGCCTGTCCTGCCTTTCTGGATTTTACACTTTTTTCATATGGCCCTTTTGACCGGGGGGAATTGAGACTTCATTGTAGTGCAGATTTCCTTTGCAAGCTTGCTTGGTTGGCCTAAAAGGGCATATGCTTTTTTTCCTGAATATATTCAGGAAAAAACGCATACGCCCTTTTTGGCAAGTGCATCATTGTCGACATTCTGCCTCTTTTCCTATGCTTTAAATGCAAATCAAGTCTACCACCTGAAATCGGTTTCCTGCAGTTCTGCCCCGGTTTCAAGCCCTCTTGGCAGCCTTACTTCAGTAGATTTTTGGACTATAGCTGTCATTTATAACTCTGCAGGTTTGTGAATTACAGTGCCCCTGAGCTCCTTTCTTCAAGTTGCTTTCTTGTTAGCTGGCCTCAACACCGCAGGATTGCTTCAGACCCTAATCTGGTTCTGGCACGGCATGCTGAGCCTTTGGTTAATTCCTCTTCCTGGTGGGAAATGAGAGTTAAATTTGCCCGTCCAGACACCTCCAGCTAGTCTCTCATTGGTTCTCCCTATTCCTGTTCATCTTCCGCAGAAATTGCAAACTGGGCCAAACAGGAGTTTAAAGGCACTGTCTCTCCAAGTCGGGAGAATGTTAGTAAAGCATCTGCAATTTTGCAGCCGAGTACCAGGGGATGAGAACTGAGACATATTAGAACACATCTCCCGATCACACGGTTGATCACACTCTGTGTTCCACATGCATTTTTTAGCTGAAGGAAGAATCCCTTAAACTTGGAGAGTTGAGACCCGTGGAATGGGTACCATGCAATATGACTTCAAAGGGTCTTCATTTGCTCACTGAACCTCTCCAAACCTATCACTGCTGCGTTTATGCCCCTGTACTCACGCTTGATTCTCTTTCAGAGACATAGCAATCCATAAGTTTTCAGATACTTACTATTCAGGTACATTCTTAGGCGTTTAATATGGGGTTTTGAGTCCATTTCGTTGAGCAAGGAGTAGCCCTTGTCTATTACATATTTGGCTTAAGGAACTTTATCTGTGCTCATTTCAATCTCTGGTTTTATGCAGCACCCCAACTCACCTTTCCCCTTAAGCAAGCATAAGTTGGTTTTCTAAATTTGAGACCCTGTTCTGTTTTGTAATCCAGTTCCTGTGTAGCCAAGTTTACACTCCGTGTATTAGTGTTATCTTATGATGTTTCTTTTTCTGTGTGACTTATTTCAGTTAGAATCATCATACCTGAATCCACTCTATGCTTTACAGGCCTGATGAAATAGATTTCATTGCTGATTGATATTGCATTGTACGTAAGTACCACAACTTCTTTATCCAGTTTTCACTTTCTGCGATATTGAACTTGTACCATAAACGAGGTTCTTGTAAACAGAGCTGTCCCAAAATTGGGGTGGCTGTGTCTTTTTGATTTCAATTTCCCTAAGCTATAGGACCATAAGGGGAACTGCCTTAGGCTCTGTTGCTTTGTTTTTTCGATGTTACAGGAAACACCATACACTTCTCCTGAGTGGCTGTTGGCAATTTACATCCCGCCCATCAGCATAACAAGGCTCCCAGTTCTCCATGGCCTGTCCTGCCTTTCTGGATTTTACACTTTTTTCAGATGGCCCTTTTGACCCGGGGGAAGTGAGACTTCATTGTAGTGCAGATTTCCTTTGCAAGCTTGCTTGGTTGGCCAATAAGGGCATATGCGTTTTTTCCTGAATATATTCAGGAAAAAACGAATACGCCCTTTTTGGCCTAGTGCATCATTGTCGACGTTCTGCCTCTTTTCCTATGCTTTAAATGCAATTCCACTCTACCTCCTGAAATCGGTTTCCTGCAATTCTGCCCCGCTTTCAAGTCCTCTTGGCAGCGTTACTTCAGTATATTTTTGGACGATAGCTGTCATTTATAACTCTGCAGGTTTGTGAATTACAGTGCCCCTGAGCTCCTTTCTTCAACTCGCTTTCTTGTGAGCTAGCCGCAACATCGCAGGATTGCTTCAGGCCCTAATCTGGTTCCGGCACGGCACGCTGAGCCTTTGCTTAATTCCTCTTCCTGGTGGGAAATGAGAGTTAAATTTGCCCGTCCAGACACCTCCAGCTAGTCTCTCATTGGTTCTCCCTATTCCTGTTTATCTTCCACAGAAATTGCAAACTGGGCCAAACAGGAGGTTAAAGGCACTGACTCTCCAAATCGGGAGAGTGTTAGTAAAGCGTCTGGAATGTTGCACCCGAGTACCAGGGGACGAGAACTGAGACATATTGGAACACGTCTCCCGATCACACTGTTGATCATACTCTGGGTTCCACATGCATGTTTTAGCTGAAGGAAGAATCCCTTAAACCTGGAGAGTTGAGACCCGTGGAATGGGTACTATGCAATATGACTTCAAAGGGTTTTCATTTGCTCACCGAACCTCTCCAATCCTATCACTGCTGCGTTTATGCCCCTGTACACACGGTTGATTCTCTTTTGGAGACATAGCAATCCATAGCTTTTAAGATACTTACTAGTCAGGTACATTGTTAGGTGTTTAATATGTGGTGTTGAGTCTATTTCGTTGAGCAAGGAGTAGCTCTTGTCTATTCCATATTTGGCTTAAGGAACTTTATCTGTGCTCATTTCAATCTCTGGTTTTATGCAGCACCCCACCTCACCTTTCCCCTTAAGCAAGCATAAGTTGGTTTTCTAAATTTGAGACTGTGTTCTGTTTTGTAATCCAGTTCCTGTGTAGCCAAGTTTACATTCCGTGTATTAGTGATATCTTATGATGTTTCTTTTTCTGTGTGACTTATTTCAGTTAGAATCATCATACCTGAATCCACTCATTATGCTGCTACGGGCCTGATTACATAGATTTCATTGCTGAGTGATATTGCATTGTACGTAAGTACCACAACTTCTTTATCCATTTTTCACTTTCTGCGATATTGATTATGTACCGTAAACGAGGTTCTTGTAAACAGAGCCATCCCAAACTTTGGGGTGGCTGTGTCTTTTTGATTTTAATTTCCCTAAGCTATAGGACCATAAGTGGAAGTGTCCTAGGCTCTGTTGTTTTGTTTTTTAGATGTTTCAGGAAACACCATACACTTCTCCCGAGTGGCTGTTGGCAATTTACATCCCGCCCTTCAGCATAACAAGGCTCCCAGTTCTCCATAGCCTGTCCTGCCTTTCTGGATTTTACACTTTTTTCAGATGGCCCTTTTGACCCGGGGGAAGTGAGACTTCATTGTAGTACAGATTTCCTTTGCAAGCTTGCTTGGTTGGCCAAAAAGGGCGTATGCGTTTTTTCCTGAATATATTCAGGAAAAAACGCATACGCCCTTTTTGGCCAAGTGCATCATTGTTGACGTTCTGCCTCTTTTCCTATGCTTTAAATGCAATTCCAGTCTACCTCCTGAAATCGGTTTCCTGCAATTCTGCCCCGCTTTCAAGTCCTCTTGGCAGCCTTACTTCAGTATATTTTTGGACTATAGCTGTCATTTATAACTCTGCAGTGTTGTGAATTACAGTGCCCCTGAGCTCCTTTCTTCAACTCGCTTTCTTGTGAGCTGGCCGCAACACCGCAGGATTGCTTCAGGCCCTAATCTGGTTCCGGCACGGCACACTGAGCCTTTGGTTAATTCCTCTTCCTGGTCGGAAATGAGAGTTAAATTTGCCCGTTCAGACACCTCCAGCTAGTCTCTCATTGGTTCTCCCTATTCCTGTTCATCTTCCGCAGAAATTGCAAATAGGGCTAAACAGGCGGTTAAAGGCACTGACTCTCCAAGTCAGGAGAGTGTTAGTAAAGCATCTGGAATATTGCACCCGAGTACCAGGTGACGAAAACTGCGACATATTAGAACACATCTCCCGATCACACGGTTGATCATACTCTGGGTATCCACATGCATGATTTAGCTGAAGGAAGAATCCCTTAAACCTGGAGAGTTGAGACCCTTGGAATGGTACCATGCAATATGACATCAAAGGGTCTTCATTTGCTCACCGAACCTCTCCAATCCTATCACTGCTGGGTTTGTGCCCCTCTACACACGCTTGATTCTCTTTCGGAGACATAGCAATCAATAGGTTTTAAGATACTTACTAGTCAGGTACATTATTAGGCGTTTAATATGGGGTGTTGAGTCCATTTCGCTGAACAAGGAGTAGCTCTTGTCTATAACATATTTGGCTTAAGGAACTTTATCTGTGCTCATTTCAATCTCTGGTTTTATGCAGCACCCCAACTCACCTTTCCCCTTAAGCAAGCATAAGTTGGTTTTCTAAATTTGAGACCCTGTTCTCTTTTGTAATCCAGTTCCTGTGTAGCCAAGTTTACATTCCGTGTATTAGTGATATCTTATGATGATTCTTTTTCTGTGTGACTTATTTCAGTTAGAATCATCATACCTGAATCCACTCATTATGCTGCTACGGGCCTGATGACATAGATTTCATTGCTGAGTGATATTGCATTGTACGTAAGTACCACAACTTCTTTATCCATTTTTCGCTTTCTGCGATATTGAACTTGTACCATAAACGAGGTTCTTCTAAAAAGAGCTGTCCCAAACTTTGGGGTGGCTGTGTCTTTTTGATTTTAATTTCCCTAAGCTATAGGACCATAAGTGGAAGTGCCTTAGCCTCTGTTGCTTTGTTTTTTAGATGTTTCAGGAAACACCATACACTTCTCCTGAGTGGCTGTTGCCAATTTACATCCCGCCCATCAGCATAACAAGGCTCCCAGATCTCCATGGCCTGTCCTGCCTTTCTGGATTTTACACTTTTTTCAGATGGCCCTTTTGACCAGGGGGATGTGAGTCTTCATTGTAGTGCAGATTTCGTTTGCAAGCTTGCTTGGTTGCACAAAAAGAGCATATGCGTTTTTTCCTGAATATATTCAGGAAAAAATGCATACGCCGTTTTTGGCCAAGTGCATCATTGTCGACGTTCTGCCTCTTTTCCGATGCTTTAAATGCAATTCCAGTCTACCTCCTGAAATCGGTTTCCTGCAATTCTGCCCCGCTTTCAAGTCCTCTTGGCAGCCTTACTTCAGTATATTTTTGGACGATAGCTGTCATTTATAACTCTGCAGGTTTGTGAATTACAGTGCCCCTGAGCTCCTTTCTTCAACTCGCTTTCTTGTGATCTGGCCACAACACCGCAGGATTGCTTCAGGCCCTAATCTTGTTCTGGCACGGCACGCTGAGCCTTTGGATAATTCCTCTCCCTGGTGGGAAATGAGAGTTAAATTTGCCCGTCCAGACACCTCCAGCTAGTCTCTCATTGGTTCTCCCTATTTCTGTTCATCTTCCGCAGAAATTGCAAACTGGGCCAAACAGGAGTTTAAAGGCACTGACTCTCCAAGTCGGGAGAGTGTTAGTAAAGCGTCTGGAATGTTGCACCCGAGTACCAGGGGACGAGAACTGAAACATATTGTAACACGTCTCCCGATCACACGGTTGATCATACTCTGGGTTCCACATGCATGATGTAGCTGAAGGAAGAATCCCTTAAACCTGGAGAGTTGAGACACGTGGAATGGGTACCATGCAATATGACTTCAAAGGGTCTTCATTTGCTCACCGAACCTCTCCAATCCTATCACTGCTTCGTTTATGCCCCTGTACACACGCTTCATTCTCTTTCGGAGACATAGCGATCGATAGGTTTAAAGATACTTACTAGTCAGGTACATTCTTAGGCGTTTAATATGGGGTGTTGAGTCCATTTCGTTGAGCAAGGAGTAGCTCTTGTCTATTCCATATTTGGCTTAAGGAACTTTATCTGTGCTCATTTCAATCTCTGGTTTTATGCAGCACCCCAACTCACCTTTTCCCTTAAGCAAGCATAAGTTGGTTTTCTAAATTTGAGACACTGTTCTCTTTTGTAATCCAGTTCCTGTGTAGCAAGGTTTACATTCCGTGTATTAGTGATATCTTATGATGTTTCTTTTTCTGTGTGACTTATTTCAGTTAGAATCGTCATACCTGAATCCACTCAGTATGCTGCTACGGGCCTGATGACATAGATTTCATTGCTGAGTGATATTGCATTTTACGTAAGTACCACAACTTCTTTATCCATTTTTCACTTTCTGCGATATTGAACTTGCACCGTAAACGAGGTTCTTGTAAACAGAGCCGTCCCAAACTTTGGGGTGGCTGTGTCTTTTTGATTTTAATTTCCCTAAGCTATAGGACCATAAGTGGAAGTGCCCTAGGCTCTGTTGCTTTGTTTTTTAGATGTTTCAGAAAACACCATACACTTCTCCAGAGTGGCTGTTGGCAATATACATCCCGCCCATCAGCATAACAAGACTCCCAGTTCTCCATGGCCTGTCCTGCCTTTCTGGATTTTACACTTTTTTCAGATGACCCTTTTGACGGGGGGAAGTGAGACTTCATTGTAGTGCAGATTTCCTTTGCAAGCTTGCTTGGTTGGCCAAAAAGGGCGTATGCGTTTTTTCCGGAAAAAACTCATACGCCCTTTTTGGCCAAGTGCATCATTGTCGACGTTCTGCCTCTTTTCCTATGCTTTAAATGCAATTCCAGTCTACCTCCTGAAATCGGTTTCCTGCAATTCTGCCCCGCTTTCAAGTCCTCTTGGCAGCCTTACTTCAGTATATTTTTGGACGATAGCTGTCATTTATAACTCTGCAGGTTTGTGAATTACAGTGCCCCTGAGCTCCTTTCTTCAACTCGCTTTCTTGTGAGCTGGCCGCAACACCGCAGGATTGCTTCAGGCCCTAATCTGGTTCCAGCACGGCACGCTGAGCCTTTGGTTAATTCCTCTTCCTGGTGGGAAATGAGAGTTAAATTTGCCCGTCCAGACACCTCCAGCTAGTCTCTCATTTGTTCTCCCTATTCCTGTTCATCTTCCGCAGAAATTGCAAACTGGGCCAAACAGGAGGTTAAAGGCACTGACTCTCCAAGTTGGGAGAGTGTTAGTAAAGCATCTGGAATGTTGCACCTGAGTACCAGGGGAGGAAAACTGAAATATATTTGAACACGTGTCCCGATCACACGGCTGATCATACTCTGGGTTCCACATGCATGTTTTAGCTGAAGGAAGAATCCCTTAAACCTGGAGAGTTGAGACCCGTGGAATGGGTACCATGCAATATGACTTCAAAGGGTCTTCATTTGCTCACCGAACCTCTGCAATCCTATCACTGCTGCGTTTATGCCCCTGTACACACGCTTGATTCTCTTTCGGAGACATAGCAATCCATAGGTTTTAAGATACTTACTAGTTAGGTACATTCTTAGGCGTTTAATATGGGGTGTTGAGTCCATTTCGTTGAGCAAGGAGTAGCTCTTGCCTGTTACATATTTGGCTTAAGGAAATTTATCTGTGCTCATTTCAATCTCTGGTTTTATGCAGCACCCCAACTCCCCTTTCCCCTTAAGCAAGCATAAGTTGGTTTTCTAAATTTGAGACCCTCTTCTGTTTTGTAATCAGGTTCCTGTGTAGCCAAGTTTACATTCCGTGTATTACTGATATCTTATGATGTTTCTTTTTCTGTGTGACTTATTTCAGTTAGAATCATCATACCTGAATCCACTCATTATGCTGCTACGGGCCTGATGACATAGATTTCATTGCTGAGTGATATTGCTTTGTACGTAAGTACCACAACTTCTTTATCCATTTTTCGTTTTCTGCGATATTGAACTTGTACCATAAACGAGATTCTTGTAAACAGAGCCATCCCAAATTTTGGGGTGGCTGTGTCTTTTTTATTTTAATTTCCCTAAGCTATAGGACCATAATTGGAAGTGCCCTAGGCTCTGTTGCTTTGTTTTTTAGATGTTTCAGGAAACACCATACATATCTCCCGATTGGCTGTTGGCAATTTACATCCCGCCGATCAGCATAACAACGCTCCCAGTTCTCCATGGCCTGTCCTGCCTTTCTGGATTTTACACTTTTTTCAGATGGCCCTTTTGACCGGGGGGAAGTGAGACTTCATTATAGTGTAGATTTCCTTTTCAAGCTTCCTTGGTTGGCCTAAAAGGGCGTATGTGTTTTTTCCTGAATATATTCAGGAAAAAACTCATACGCCCTTTTTGGCCAAGTGCATCATTGTCGACGTTCTGCCTCTTTTCCTATGCTTTAAATGCAATTCCAGTCTACCTCCTGAAATCGGTTTCCTGCAATTCTTCCCCGCTTTCAAGTCCTCTTGGCAGCCTTACTTCAGTATATTTTTGGACGATAGCTGTCATTTATAACTCTGCAGGTTTGTGAATTACAGTGCCCCTGAGCTCCTTTCTTCAACTCGCTTGCTTGTGAGCTGGCCGCAACACCGCAGGATTGCTTCAGTCCCTAATCTGGGTCCGGCACGGCACTCTGAGCCTTTGGTTAATTCCTCTTCCTGGTGGGAAATGAGAGTTAAATTTGCCCGTCCAGACACCTCCAGCTAGTCTCTCATTGGTCCTCCCTATTCCTGTTCATTTTCTGCAGAAATTGCAAACTGGGCCAAACAGGAGGTTAAAGGCACTGACTCTCCATGTTGGGAGAGTGTTAGTAAAGCGTCTGGAATGTTGAACCCGAGTACCAGGGGACGAGAACTGAGACATATTGGAACACGTCTCCCGATCACACGGTTGATCATACTCTGGGCTCCTCATGCATGTTTTAGCTGAAGGAAGAATCCCTTAAACCTGGAGAGTTGAGACTTGTGGAATGGGTACAATGCAATATGACCTCCAAGGGTCTTCATTTGCTCAGCGAACCTCTCCAATCCTATCACTGCTGCGTTTATGTCCCTGTACACACACTTGATTCTCTTTCGGAGACATAGAAATCCATAGGTTTTCAGATACTTACTAGTCAAGTACATTCTTAGGCGTTTAATATGGGGTGTTGAGTCCATTTCGTTGAGCAAGGAGTAGCTCTTGTCTATTCCATATTTGGCTTAAGGAACTTTATCTGTGCTCATTTCAATCTCTGGTTTTATGCAGCACCCCAACTCAACTTTCCCCTTAAGCAAACGTAAGTTGGTTTTCTAAATTTGAGACCCTCTTCTGTTTTGTAATCCAGTTCCTCTGTAGCCAAGTTTACATTCCGTGTATTAGTGATATCTTATGTTTCTTTTTCTGTGTGACTTATTTCAGTTAGAATCATCACACCTGAATCCACTCATTATGCTGCTACGGGCCTGATGACATAGATTTCATTGCTGAGTGATATTGCATTGTACGTAAGTACCACAACTTCTTTATCCATTTTTCGCTTTCTGCGATATTGAAGTTGTACCGTAAACGAGGTTCTTGTAAACAGAGCCGTCCCAAACTTTGGGGTGGCTGTGTCTTTTTGATTTTAATTTCCCTAAGCTATAGGACCATAAGTGGAAGTGCCCTTGGCTCTGTTGCTTTGTTTTTTACATGTTTCAGGAAACACCATACACTTCTCCAGAGTGGCTGTTGGCAACTTACATCCCGCCCGTCAGCATAACAAGGCTCCCAGTTCTCCATGGCCTGTCCTGCCTTTCTGGATGTTACACTTTTTTCAGATGGCCCTTTTGACCGGGGGGAATTGAGACTTCATTGTAGTGCAGATTTCCTTTGCAAGCTTGCTTGGTTGGCCAAAAAGGGCGTATGCGTCTTTTCCTGAATATATTCAGGAGAAAATGCATACGCCCATTTTGGCCAAGTGCATCATTGTCGACGTTCTGCCTCTTTTCCTATGCTTTAAATGCAATTCCAGTCTACCTCCTGAAATCGCATTCCTGCAATTATGCCCCGCTTTCAACTCCTCTTGGCAGCCTTACTTCAGTATATTTTTGGACGATAGCTGTCATTTATAACTCTGCAGGTTTGTGAATTACAGTGCCCCTGAGCTCCTTTCCTCAACTCACTTTCTTGTTAGCTGGCCGCAACACCGCAGGATTTCTTCAGGCCCTAATCTGGCTCCGGCATGGCACGCTGAGCCTTTGGTTAATTCTTCCTCCTGGGGGGAAATGAGAGTTAAATTTGCCCGTCCAGACACCTCCAGCTAGTCTCTCATTGATTCTCCCTATTCCTGTTCATCTTTCGCAGAAATTGAAAACTGGGCCAAACAGGAGGTTAAAGGCACTGACTCTCCAAGTCGGGAGAGTGTTAGTAAAGCATCTGGAATGTTGCACCCAAGTACCAGGGGACGAGAACTGAGACATATTTCAACACGTCTCCCGATCACACGGTTGATCATACTCTGGGTTCCACATGCATGTTTTAGCTGAAGGAAGAATCCCTTAAACCTGGAGAGTTGAGAACCATGGAATGGGTACCATGCAATATGACTTCAAAGGGTCTTCATTTGCTCACCGAACCTCTGCAATCCTATCACTGCTGCGTTTATGCCCCTGTACACACTCTTGATTCTCTTTCGGAGACATAGCAATACATAGGTTTTAAGATACTTACTAGTCAGGTACATTCTTAGGTGTTTAATATGGGGTGTTGAGTCCATTTCGTTGAGCAAGGAGTAGCTCTTGTCTGTTACATATTTGGCTTAAGGAAATTTATCTGTGCTCATTTCAATCTCTGGTTTTATGCAGCACCCCAACTCCCCTTTCCCCTTAAGCAAGCATGAGTTGGTTTTCTAAATTTGAGACACTCTTCTGTTTTGTAATCAGGTTCCTGTGTAGCCAAGTTTACATTCCGTGTATTACTGATATCTTATGATGTTTCTTTTTCTGTGTGACTTATTTCAGTTAGAATCATCATACCTGAATCCACTCATTATGCTGCTACGGGCCTGATGACATAGATTTCATTGCTGAGTGATATTGCATTTTACGTAAGTACCACAACTTCTTTATCCATTTTTCACTTTCTGCGATATTGAACTTGCACCGTAAACGAGGTTCTTGTAAACAGAGCCGTCCCAAACTTTGGGGTGGCTGTGTCTTTTTGATTTTAATTTCCCTAAGCTATAGGACCATAAGTGGAAGTGCCCTAGGCTCTGTTGCTTTGTTTTTTAGATGTTTCAGAAAACACCATACACTTCTCCAGAGTGGCTGTTGGCAATATACATCCCGCCCATCAGCATAACAAGACTCCCAGTTCTCCATGGCCTGTCCTGCCTTTCTGGATTTTACACTTTTTTCAGATGACCCTTTTGACGGGGGGAAGTGAGACTTCATTGTAGTGCAGATTTCCTTTGCAAGCTTGCTTGGTTGGCCAAAAAGGGCGTATGCGTTTTTTCCGGAAAAAACTCATACGCCCTTTTTGGCCAAGTGCATCATTGTCGACGTTCTGCCTCTTTTCCTATGCTTTAAATGCAATTCCAGTCTACCTCCTGAAATCGGTTTCCTGCAATTCTGCCCCGCTTTCAAGTCCTCTTGGCAGCCTTACTTCAGTATATTTTTGGACGATAGCTGTCATTTATAACTCTGCAGGTTTGTGAATTACAGTGCCCCTGAGCTCCTTTCTTCAACTCGCTTTCTTGTGAGCTGGCCGCAACACCGCAGGATTGCTTCAGTCCCTAATCTGGGTCCGGCACGGCACTCTGAGCCTTTGGTTAATTCCTCTTCCTGGTGGGAAATGAGAGTTAAATTTGCCCGTCCAGACACCTCCAGCTAGTCTCTCATTGGTCCTCCCTATTCCTGTTCATTTTCTGCAGAAATTGCAAACTGGGCCAAACAGGAGGTTAAAGGCACTGACTCTCCATGTTGGGAGAGTGTTAGTAAAGCGTCTGGAATGTTGAACCCGAGTACCAGGGGACGAAAACAGAGATATATTTGAACACGTCTCCTGATCACACGGTTGATCATACTCTGGGTTCCACATGCATGTTTCAGCTGAAGGAAGAATCCCTTAAACCTGGAGAGTTGAGACCCGTGGAATGGGTACCATGCAATATGACTTCAAAGGGTCTTCGTTTGCTCACCGAACCTCTCCAATCCTATCACTGCTGCATTTATGCCCCTGTACACATGCTTGATTCTCTTTCAGAGACATAGCAATCCATAGGTTTTAAGATACTTACTAGTCAGGTACATTCTTAGGCGTTTAATATGGGGTGTTGAGTCCATTTCGTTGAGCAAGGAGTAGCTCTTGTCTATTACATATTTGGCTTAAGGAACTTTATCTGTGCTCATTTCAATCTCTGGTTTTATGCAGCACCCCAACTCACCTTTCCCCTTAAGCAAGCATAAGTTGGTTTTCTAAATTTGAGACCCTGTTCTGTTATGTAATCCAGTTCCTGTGTAGCCAAGTTTACATTCCGTGTATTAGTGATATCTTATGATGTTTCTTTTTCTGTGTGACTCATTTCAGTTAGAATCATCATACTTGAACCCACTCATTTTCTGCTACGGGCCCGATGACATAGATTTCATTGCTGAGTGATATTGCATTGTACGTAAGTACCACAAATTCTTTATCCACGTTTCACTTTCTGCGATATTGAACTTGTACCATAAATGAGGTTCTTGTAAACAGAGCCGTCCCAAACTTTTGGGTGGCTGTGTCTTTCTGATTTTAATTTCCCTAAGCTATAGGACCATAAGTGGAAGGACCCTAGGTTCTGTTGCTTTGGTTTTTCTTTATATGTTTCAGGAAACAGCATACACTTCTCCCCAGTGGCTGTTGGCAATTTACATCCCGCCCATCAGCATAACAAGGCTCCCAGTTCTCCATGGCCTGTCCTGCCTTTCTGGATTTTACCCTTTTTTCAGATGGCCCTTTGGACCGGGGGGAAGTGAGACTTCATTGTAGTGCAGATTTGCTTTGCAAGCTTACTTGGTTGGCCAAAAAGGGCGTATGCATTTTTTCCTGAATATATTCAGGAAAAAACGCATACGCACTTTTTGGCCAAGTGCATCATTGTGGACGTTCTGCCTCTTTTCCTATGCTTTAAATGCAATTCCAGTGTACCTCCTGAAATCGGTTTCCTGCAATTCTGCCCCGCTTTCAAGTCCTCTTGGCAGCCTTACTACAGTATATTTTTGGACGATAGCTGTCATTTATAACTCTGTAGGTTTGTGAATTACAGTGCCCCTGAGCTCCTTTCTTCAACTCGCTTTCTTGTGAGCTGGCCACAACACCGCAGTATTGCTTCAGTCCCTACTCTGTTTCCGGCATGGCATGCTGATCCTTTGGTTAATTCCTCTTCCTGGTGGGAAATGAGAGTTAAATTTGCCCGTCCAGACACCTCCAGCTAGTCTCTCATTGGTTCTCCCTATTCCTGTTCATCTTCCGCGGAATTTGCAAACTGGGCCAAACAGGAAGTTAAAGGCTCTGACTCTCCAAGTCGGGAGAGTGTTAGTAAAGTCTCTGGAATGTTGCACCCGAGTACCAGGGGACGAAAACTGAGACATATTTGAACACGTCTCCCGATCACACGGTTGATCATACTCTGGGTTCCACATGCATGTTTCAGCTGAAGGAAGAATCACTTAAACCTGGAGAGTTGAGACCCGTGGAATGGGTACCATGCAATATGACTTCAAAGGGTCTTCATTTGCTCACCAGAGATCTCCAATCCTATCACTGCTGCGTTTATGCCCCTGTACTCACGCTTGATTCTCTTTCAGAGACATAGCAATCCATAGGTTTTAAGATACCTACTAGTCAGGTACATTATTAGGCGTATAATATAGGGGTTTGAGTCCATTTCGTTGAGCAAGGAGTAGCTCTTGTCTATTCCATATTTGGCTTAAGGAACTTTATCTGTGCTCATTTCAATCTCTGGTTTTATGCAGCACCCCAACTCACCTTTCCCCTTAAGCAAGCATAAGTTGATTTTCTACATTTGAGACCCTGTTCTGTTTTGTAATTCAGTTCCTGTGTAGCCAAGTTTACATTCCGTGTATTAGTGATATCTTATGATGTTTCTTTTTCTGTGTGACTTATTTCAGCTAGAATCATCATACCTGAATCCACTCTATGCTGCTACAGGCCTGATGATATAGATTTCATTGCTGAGTGATATTGCATTGTACGTAAGTACCACAACTTCTTTATCCATTTTTCACTTTCTGAGATATTGAACTTGTACCGTAAACGAGGTTCTTGTAAGCAGAGCCATCCCAAACATTGGGGTGGCTGTGTCTTTTGATTTTAATTTCCCTAAGCTATAGGACCATAAGTGGAAGTGCCCTAGGCTCTGTTGCTTTGTTTTTTAGATGTTTCAGGAAACACCATACACTTCTCTCGAGTAGCTGTTGGCAATTTACATCCCGTCCGTCAGCATAACAAGGCTCCCAGTTCTCCATGGCCTGTCCTGCCTTTCTGGATTTTACACTTTTTTCAGATGGCCGTTTTGACCAGGGGGAAGTGAGACTTCATTGTAGTGCAGATTTCCTTTGCAAGCTTGCTTGGTTGGCCAAAAAGGGCGTATGCTTTTTTTCCTGAATATATTCAGGAAAAAACGCATACGCCCTTTTTGGCCAAGTGTATCATTGTCCACGTTCTGCGTCTTTTCCTATGCTTTAAATGCAATTCCAGTCTACCTCCTGAAATCGGTTTCCTGCAATTCTGCCCCACTTTCAAGTCCTCTTGGCAGCCTTACTTCAGTATATTTTTGGATGATAGCTGTCATATATAATTCTGCATGTTTGTGAATTACAGAGCCCCTGAGCCCCTTTCTTCAACTCGCTTTCTTGTGAGCTGGCCGCAACCCCGCAGGATTGCTTCAGGCCCTAATCTGGTTCCGGCACGGCACACTGAGCCTTTGGTTCATTTCTCTTCCTGGTGGGAAATGAGAGTTAAATTTGCCCGTCCAGACACCTCCAGCTAGTCTCTCATCGGTTCTCCCTATTCCTGTTCATCTTCCGCAGAAATTGCAAACTGGGCCAAACAGGAGGTTAAAGGCACTGACTCTCCAAGTCGGGAGAGTTTTAGTTAAGCTTCTGGAATGTTGCACCCGAGTACCAGGGGACGAGAACTGAGACATATTGGAACACATCTCCCAATCACACGGTTGATCATACTCTGGGTTCCACATGCATGTTTTAGCTGAAGGAAGAATCCCTTAAACCTGGAGAGTTGAGACCCGTGGAATGGGTACCATGCAATATGACTTCAAAGGGTCTTCATTTGCTCACCGAACCTCTCCAATCCTATCACTGCTGCGTTTATGCCCCTGTACACATGCTTGATTCTCTCTCGGAGAAATAGCAATCCATAGGTTTTAAGATACTTACTAGTCAGGTACATTCTTAGGCGTTTAATATGGGGTGTTGAGTCCATTTTGTTGAGCAAGGAGTAGCTCTTGTCTATTACATATTTGGCTTAAGGAACTTTATCTGTGCTCATTTCAATCTCTGGTTTTATGCAGCACCCCAACTCACCTTTCCCCTTAAGCAAGCATAAGTTGGTTTTCTAAATTAGAGACCCTGTTCTGTTTTGTAATCCAGTTCCTGTGTAGCCAAGTTTACATTCCGTGTATTAGTGATATCTTATGATGTTTCTTTTTCTGTGTGACTTATTTCAGTTAGAATCATCATACCTGAATCCACTCATTATGCTGCTATGGGCCTGATGACATAGATTTCATTGCTGAGTGATATTTCATTGTACGTAAGCACCACAACTTCTTTATCCATTTTTCACTTTCTGCGATATTGAACTTGTACCGTAAACGAGGTCCTTCTAAACAGAGCTGTCCCAAACTTTGGAGTGGCTGTGTCTTTTTTATTTTAATTTCCCTAAGCTATAGGACCATAAGTGGAAGTGCCCTAGGCTCTGTTGCTTTGTTTTTTAGATGTTTCAGGAAACACCATACATTTCTCCCCAGAGGCTGTTGGCAACTTACATCCCGCCTATCAGCATAAATAGGCTCCCAGTTCTCCATGGCCTGGCCTGCCTTTCTGGATTTTACACTTTTTTCAGATGGCCCTTTTGACCGGGGGGAAGTGAGACTTCACTGTAGTGCAGATTTCCTTTGCAAGCTTGCTTGGTTGGCCAAAAAGTGCGTATGCGTTTTTTCCTGAACATATTCAGGAAAAAACGCATACGCCCTTTTTGGCCAAGTGCATCATTGTGGACGTTCTGCCTCTTTTCCTATGCTTTAAATGCAATTCCAGTCTACCTCCTGAAATCGGTTTCCTGCAATTCTGCCCCGCTTTCAAGTCCTCTTGGCAGCCTTACTTCAGTATATTTTTGGACGATAGCTGTCATTTATAACTCTGCAGCTTTGTGAAATACAGTGCCCCTTAGCTCCTTTCTTCAACTCGCTTTCTTGTGAGCTGGCCGCAACACCGCAGGATTGCTTCAGGCCCTAATATGATTCCGGCACGGCACGCTGAGCCTTTGGTTAATTCCTCTTCCTGGTGGGAATTGAGAGTTAAATTTGCCCGTCCAGACACCTCCAGCTAGTCTCTCATTGGTTCTCCCTATTCCTGTTCATCTTCCGCAGAAATTGCAAACTGGGCCAAACAGGAAGTTAAAGGCACTGACTCTCCAAGTCGGGAGAGTGTTAGTAAAGCGTCTGGAATGTTGCACCAAAGTACCAGGGGACGAGAATGCAGACATATTTGAATACGTCTCCCGATCACACGGTTGATCATACTCTGGATTCCACATGCATGTTTTAGCTGAAGGAAGAATCCCTTAAACCTGGAGAGTTGAGACCCGTGGAATGGGTACAATGCAATATGACTTCAAAGGGTCTTCATTTGCTCACCGAACCTCTCCAATCCTATCACTGCTGCGTTTATGCCCCTGTACACATGCCTGATTCTCTTTCGGAGACATAGCAATCCATAGGTTTTAAGATACTTACTAGTCAGGTACATTCTTAGGCGTTTAATATGGGGTGTTGAGTCCATTTCGTTGAGCAAGGAGTAGCTCTTGTCTATTCCACATTTGGCTTAATGAACTTTATCTGTGCTCATTTCAATCTCTGGTTTTATGCAGCACCCCAACTCACCTTTCCCCTTAAGCAAGCATAAGTTGGTTTTCTAAATTTGAGACTGTGTTCTGTTTTGTAATCCAGTTCCTGTGTAGCCAAGTTTACATTCCGTGTATTAGTGATATCTTATGATGTTTCTTATTCTGTGTGACTTATTTCAGTTAGAATCATCATACCTGAATCCACTCTATGCTGCTAAGGGCCTGATGACATAGATTTCATTGTTGAGTGATATTGCATTGTACGTAAGTACTACAACTTCTTTATCCATTTTTCACTTTCTGTGATATTGAACTTGTACCGTAAACGAGGTTCTTGTAAACAGAGCCGTCCCAAACATTGGGGTGGCTGTGTCTTTTTGATTTTAATTTCCCTAAGCTACAGGACCATAAGTGGAAGTGCCCTAGGCTCTGTTGCTTTGTTTTAGATGTTCCAGGAAACACCATACACTTCTCCCGAGTGGCTGTTGGCAATTTACATCCCGCCCATCAGCATAACAAGGCTCCCAGTTCTCCATGGCCTGTCCTGCCTTTCTGGATTTTACACTTTTTTCAGATGGCCCTTTTGACTGGGGGGAAGTGAGACTTCACTGTAGTGCAGATTTCCTTTGCAAGCTTGCTTGGTTGGCCAAAAAGGGCGTATGCTTTTTTTCCTGAATATATTCAGGAAAAAAAGCATACGCCCTTTTTGGCCAAGTGCATCATTGTCGACGTTCTGCCTCTTTTCCTGTGCTTTAAATGCAAATCCAGTCTACCTCCTGAAATCGGTTTCCTGCAGTTCTGCCCCGCTTTCAAGTCCTCTTGGCAGCCTTACTTCAGTATATTTTTGGACGATAGCTGTCATTTATAACTGTGCAGGGTTGTGAATTACAGTGCCCCTGAGCTCCTTTCTTCAACTCGCTTTCTTGTGAGCTGGCCGCAACACCGCAGGATTGCTTCAGGCCCTAATCTGGTTCCGGCACAGCACGCTGAGCCTTTGGTTAATTCCTCTCCCTGGTGGGAAATGAGAGATAAATTTGCCCGTCCAGACACCTCAGGCTAGTCTCTCATTGGTTCTCCCTATACCTGTTCATCCTCCATAGAAATTTCAAACTGGGCCAAACAGTAGGTTAAAGGCACTGACTCTCCATGTCGGGAGAGTGTTAGTTAAACTTCTGGAATGTTGCACCCGAGTACCAGGGGACGAGAACTGAGACATATTGGAACACATCTCCCGATCACACGGTTGATCATACTCTGGGTTCCACATGCATGTTTTAGCTGAAGGAAGAATCCCTTAAACCTGGAGAGTTGAGACCCGTGTAATGGGTACCATACAATACGACTTCAAAGGGTCTTCATTTGCTCACCAAAACTCTCCAATCCTATCACTGCTGCGTTTATGCCCCTGTACTCACGATTGATTCACTTTCAGAGACATAGCAATCCATAGGTTTTAAGATACTTACTACTCAGGTACATTATTAGGCATTTAATATGGGGTTTTGAGTCCATTTCGTTGAGCAAGGAGTAGCTCTTGTCTATTCCATATTTGGCTTAAGGAACTTTATCTGTGCTCATTTCAATCTCTGGTTTTATGCGGCACCCCAACTCACCTTTCCCCTTAAGCAAGCATAAGTTGGTTTTCTAAATTTGAGACTCTGTTCTGTTTTGTAATCCAGTTCCTGTGTAGCCAAGTTTACATTCCGTGTATTAGTGATATCTTATGATGTTTCTTATTCTGTGTGACTTATTTCAGTTAGAATCATCATACCTGAATCCACTCTATGCTGCTACGGGCCTGATGACATAGATTTCATTGTTGAGTGATATTGCATTGTACGTAAGTACCACAACTTCTTTATCCATTTTTCACTTTCTGTGATATTGAACTTGTACCGTAAACGAGGTTCTTGTAAACAGAGCCGTCCCAAACATTGGGGTGGCTGTGTCTTTTTGATTTTAATTTCCCTAAGCTACAGGACCATAAGTGGAAGTGCCCTAGGCTCTGTTGCTTTGTTTTAGATGTTCCAGGAAACACCATACACTTCTCCCGAGTGGCTGTTGGCAATTTACATCCCGCCCATCAGCATAACAAGGCTCCCAGTTCTCCATGGCCTGTCCTCCCTTTCTGGATTTTACACTTTTTTCAGATGGCCCTTTTGACTGGGGGGAAGTGAGACTTCATTGTAGTGCAGATTTCCTTTGCAAGCTTGCTTGGTTGGCCAAAAAGGGCGTATGCTTTTTTCCTGAATATATTCAGGAAAAAAAGCATACGCCCTTTTTGGCCAAGTGCATCATTGTCGACGTTCTGCCTCTTTTCCTGTGCTTTAAATGCAAATCCAGTCTACCTGCTGAAATCGGTTTCCTGCAGTTCTGCCCGGCTTTCAAGTCCTCTTGGCAGCCTTACTTCAGTATATTTTTGGACGATAGCTGTCATTTATAACTCTGCAGGTTTGTGAATTACAGTGCCCCTGAGCTCCTTTCTTCAACTCGCTTTCTTGTGAGCTGGCCGCAACACCGCAGGATTGCTTCAGGCCCTAATCTGGTTCCGGCACGGCACACTGAGCCTTTGGTTAATTCCTCTTCCTGGTCGGAAATGAGAGTTAAATTTGCCCGTTCAGACACCTCCAGCTAGTCTCTCATTGGTTCTCCCTATTCCTGTTCATCTTCCGCAGAAATTGCAAATAGGGCTAAACAGGCGGTTAAAGGCACTGACTCTCCAAGTCAGGAGAGTGTTAGTAAAGCATCTGGAATATTGCACCCGAGTACCAGGTGACGAAAACTGCGACATATTAGAACACATCTCCCGATCACACGGTTGATCATACTCTGGGTATCCACATGCATGATTTAGCTGAAGGAAGAATCCCTTAAACCTGGAGAGTTGAGACCCTTGGAATGGTACCATGCAATATGACATCAAAGGGTCTTCATTTGCTCACCGAACCTCTCCAATCCTATCACTGCTGGGTTTGTGCCCCTCTACACACGCTTGATTCTCTTTCGGAGACATAGCAATCAATAGGTTTTAAGATACTTACTAGTCAGGTACATTATTAGGCGTTTAATATGGGGTGTTGAGTCCATTTCGCTGAACAAGGAGTAGCTCTTTTCTATAACATATTTGGCTTAAGGAACTTTATCTGTGCTCATTTCAATCTCTGGTTTTATGCAGCACCCCAACTCACCTTTCCCCTTAAGCAAGCATAAGTTGGTTTTCTAAATTTGAGACCCTGTTCTCTTTTGTAATCCAGTTCCTGTGTAGCCAAGTTTACATTCCGTGTATTAGTGATATCTTATGATGATTCTTTTTCTGTGTGACTTATTTCAGTTAGAATCATCATACCTGAATCCACTCATTATGCTGCTACGGGCCTGATGACATAGATTTCATTGCTGAGTGATATTGCATTGTACGTAAGTACCACAACTTCTTTATCCATTTTTCGCTTTCTGCGATATTGAACTTGTACCATAAACGAGGTTCTTCTAAAAAGAGCTGTCCCAAACTTTGGGGTGGCTGTGTCTTTTTGATTTTAATTTCCCTAAGCTATAGGACCATAAGTGGAAGTGCCTTAGCCTCTGTTGCTTTGTTTTTTAGATGTTTCAGGAAACACCATACACTTCTCCTGAGTGGCTGTTGCCAATTTACATCCCGCCCATCAGCATAACAAGGCTCCCAGATCTCCATGGCCTGTCCTGCCTTTCTGGATTTTACACTTTTTTCAGATGGCCCTTTTGACCGGGGGGATGTGAGTCTTCATTGTAGTGCAGATTTCCTTTGCAAGCTTGCTTGGTTGCACAAAAAGAGCATATGCGTTTTTTCCTGAATATATTCAGGAAAAAATGCATACGCCGTTTTTGGCCAAGTGCATCATTGTCGACGTTCTGCCTCTTTTCCGATGCTTTAAATGCAATTCCAGTCTACCTCCTGAAATCGGTTTCCTGCAATTCTGCCCCGCTTTCAAGTCCTCTTGGCAGCCTTACTTCAGTATATTTTTGGACGATAGCTGTCATTTGTAACTCTGCAGGTTTGTGAATTACAGTGCCCCTGAGCTCCTTTCTTCAACTCGCTTTCTTGTGATCTGGCCACAACACCGCAGGATTGCTTCAGGCCCTAATCTTGTTCTGGCACGGCACGCTGAGCCTTTGGATAATTCCTCTCCCTGGTAGGAAATGAGAGTTAAATTTGCCCGTCCAGACACCTCCAGCTAGTCTCTCATTGGTTCTCCCTATTTCTGTTCATCTTCCGCAGAAATTGCAAACTGGGCCAAACAGGAGGTTAAAGGCACTGACTCTCCAAGTCGGGAGAGTGTTAGTAAAGCGTCTGGAATGTTGCACCCGAGTACCAGGGGACGAGAACTGAAACATATTGTAACACGTCTCCCGATCACACGGTTGATCATACTCTGGGTTCCACATGCATGATGTAGCTGAAGGAAGAATCCCTTAAACCTGGAGAGTTGAGACACGTGGAATGGGTACCATGCAATATGACTTCAAAGGGTCTTCATTTGCTCACCGAACCTCTCCAATCCTATCACTGCTTCGTTTATGCCCCTGTACACACGCTTCATTCTCTTTCGGAGACATAGCGATCGATAGGTTTAAAGATACTTACTAGTCAGGTACATTCTTAGGCGTTTAATATGGGGTGTTGAGTCCATTTCGTTGAGCAAGGAGTAGCTCTTGTCTATTCCATATTTGGCTTAAGGAACTTTATCTGTGCTCATTTCAATCTCTGGTTTTATGCAGCACCCCAACTCACCTTTTCCCTTAAGCAAGCATAAGTTGGTTTTCTAAATTTGAGACACTGTTCTCTTTTGTAATCCAGTTCCTGTGTAGCAAGGTTTACATTCCGTGTATTAGTGATATCTTATGATGTTTCTTTTTCTGTGTGACTTATTTCAGTTAGAATCGTCATACCTGAATCCACTCAGTATGCTGCTACGGGCCTGATGACATAGATTTCATTGCTGAGTGATATTGCATTTTACGTAAGTACCACAACTTCTTTATCCATTTTTCACTTTCTGCGATATTGAACTTGCACCGTAAACGAGGTTCTTGTAAACAGAGCCGTCCCAAACTTTGGGGTGGCTGTGTCTTTTTGATTTTAATTTCCCTAAGCTATAGGACCATAAGTGGAAGTGCCCTAGGCTCTGTTGCTTTGTTTTTTAGATGTTTCAGAAAACACCATACACTTCTCCAGAGTGGCTGTTGGCAATATACATCCCGCCCATCAGCATAACAAGACTCCCAGTTCTCCATGGCCTGTCCTGCCTTTCTGGATTTTACACTTTTTTCAGATGACCCTTTTGACGGGGGGAAGTGAGACTTCATTGTAGTGCAGATTTCCTTTGCAAGCTTGCTTGGTTGGCCAAAAAGGGCGTATGCGTTTTTTCCGGAAAAAACTCATACGCCCTTTTTGGCCAAGTGCATCATTGTCGACGTTCTGCCTCTTTTCCTATGCTTTAAATGCAATTCCAGTCTACCTCCTGAAATCGGTTTCCTGCAATTCTGCCCCGCTTTCAAGTCCTCTTGGCAGCCTTACTTCAGTATATTTTTGGACGATAGCTGTCATTTATAACTCTGCAGGTTTGTGAATTACAGTGCCCCTGAGCTCCTTTCTTCAACTCGCTTTCTTGTGAGCTGGCCGCAACACCGCAGGATTGCTTCAGGCCCTAATCTGGTTCCGGCACGGCACGCTGAGCCTTTGGTTAATTCCTCTTCCTGGTGGGAAATGAGAGTTAAATTTGCCCGTCCAGACACCTCCAGCTAGTCTCTCATTTGTTCTCCCTATTCCTGTTCATCTTCCGCAGAAATTGCAAACTGGGCCAAACAGGAGGTTAAAGGCACTGACTCTCCAAGTTGGGAGAGTGTTAGTAAAGCATCTGGAATGTTGCACCTGAGTACCAGGGGAGGAAAACTGAAATATATTTGAACACGTGTCCCGATCACACGGCTGATCATACTCTGGGTTCCACATGCATGTTTTAGCTGAAGGAAGAATCCCTTAAACCTGGAGAGTTGAGACCCGTGGAATGGGTACCATGCAATATGACTTCAAAGGGTCTTCATTTGCTCACCGAACCTCTGCAATCCTATCACTGCTGCGTTTATGCCCCTGTACACACGCTTGATTCTCTTTCGGAGACATAGCAATCCATAGGTTTTAAGATACTTACTAGTTAGGTACATTCTTAGGCGTTTAATATGGGGTGTTGAGTCCATTTCGTTGAGCAAGGAGTAGCTCTTGCCTGTTACATATTTGGCTTAAGGAAATTTATCTGTGCTCATTTCAATCTCTGGTTTTATGCAGCACCCCAACTCCCCTTTCCCCTTAAGCAAGCATAAGTTGGTTTTCTAAATTTGAGACCCTCTTCTGTTTTGTAATCAGGTTCCTGTGTAGCCAAGTTTACATTCCGTGTATTACTGATATCTTATGATGTTTCTTTTTCTGTGTGACTTATTTCAGTTAGAATCATCATACCTGAATCCACTCATTATGCTGCTACGGGCCTGATGACATAGATTTCATTGCTGAGTGATATTGCTTTGTACGTAAGTACCACAACTTCTTTATCCATTTTTCGTTTTCTGCGATATTGAACTTGTACCATAAACGAGGTTCTTGTAAACAGAGCCATCCCAAATTTTGGGGTGGCTGTGTCTTTTTTATTTTAATTTCCCTAAGCTATAGGACCATAATTGGAAGTGCCCTAGGCTCTGTTGCTTTGTTTTTTAGATGTTTCAGGAAACACCATACATATCTCCCGATTGGCTGTTGGCAATTTACATCCCGCCGATCAGCATAACAACGCTCCCAGTTCTCCATGGCCTGTCCTGCCTTTCTGGATTTTACACTTTTTTCAGATGGCCCTTTTGACCGGGGGGAAGTGAGACTTCATTATAGTGTAGATTTCCTTTTCAAGCTTCCTTGGTTGGCCTAAAAGGGCGTATGTGTTTTTTCCTGAATATATTCAGGAAAAAACTCATACGCCCTTTTTGGCCAAATGCATCATTGTCGACGTTCTGCCTCTTTTCCTATGCTTTAAATGCAATTCCAGTCTACCTCCTGAAATCGGTTTCCTGCAATTCTTCCCCGCTTTCAAGTCCTCTTGGCAGCCTTACTTCAGTATATTTTTGGACGATAGCTGTCATTTATAACTCTGCAGGTTTGTGAATTACAGTGCCCCTGAGCTCCTTTCTTCAACTCGCTTGCTTGTGAGCTGGCCGCAACACCGCAGGATTGCTTCAGTCCCTAATCTGGGTCCGGCACGGCACTCTGAGCCTTTGGTTAATTCCTCTTCCTGGTGGGAAATGAGAGTTAAATTTGCCCGTCCAGACACCTCCAGCTAGTCTCTCATTGGTCCTCCCTATTCCTGTTCATTTTCTGCAGAAATTGCAAACTGGGCCAAACAGGAGGTTAAAGGCACTGACTCTCCATGTTGGGAGAGTGTTAGTAAAGCGTCTGGAATGTTGAACCCGAGTACCAGGGGACGAGAACTGAGACATATTGGAACACGTCTCCCGATCACACGGTTGATCATACTCTGGGCTCCTCATGCATGTTTTAGCTGAAGGAAGAATCCCTTAAACCTGGAGAGTTGAGACTTGTGGAATGGGTACAATGCAATATGACCTCCAAGGGTCTTCATTTGCTCAGCGAACCTCTCCAATCCTATCACTGCTGCGTTTATGTCCCTGTACACACACTTGATTCTCTTTCGGAGACATAGAAATCCATAGGTTTTCAGATACTTACTAGTCAAGTACATTCTTAGGCGTTTAATATGGGGTGTTGAGTCCATTTCGTTGAGCAAGGAGTAGCTCTTGTCTATTCCATATTTGGCTTAAGGAACTTTATCTGTGCTCATTTCAATCTCTGGTTTTATGCAGCACCCCAACTCAACTTTCCCCTTAAGCAAACGTAAGTTGGTTTTCTAAATTTGAGACCCTCTTCTGTTTTGTAATCCAGTTCCTCTGTAGCCAAGTTTACATTCCGTGTATTAGTGATATCTTATGTTTCTTTTTCTGTGTGACTTATTTCAGTTAGAATCATCACACCTGAATCCACTCATTATGCTGCTACGGGCCTGATGACATAGATTTCATTGCTGAGTGATATTGCATTGTACGTAAGTACCACAACTTCTTTATCCATTTTTCGCTTTCTGCGATATTGAAGTTGTACCGTAAACGAGGTTCTTGTAAACAGAGCCGTCCCAAACTTTGGGGTGGCTGTGTCTTTTTGATTTTAATTTCCCTAAGCTATAGGACCATAAGTGGAAGTGCCCTTGGCTCTGTTGCTTTGTTTTTTACATGTTTCAGGAAACACCATACACTTCTCCAGAGTGGCTGTTGGCAACTTACATCCCGCCCGTCAGCATAACAAGGCTCCCAGTTCTCCATGGCCTGTCCTGCCTTTCTGGATGTTACACTTTTTTCAGATGGCCCTTTTGACCGGGGGGAATTGAGACTTCATTGTAGTGCAGATTTCCTTTGCAAGCTTGCTTGGTTGGCCAAAAAGGGCGTATGCGTCTTTTCCTGAATATATTCAGGAGAAAATGCATACGCCCATTTTGGCCAAGTGCATCATTGTCGACGTTCTGCCTCTTTTCCTATGCTTTAAATGCAATTCCAGTCTACCTCCTGAAATCGCATTCCTGCAATTATGCCCCGCTTTCAACTCCTCTTGGCAGCCTTACTTCAGTATATTTTTGGACGATAGCTGTCATTTATAACTCTGCAGGTTTGTGAATTACAGTGCCCCTGAGCTCCTTTCCTCAACTCACTTTCTTGTTAGCTGGCCGCAACACCGCAGGATTTCTTCAGGCCCTAATCTGGCTCCGGCATGGCACGCTGAGCCTTTGGTTAATTCTTCCTCCTGGGGGGAAATGAGAGTTAAATTTGCCCGTCCAGACACCTCCAGCTAGTCTCTCATTGATTCTCCCTATTCCTGTTCATCTTTCGCAGAAATTGAAAACTGGGCCAAACAGGAGGTTAAAGGCACTGACTCTCCAAGTCGGGAGAGTGTTAGTAAAGCATCTGGAATGTTGCACCCAAGTACCAGGGGACGAGAACTGAGACATATTTCAACACGTCTCCCGATCACACGGTTGATCATACTCTGGGTTCCACATGCATGTTTTAGCTGAAGGAAGAATCCCTTAAACCTGGAGAGTTGAGAACCATGGAATGGGTACCATGCAATATGACTTCAAAGGGTCTTCATTTGCTCACCGAACCTCTGCAATCCTATCACTGCTGCGTTTATGCCCCTGTACACACTCTTGATTCTCTTTCGGAGACATAGCAATACATAGGTTTTAAGATACTTACTAGTCAGGTACATTCTTAGGTGTTTAATATGGGGTGTTGAGTCCATTTCGTTGAGCAAGGAGTAGCTCTTGTCTGTTACATATTTGGCTTAAGGAAATTTATCTGTGCTCATTTCAATCTCTGGTTTTATGCAGCACCCCAACTCCCCTTTCCCCTTAAGCAAGCATGAGTTGGTTTTCTAAATTTGAGACACTCTTCTGTTTTGTAATCAGGTTCCTGTGTAGCCAAGTTTACATTCCGTGTATTACTGATATCTTATGATGTTTCTTTTTCTGTGTGACTTATTTCAGTTAGAATCATCATACCTGAATCCACTCATTATGCTGCTACGGGCCTGATGACATAGATTTCATTGCTGAGTGATATTGCATTTTACGTAAGTACCACAACTTCTTTATCCATTTTTCACTTTCTGCGATATTGAACTTGCACCGTAAACGAGGTTCTTGTAAACAGAGCCGTCCCAAACTTTGGGGTGGCTGTGTCTTTTTGATTTTAATTTCCCTAAGCTATAGGACCATAAGTGGAAGTGCCCTAGGCTCTGTTGCTTTGTTTTTTAGATGTTTCAGAAAACACCATACACTTCTCCAGAGTGGCTGTTGGCAATATACATCCCGCCCATCAGCATAACAAGACTCCCAGTTCTCCATGGCCTGTCCTGCCTTTCTGGATTTTACACTTTTTTCAGATGACCCTTTTGACGGGGGGAAGTGAGACTTCATTGTAGTGCAGATTTCCTTTGCAAGCTTGCTTGGTTGGCCAAAAAGGGCGTATGCGTTTTTTCCGGAAAAAACTCATACGCCCTTTTTGGCCAAGTGCATCATTGTCGACGTTCTGCCTCTTTTCCTATGCTTTAAATGCAATTCCAGTCTACCTCCTGAAATCGGTTTCCTGCAATTCTGCCCCGCTTTCAAGTCCTCTTGGCAGCCTTACTTCAGTATATTTTTGGACGATAGCTGTCATTTATAACTCTGCAGGTTTGTGAATTACAGTGCCCCTGAGCTCCTTTCTTCAACTCGCTTTCTTGTGAGCTGGCCGCAACACCGCAGGATTGCTTCAGTCCCTAATCTGGGTCCGGCACGGCACTCTGAGCCTTTGGTTAATTCCTCTTCCTGGTGGGAAATGAGAGTTAAATTTGCCCGTCCAGACACCTCCAGCTAGTCTCTCATTGGTCCTCCCTATTCCTGTTCATTTTCTGCAGAAATTGCAAACTGGGCCAAACAGGAGGTTAAAGGCACTGACTCTCCATGTTGGGAGAGTGTTAGTAAAGCGTCTGGAATGTTGAACCCGAGTACCAGGGGACGAAAACAGAGATATATTTGAACACGTCTCCCGATCACACGGTTGATCATACTCTGGGTTCCACATGCATGTTTCAGCTGAAGGAAGAATCCCTTAAACCTGGAGAGTTGAGACCCGTGGAATGGGTACCATGCAATATGACTTCAAAGGGTCTTCGTTTGCTCACCGAACCTCTCCAATCCTATCACTGCTGCATTTATGCCCCTGTACACATGCTTGATTCTCTTTCAGAGACATAGCAATCCATAGGTTTTAAGATACTTACTAGTCAGGTACATTCTTAGGCGTTTAATATGGGGTGTTGAGTCCATTTCGTTGAGCAAGGAGTAGCTCTTGTCTATTACATATTTGGCTTAAGGAACTTTATCTGTGCTCATTTCAATCTCTGGTTTTATGCAGCACCCCAACTCACCTTTCCCCTTAAGCAAGCATAAGTTGGTGTTCTAAATTTGAGACCCTGTTCTGTTATGTAATCCAGTTCCTGTGTAGCCAAGTTTACATTCCGTGTATTAGTGATATCTTATGATGTTTCTTTTTCTGTGTGACTCATTTCAGTTAGAATCATCATACTTGAACCCACTCATTTTCTGCTACGGGCCTGATGACATAGATTTCATTGCTGAGTGATATTACATTCTACGTAAGTACCACAAATTCTTTATCCACGTTTCACTTTCTGCGATATTGAACTTGTACCATAAATGAGGTTCTTGTAAACAGAGCCGTCCCAAACTTTTGGGTGGCTGTGTCTTTCTGATTTTAATTTCCCTAAGCTATAGGACCATAAGTGGAAGGACCCTAGGTTCTGTTGCTTTGGTTTTTCTTTATATGTTTCAGGAAACAGCATACACTTCTCCCCAGTGGCTGTTGGCAATTTACATCCCGCCCATCAGCATAACAAGGCTCCCAGTTCTCCATGGCCTGTCCTGCCTTTCTGGATTTTACCCTTTTTTCAGATGGCCCTTTGGACCGGGGGGAAGTGAGACTTCATTGTAGTGCAGATTTGCTTTGCAAGCTTACTTGGTTGGCCAAAAAGGGCGTATGCATTTTTTCCTGAATATATTCAGGAAAAAACGCATACGCACTTTTTGGCCAAGTGCATCATTGTGGACGTTCTGCCTCTTTTCCTATGCTTTAAATGCAATTCCAGTGTACCTCCTGAAATCGGTTTCCTGCAATTCTGCCCCGCTTTCAAGTCCTCTTGGCAGCCTTACTACAGTATATTTTTGGACGATAGCTGTCATTTATAACTCTGTAGGTTTGTGAATTACAGTGCCCCTGAGCTCCTTTCTTCAACTCACTTTCTTGTTAGCTGGCCGCAACACCGCAGGATTTCTTCAGGCCCTAATCTGGCTCCGGCATGGCACGCTGAGCCTTTGGTTAATTCTTCCTCCTGGGGGGAAATGAGAGTTAAATTTGCCCGTCCAGACACCTCCAGCTAGTCTCTCATTGATTCTCCCTATTCCTGTTCATCTTTCGCAGAAATTGAAAACTGGGCCAAACAGGAGGTTAAAGGCACTGACTCTCCAAGTCGGGAGAGTGTTAGTAAAGCATCTGGAATGTTGCACCCAAGTACCAGGGGACGAGAACTGAGACATATTTCAACACGTCTCCCGATCACACGGTTGATCATACTCTGGGTTCCACATGCATGTTTTAGCTGAAGGAAGAATCCCTTAAACCTGGAGAGTTGAGAACCATGGAATGGGTACCATGCAATATGACTTCAAAGGGTCTTCATTTGCTCACCGAACCTCTGCAATCCTATCACTGCTGCGTTTATGCCCCTGTACACACTCTTGATTCTCTTTCGGAGACATAGCAATACATAGGTTTTAAGATACTTACTAGTCAGGTACATTCTTAGGTGTTTAATATGGGGTGTTGAGTCCATTTCGTTGAGCAAGGAGTAGCTCTTGTCTGTTACATATTTGGCTTAAGGAAATTTATCTGTGCTCATTTCAATCTCTGGTTTTATGCAGCACCCCAACTCCCCTTTCCCCTTAAGCAAGCATGAGTTGGTTTTCTAAATTTGAGACACTCTTCTGTTTTGTAATCAGGTTCCTGTGTAGCCAAGTTTACATTCCGTGTATTACTGATATCTTATGATGTTTCTTTTTCTGTGTGACTTATTTCAGTTAGAATCATCATACCTGAATCCACTCATTATGCTGCTACGGGCCTGATGACATAGATTTCATTGCTGAGTGATATTGCATTTTACGTAAGTACCACAACTTCTTTATCCATTTTTCACTTTCTGCGATATTGAACTTGCACCGTAAACGAGGTTCTTGTAAACAGAGCCGTCCCAAACTTTGGGGTGGCTGTGTCTTTTTGATTTTAATTTCCCTAAGCTATAGGACCATAAGTGGAAGTGCCCTAGGCTCTGTTGCTTTGTTTTTTAGATGTTTCAGAAAACACCATACACTTCTCCAGAGTGGCTGTTGGCAATATACATCCCGCCCATCAGCATAACAAGACTCCCAGTTCTCCATGGCCTGTCCTGCCTTTCTGGATTTTACACTTTTTTCAGATGACCCTTTTGACGGGGGGAAGTGAGACTTCATTGTAGTGCAGATTTCCTTTGCAAGCTTGCTTGGTTGGCCAAAAAGGGCGTATGCGTTTTTTCCGGAAAAAACTCATACGCCCTTTTTGGCCAAGTGCATCATTGTCGACGTTCTGCCTCTTTTCCTATGCTTTAAATGCAATTCCAGTCTACCTCCTGAAATCGGTTTCCTGCAATTCTGCCCCGCTTTCAAGTCCTCTTGGCAGCCTTACTTCAGTATATTTTTGGACGATAGCTGTCATTTATAACTCTGCAGGTTTGTGAATTACAGTGCCCCTGAGCTCCTTTCTTCAACTCGCTTTCTTGTGAGCTGGCCGCAACACCGCAGGATTGCTTCAGTCCCTAATCTGGGTCCGGCACGGCACTCTGAGCCTTTGGTTAATTCCTCTTCCTGGTGGGAAATGAGAGTTAAATTTGCCCGTCCAGACACCTCCAGCTAGTCTCTCATTGGTCCTCCCTATTCCTGTTCATTTTCTGCAGAAATTGCAAACTGGGCCAAACAGGAGGTTAAAGGCACTGACTCTCCATGTTGGGAGAGTGTTAGTAAAGCGTCTGGAATGTTGAACCCGAGTACCAGGGGACGAAAACAGAGATATATTTGAACACGTCTCCTGATCACACGGTTGATCATACTCTGGGTTCCACATGCATGTTTCAGCTGAAGGAAGAATCCCTTAAACCTGGAGAGTTGAGACCCGTGGAATGGGTACCATGCAATATGACTTCAAAGGGTCTTCGTTTGCTCACCGAACCTCTCCAATCCTATCACTGCTGCATTTATGCCCCTGTACACATGCTTGATTCTCTTTCAGAGACATAGCAATCCATAGGTTTTAAGATACTTACTAGTCAGGTACATTCTTAGGCGTTTAATATGGGGTGTTGAGTCCATTTCGTTGAGCAAGGAGTAGCTCTTGTCTATTACATATTTGGCTTAAGGAACTTTATCTGTGCTCATTTCAATCTCTGGTTTTATGCAGCACCCCAACTCACCTTTCCCCTTAAGCAAGCATAAGTTGGTTTTCTAAATTTGAGACCCTGTTCTGTTATGTAATCCAGTTCCTGTGTAGCCAAGTTTACATTCCGTGTATTAGTGATATCTTATGATGTTTCTTTTTCTGTGTGACTCATTTCAGTTAGAATCATCATACTTGAACCCACTCATTTTCTGCTACGGGCCTGATGACATAGATTTCATTGCTGAGTGATATTGCATTGTACGTAAGTACCACAAATTCTTTATCCACGTTTCACTTTCTGCGATATTGAACTTGTACCATAAATGAGGTTCTTGTAAACAGAGCCATCCCAAACTTTTGGGTGGCTGTGTCTTTCTGATTTTAATTTCCCTAAGCTATAGCACCATAAGTGGAAGGACCCTAGGTTCTGTTGCTTTGGTTTTTCTTTATATGTTTCAGGAAACAGCATACACTTCTCCCCAGTGGCTGTTGGCAATTTACATCCCGCCCATCAGCATAACAAGGCTCCCAGTTCTCCATGGCCTGTCCTGCCTTTCTGGATTTTACCCTTTTTTCAGATGGCCCTTTGGACCGGGGGGAAGTGAGACTTCATTGTAGTGCAGATTTGCTTTGCAAGCTTACTTGGTTGGCCAAAAAGGGCGTATGCATTTTTTCCTGAATATATTCAGGAAAAAACGCATACGCACTTTTTGGCCAAGTGCATCATTGTGGACGTTCTGCCTCTTTTCCTATGCTTTAAATGCAATTCCAGTGTACCTCCTGAAATCGGTTTCCTGCAATTCTGCCCCGCTTTCAAGTCCTCTTGGCAGCCTTACTACAGTATATTTTTGGACGATAGCTGTCATTTATAACTCTGTAGGTTTGTGAATTACAGTGCCCCTGAGCTCCTTTCTTCAACTCGCTTTCTTGTGAGCTGGCCACAACACCGCAGTATTGCTTCAGTCCCTACTCTGTTTCCGGCATGGCATGCTGATCCTTTGGTTAATTCCTCTTCCTGGTGGGAAATGAGAGTTAAATTTGCCCGTCCAGACACCTCCAGCTAGTCTCTCATTGGTTCTCCCTATTCCTGTTCATCTTCCGCGGAATTTGCAAACTGGGCCAAACAGGAAGTTAAAGGCTCTGACTCTCCAAGTCGGGAGAGTGTTAGTAAAGTCTCTGGAATGTTGCACCCGAGTACCAGGGGACGAAAACTGAGACATATTTGAACACGTCTCCCGATCACACGGTTGATCATACTCTGGGTTCCACATGCATGTTTCAGCTGAAGGAAGAATCACTTAAACCTGGAGAGTTGAGACCCGTGGAATGGGTACCATGCAATATGACTTCAAAGGGTCTTCATTTGCTCACCAGAGATCTCCAATCCTATCACTGCTGCGTTTATGCCCCTGTACTCACGCTTGATTCTCTTTCAGAGACATAGCAATCCATAGGTTTTAAGATACCTACTAGTCAGGTACATTATTAGGCGTATAATATAGGGGTTTGAGTCCATTTCGTTGAGCAAGGAGTAGCTCTTGTCTATTCCATATTTGGCTTAAGGAACTTTATCTGTGCTCATTTCAATCTCTGGTTTTATGCAGCACCCCAACTCACCTTTCCCCTTAAGCAAGCATAAGTTGATTTTCTACATTTGAGACCCTGTTCTGTTTTGTAATTCAGTTCCTGTGTAGCCAAGTTTACATTCCGTGTATTAGTGATATCTTATGATGTTTCTTTTTCTGTGTGACTTATTTCAGCTAGAATCATCATACCTGAATCCACTCTATGCTGCTACAGGCCTGATGATATAGATTTCATTGCTGAGTGATATTGCATTGTACGTAAGTACCACAACTTCTTTATCCATTTTTCACTTTCTGAGATATTGAACTTGTACCGTAAACGAGGTTCTTGTAAGCAGAGCCATCCCAAACATTGGGGTGGCTGTGTCTTTTGATTTTAATTTCCCTAAGCTATAGGACCATAAGTGGAAGTGCCCTAGGCTCTGTTGCTTTGTTTTTTAGATGTTTCAGGAAACACCATACACTTCTCTCGAGTAGCTGTTGGCAATTTACATCCCGTCCGTCAGCATAACAAGGCTCCCAGTTCTCCATGGCCTGTCCTGCCTTTCTGGATTTTACACTTTTTTCAGATGGCCGTTTTGACCAGGGGGAAGTGAGACTTCATTGTAGTGCAGATTTCCTTTGCAAGCTTGCTTGGTTGGCCAAAAAGGGCGTATGCTTTTTTTCCTGAATATATTCAGGAAAAAACGCATACGCCCTTTTTGGCCAAGTGTATCATTGTCCACGTTCTGCGTCTTTTCCTATGCTTTAAATGCAATTCCAGTCTACCTCCTGAAATCAGTTTCCTGCAATTCTGCCCCACTTTCAAGTCCTCTTGGCAGCCTTACTTCAGTATATTTTTGGATGATAGCTGTCATATATAATTCTGCATGTTTGTGAATTACAGAGCCCCTGAGCCCCTTTCTTCAACTCGCTTTCTTGTGAGCTGGCCGCAACCCCGCAGGATTGCTTCAGGCCCTAATCTGGTTCCGGCACGGCACACTGAGCCTTTGGTTCATTTCTCTTCCTGGTGGGAAATGAGAGTTAAATTTGCCCGTCCAGACACCTCCAGCTAGTCTCTCATCGGTTCTCCCTATTCCTGTTCATCTTCCGCAGAAATTGCAAACTGGGCCAAACAGGAGGTTAAAGGCACTGACTCTCCAAGTCGGGAGAGTTTTAGTTAAGCTTCTGGAATGTTGCACCCGAGTACCAGGGGACGAGAACTGAGACATATTGGAACACATCTCCCGATCACACGGTTGATCATACTCTGGGTTCCACATGCATGTTTTAGCTGAAGGAAGAATCCCTTAAACCTGGAGAGTTGAGACCCGTGGAATGGGTACCATGCAATATGACTTCAAAGGGTCTTCATTTGCTCACCGAACCTCTCCAATCCTATCACTGCTGCGTTTATGCCCCTGTACACATGCTTGATTCTCTCTCGGAGAAATAGCAATCCATAGGTTTTAAGATACTTACTAGTCAGGTACATTCTTAGGCGTTTAATATGGGGTGTTGAGTCCATTTTGTTGAGCAAGGAGTAGCTCTTGTCTATTACATATTTGGCTTAAGGAACTTTATCTGTGCTCATTTCAATCTCTGGTTTTATGCAGCACCCCAACTCACCTTTCCCCTTAAGCAAGCATAAGTTGGTTTTCTAAATTAGAGACCCTGTTCTGTTTTGTAATCCAGTTCCTGTGTAGCCAAGTTTACATTCCGTGTATTAGTGATATCTTATGATGTTTCTTTTTCTGTGTGACTTATTTCAGTTAGAATCATCATACCTGAATCCACTCATTATGCTGCTATGGGCCTGATGACATAGATTTCATTGCTGAGTGATATTTCATTGTACGTAAGCACCACAACTTCTTTATCCATTTTTCACTTTCTGCGATATTGAACTTGTACCGTAAACGAGGTTCTTCTAAACAGAGCTGTCCCAAACTTTGGAGTGGCTGTGTCTTTTTTATTTTAATTTCCCTAAGCTATAGGACCATAAGTGGAAGTGCCCTAGGCTCTGTTGCTTTGTTTTTTAGATGTTTCAGGAAACACCATACATTTCTCCCCAGAGGCTGTTGGCAACTTACATCCCGCCTATCAGCATAAATAGGCTCCCAGTTCTCCATGGCCTGGCCTGCCTTTCTGGATTTTACACTTTTTTCAGATGGCCCTTTTGACCGGGGGGAAGTGAGACTTCACTGTAGTGCAGATTTCCTTTGCAAGCTTGCTTGGTTGGCCAAAAAGTGCGTATGCGTTTTTTCCTGAACATATTCAGGAAAAAACGCATACGCCCTTTTTGGCCAAGTGCATCATTGTGGACGTTCTGCCTCTTTTCCTATGCTTTAAATGCAATTCCAGTCTACCTCCTGAAATCGGTTTCCTGCAATTCTGCCCCGCTTTCAAGTCCTCTTGGCAGCCTTACTTCAGTATATTTTTGGACGATAGCTGTCATTTATAACTCTGCAGCTTTGTGAAATACAGTGCCCCTTAGCTCCTTTCTTCAACTCGCTTTCTTGTGAGCTGGCCGCAACACCGCAGGATTGCTTCAGGCCCTAATATGATTCCGGCATGGCACGCTGAGCCTTTGGTTAATTCCTCTTCCTGGTGGGAATTGAGAGTTAAATTTGCCCGTCCAGACACCTCCAGCTAGTCTCTCATTGGTTCTCCCTATTCCTGTTCATCTTCCGCAGAAATTGCAAACTGGGCCAAACAGGAAGTTAAAGGCACTGACTCTCCAAGTCGGGAGAGTGTTAGTAAAGCGTCTGGAATGTTGCACCAAAGTACCAGGGGACGAGAATGCAGACATATTTGAATACGTCTCCCGATCACACGGTTGATCATACTCTGGATTCCACATGCATGTTTTAGCTGAAGGAAGAATCCCTTAAACCTGGAGAGTTGAGACCCGTGGAATGGGTACCATGCAATATGACTTCAAAGGGTCTTCATTTGCTCACCGAACCTCTCCAATCCTATCACTGCTGCGTTTATGCCCCTGTACACATGCCTGATTCTCTTTCGGAGACATAGCAATCCATAGGTTTTAAGATACTTACAAGTCAGGTACATTCTTAGGCGTTTAATATGGGGTGTTGAGTCCATTTCGTTGAGCAAGGAGTAGCTCTTGTCTATTCCACATTTGGCTTAATGAACTTTATCTGTGCTCATTTCAATCTCTGGTTTTATGCAGCACCCCAACTCACCTTTCCCCTTAAGCAAGCATAAGTTGGTTTTCTAAATTTGAGACTGTGTTCTGTTTTGTAATCCAGTTCCTGTGTAGCCAAGTTTACATTCCGTGTATTAGTGATATCTTATGATGTTTCTTATTCTGTGTGACTTATTTCAGTTAGAATCATCATACCTGAATCCACTCTATGCTGCTAAGGGCCTGATGACATAGATTTCATTGTTGAGTGATATTGCATTGTACGTAAGTACTACAACTTCTTTATCCATTTTTCACTTTCTGTGATATTGAACTTGTACCGTAAACGAGGTTCTTGTAAACAGAGCCGTCCCAAACATTGGGGTGGCTGTGTCTTTTTGATTTTAATTTCCCTAAGCTACAGGACCATAAGTGGAAGTGCCCTAGGCTCTGTTGCTTTGTTTTAGATGTTCCAGGAAACACCATACACTTCTCCCGAGTGGCTGTTGGCAATTTACATCCCGCCCATCAGCATAACAAGGCTCCCAGTTCTCCATGGCCTGTCCTGCCTTTCTGGATTTTACACTTTTTTCAGATGGCCCTTTTGACTGGGGGGAAGTGAGACTTCACTGTAGTGCAGATTTCCTTTGCAAGCTTGCTTGGTTGGCCAAAAAGGGCGTATGCTTTTTTTCCTGAATATATTCAGGAAAAAAAGCATACGCCCTTTTTGGCCAAGTGCATCATTGTCGACGTTCTGCCTCTTTTCCTGTGCTTTAAATGCAAATCCAGTCTACCTCCTGAAATCGGTTTCCTGCAGTTCTGCCCCGCTTTCAAGTCCTCTTGGCAGCCTTACTTCAGTATATTTTTGGACGATAGCTGTCATTTATAACTGTGCAGGGTTGTGAATTACAGTGCCCCTGAGCTCCTTTCTTCAACTCGCTTTCTTGTGAGCTGGCCGCAACACCGCAGGATTGCTTCAGGCCCTAATCTGGTTCCGGCACAGCACACTGAGCCTTTGGTTAATTCCTCTTCCTGGTGGGAAATGAGAGTTAAATTTGCCCGTCCAGACACCTCCAGGTAGTCTCTCATTGGTTCTCCCTATACCTGTTCATCCTCCATAGAAATTTCAAACTGGGCCAAACAGGAGGTTAAAGGCACTGACTCTCCATGTCGGGAGAGTGTTAGTTAAACTTCTGGAATGTTGCACCCGAGTACCAGGGGACGAGAACTGAGACATATTGGAACACATCTCCCGATCACACGGTTGATCATACTCTGGGTTCCACATGCATGTTTTAGCTGAAGGAAGAATCCCTTAAACCTGGAGAGTTGAGACCCGTGTAATGGGTACCATACAATACGACTTCAAAGGGTCTTCATTTGCTCACCAAAACTCTCCAATCCTATCACTGCTGCGTTTATGCCCCTGTACTCACGATTGATTCACTTTCAGAGACATAGCAATCCATAGGTTTTAAGATACTTACTACTCAGGTACATTATTAGGCATTTAATATGGGGTTTTGAGTCCATTTCGTTGAGCAAGGAGTAGCTCTTGTCTATTCCATATTTGGCTTAAGGAACTTTATCTGTGCTCATTTCAATCTCTGGTTTTATGCGGCACCCCAACTCACCTTTCCCCTTAAGCAAGCATAAGTTGGTTTTCTAAATTTGAGACTCTGTTCTGTTTTGTAATCCAGTTCCTGTGTAGCCAAGTTTACATTCCGTGTATTAGTGATATCTTATGATGTTTCTTATTCTGTGTGACTTATTTCAGTTAGAATCATCATACCTGAATCCACTCTATGCTGCTACGGGCCTGATGACATAGATTTCATTGTTGAGTGATATTGCATTGTACGTAAGTACCACAACTTCTTTATCCATTTTTCACTTTCTGTGATATTGAACTTGTACCGTAAACGAGGTTCTTGTAAACAGAGCCGTCCCAAACATTGGGGTGGCTGTGTCTTTTTGATTTTAATTTCCCTAAGCTACAGGACCATAAGTGGAAGTGCCCTAGGCTCTGTTGCTTTGTTTTAGATGTTCCAGGAAACACCATACACTTCTCCCGAGTGGCTGTTGGCAATTTACATCCCGCCCATCAGCATAACAAGGCTCCCAGTTCTCCATGGCCTGTCCTCCCTTTCTGGATTTTACACTTTTTTCAGATGGCCCTTTTGACTGGGGGGAAGTGAGACTTCATTGTAGTGCAGATTTCCTTTGCAAGCTTGCTTGGTTGGCCAAAAAGGGCGTATGCTTTTTTCCCTGAATATATTCAGGAAAAAAAGCATACGCCCTTTTTGGCCAAGTGCATCATTGTCGACGTTCTGCCTCTTTTCCTGTGCTTTAAATGCAAATCCAGTCTACCTGCTGAAATCGGTTTCCTGCAGTTCTGCCCGGCTTTCAAGTCCTCTTGGCAGCCTTACTTCAGTATATTTTTGGACGATAGCTGTCATTTATAACTCTGCAGGTTTGTGAATTACAGTGCCCCTGAGCTCCTTTCTTCAACTCGCTTTCTTGTGAGCTGGCCGCAACACCGCAGGATTGCTTCAGGCCCTAATCTGGTTCCGGCACGGCACGCTGAGCCTTTGGTTAATTCCTCTCCCTGGTGGGAAGTGAGAGATAAATTTGCCCGTCCAGACGCCTCCAGCTAGTCTCTCATTTGTTCTCCCTATTCCTGTTCATCTTCCGTGGAATTTGAAAACTGGGCCAAACAGGAGGTTAAAGGCAATGACTCTCCAAGTCGGGAGAGTGTTAGTAAAGCATCTGGAATGTTGCACCTGAGTACCAGGGGAGGAAAACTGAGACATATTTGAACACGTCTCCCGATCACATGGTTGATCATACTCTGGGTTCCACATGCATGTTTTAGCTGAAGGAAGAATCCCTTAAACCTGGAGAGTTGAGACCCGTGGAATGGGTACCATGCAATATGACATCAAAGGGTCTTCGTTTGCTCACCGAACTTCTCCAATCCTATCACTGCTGCGTTTATGCCCCTCTACACATGCTTGATTCTCTTTCGGAGACATAGCAATCCATAGATTTTAAGATATTACTAGTCAGGTACATTATTAGGCGTTTAATATGGGGTTTTGAGTCCATTTCGTTGAGCAAGGAGTAGCTCTTGTCTATTACATATTTGGCTTAAGGAACTTTATTTGTGCTCATTTCAATCTCTGGTTTTATGCAGCACCCCAACTCACCTTTCCCCTTAAGCAAGCATAAGTTGATTTTCTAAATTTGGGACAATGTTCTGTTTTGAAATTCAGTTCCTGTGTAGCCAAGTTTACATTCCGTGTATTAGTGATATCTTATGATGTTTCTTTTTCTGTATGACTTATTTCAGTTAGAATCATCATACCTGAATCCACTCATTATGCTGCTACGGGCCTGATGACATAGATTTCATTGCTGAGTGATATTGCATTGTACGTAAGTACCACAACTTCTTTATCCATTTTTCACTTTCTGCGATATTGATTATGTACCGTAAACGAGGTTCTTGTAAACAGAGCCATCCCAAACTTTGGGGTGGCTGTGTCTTTTTGATTTTAATTTCCCTAAGCTATAGGACCATAAGTGGAAGTGCCCTAGGCTCTGTTGCTTTGTTTTTTAGATGTTTCAGGAAACACCATACACTTCTCCCGAGTGGCTGTTGGCAATTTACATCCCGCCCATCAGCATAACAAGGCTCCCAGTTCTCCATGGCCTGTCCTGCCTTTCTGGATTTTACACTTTTTTCAGATGGCCCTTTTGACCCGGGGGAAGTGAGACTTCATTGTAGTGCAGATTTCCTTTGCAAGCTTGCTTGATGGCCTAAAAGTGCATATGCGTTTTTTCCTGAATATATTCAGGAAAAAACGCTTATGCCCTTTTTGGCCAAGTGCATCATTGTCGACGTTCTGCCTCTTTTCCTATGCTTTAAATGCAATTCCAGTCTACCTCCTGAAATCGGTTTCCTGCAATTCTGCCCGGCTTTCAAGTCCTCTTGGCAGCCTTACTTCAGTATATTTTTGGACGATAGCTGTCATTTATAACTCTGCAGGTTTGTGAATTACAGTGCCCCTGAGCTCCTTTCTTCAACTCGCTTTCTTGTGAGCTGGCCGCAACACCGCAGGATTGCTTCAGGCCATAATCTGGTTCCGGCATGGCACGCTGAGCCTTTGGTTAATTCCTCTTCCTGGTGGGAAATGAGAGTTAAATTTGCCCGTCCAGACACCTCCGGCTAGTCTCTCATTGGTTCTCCCTATACCTGTTCATCCTCCACAGAAATTTCAAACTGGGCCAAACAGGAGGTTAAAGGCACTGACTCTCCATGTCGGGAGAGTGTTAGTTAAACTTCTGGAATGTTGCACCCGAGTACCAGGGGACGAGAACTGAGACATATTGGAACACATCTCCCGATCACACGGTTGATCATACTCTGGGTTCCACATGCATGTTTTAGCTGAAGGAAGAATCCCTTAAACCTGGAGAGTAGTGACCCGTGGAATGGGTACCATGCAATATGACTTCAAAGGGTCTTCGTTTGCTCACCGAACCTCTCCAATCCTATCACGGCTGCGTTTATGCCCCTCTACACATGCTTGATTCTCTTTCGGAGACATAGCAATCCATAGGTTTTAAGATATTACTAGTCAGGTACATTCTTATGCGTTTTATATGGGGTTTTGAGTCCATTTCGTTGAGCAAGGAGTAGCTCTTGTCTATTACATATTTGGCTTAAGGAACTTTATCTGTGCTAATTTCAATCTCTGGTTTTATGCAGCACCCCAACTCACCTTTCCCCTTAAGAAAGCATAAGTTGATTTTCTAAATTTGGGACCATGTTCTGTTTTGAAATTCAGTTCCTGTGTAGCCAAGTTTACATTCCGTGTATTAGTGATATCTTATGATGTTTCTTTTTCTGTGTGACTTATTTCAGTTAGAATCATCATACCTGAATCCACTCATTATGCTGCTATGAGCCTGATGACATAGATTTCATTGCTGAGTGATATTGCATTGTACGTAAGTAAAACAACTTCGTTATTCATTTTTCGCTTTATGCGATATTGAACTTGTACCGTAAACGAGGTTCTTGTAAACAGAGCCATCCCAAACTTTGGGGTGGCTTTGTCTTTTTGATTTTAATTTCCCTAAGCTATAGGACCATATGTGGAAGTGCCCTAGGCTCTGTTGCTTTGTTTTTTAGATGTTTCAGGAAACACCATACACTTCTCCCGAGTGGCTGTTGGCAATTTACATCCCGCCCATCAGCATAACAAGGCTCCCAGTTCTCCATGGCCTGTCCTGCCTTTCTGGATTTTACACTTTTTTCAGATGGCCCTTTTGACCGGGGGGAAGTGAGACTTCATTGTAGTGCAGATTTCCTTTGCAAGCTTGCTTGGTTGGCCAAAAAGGGCGTATGCGTTTTTTCCTGAATATATTCAGGAAAAAACGCATACGCCCTTTTTGGCCAAGTGCATCATTGTCAACGTTCTGCCTCTTTTCCTATGCTTTAAATGCAATTCCAGTCTACCTCCTGAAATCGGTTTCCTGCAATTCTGCCCGGCTTTCAAGTCCTCTTGGCAGCCTTACTTCAGTATATTTTTGGATGATAGCTGTCATTTATAACTCTGCAGGTTTGTGAATTACAGTGACCCTGAGCTCCTTTCTTCAACTCGCTTTCTTGTGAGCTGGCCGCAACACCGCAGGATTGCTTCAGGCCCTAATCTGGTTCCAGCATGGCACGCTGAGCCTTTGGTTAATTCCTCTTCCTGGTGGGAAATGAGAGTTAAATTTGCCCGTCCAGACACCTCCAGCTAGTCTCTCATTGGTTCTCCCTATTCCTGTTCATCTTCCGCTTAATTTGCAAACTGGGCCAAACAGGAGGTTAAAGGCACTGACTCTCCAAGTCGGGAGAGTGTTAGTAAAGCATCTGGAATGTTGCACCCGAGTACCAGGGGTTGAGAACTGAGACATATTTCAACACGTCTCCCGATCACACGGTTGATCATACTCTGGGTTCCACATGCATGCTTTAGCTGAAGGAAGAATCCCTTAAACCTGGAGAGCTGAGACCCGTGGAATGGGTACCATGCAATATGACTTCAAAGGGTCTTCATTTGCTCACCGAACCTCTCCAATCCTATCACTGCTGCGTTTATGCCCCTGTACACACGATTGATTCTCTTTTGGAGACATAGCAATCCATAGGTTTTAAGATACTTAATAGTCAGGTACATTCTTAGGCATTTAATATGGGGTGTTGAGTCCATCTAGTTGAGCAAGGAGTAGCTCTTGTCTATTACATATTTGGCTTAAGGAACTTTATCTGTGCTCATTTCAATCTCTGGTTTTATGCAGCACCCCAACTCACCTTTCCCCTTAAGCAAGCATAAGTTGGTTTTCTAAATTTGAGACCCTGTTCTCTTTTGTAATCCAGTTCTGTGTAGCCAAGTTTACATTCCGTGTATTAGTGATATCTTATGATGTTTCTTTTTCTGTGTGACTTATTTCAGTTAGAATCATTATACCTGAATCCACTCATTATGTTGCTACAGGCCTGATGACATAGATGTCAAGGCTGAGTGATATTGCATTGTACGTAAGTACCACAAATTCTTTATCCATTTTTCACTTTCTGCGATATTGAACTTGTACCCTAAACGAGGTTTTTGTAAACAGAGCCGTCCCAAATTTTGGGGTGGCTGTGTCTTTTTGATTTTAATTTCCCTAAGCTATAGGACCATAAGTGGAAGTGCCCTAGGCTCTGTTGCTTTGTTTTGTAGATGTTTCAGGAAACACCATACACTTCTCGTGAGTGGCTGTTGGCAATTTACATCCCGCCCATCAGCATAACAAGGCTCCCAGTTCTCCGTGGCCTGTCCTGCCTTTCTGGATTTTACACTTTTTTCAGATGGCCCTTTTGACCGGGGGGAAGTGAGACTTCATTGTAGTGCAGATTTCCTTTGCAAGCTTGCTTGGTTGGCCAAAAAGGGCGTATGCGTTTTTTCCTGAATATATTCAGGAAAAATCCCATACGCCCTTTTTGGCCAAGTGCATCATTGTCGACGTTCTGCCTCTTTTCCTATGCTTTAAATGCAATTCCAGTCTACCTCCTGAAATCGGTGTCCTGCAATTCTGCCCCGCTTTCAAGTCCTCTTGGCAGCCTTACTTCAGTATATTTTTGGACGATAGCTGTCATTTATAACTCTGCAGGTTTGTGAATTACAGTGCCCCTGGGCTCCTTTATTTAACTCACTTTCTTGTGAGCTGGCCGCAACACCGCAGGATTGCTTCCAGCCCTAATCAGGTTCCGTTACGGCACGCTGAGCCTTTGGTTAATTCCTCTTCCTGGTGGGAAATGAGAGTTAAATTTGCCCGTCCAGACACCTCCAGCTAGTCTCTCATTGTTTCTCCCTATTCCTGTTCATGTTCCGCAGAAATTGCAAACTGGGCCAAACATGAGGTTAAAGGCACTGACTCTCCAAGTCGGGAGAGTGTTAGTAAAGGGTCTGGAATGTTGCCCCCGAGTACCAGGGGACGAGAACTGAGATATAATGGCACACGTCTCCCGATCACATGGTTGATCATACTCTGGGTTCCACATGCATGTTTTAGCTGAAGGAAGAATCCCTTAAACCTGGAGAGTTGAGACCCGTGGAATGGGTACGATGCAATATGATTTCAAAGGGTCTTCGTTTGCCCACCGAACCTCTCCAATCCTATCACTGCTGCCTTTATGCCCCTGTACACACGCTTGATTCTCTTTCGGAGACATAGCAATCCATAGGTTTTAAGATACTTACTACTCAGGTACATTCTTAGGCGTTTAATATGGGGTGTTGAGTCCATTTCGTTGAGCAAGGAGTAGCTCTTGTCTATTACATATTTGGCTTAAGGAAATTTATCTGTGCTCATTTCAATCTCTGGTTTTATGCAGCACCCCAACTCACCTTTCCCCTTAAGCAAGCATAAGCTGGTTTTCTAAATTTGAGACCCTGTTCTGTTTTGGAATTCAGTTCCTGTGTAGCCAAGTTTACATTCCGTGTATTAGTGATATCTTATGATGTTTCTTTTTCTGTATGACTTATTTCAGTTAGAATCATCATACCTGAATCCACTCATTATGCTGCTACGGGCCTGATGACATAGATTTCATTGCTGAGTGATATTGCATTGTACGTAAGTACCACAACTTCTTTATCCATTTTTCACTTTCTGCGATATTGATTATGTACCGTAAACGAGGTTCTTGTAAACAGAGCCATCCCAAACTTTGGGGTGGCTGTGTCTTTTTGATTTTAATTTCCCTAAGCTATAGGACCATAAGTGGAAGTGCCCTAGGCTCTGTTGCTTTGTTTTTTAGATGTTTCAGGAAACACCATACACTTCTCCCGAGTGGCTGTTGGCAATTTACATCCCGCCCATCAGCATAACAAGGCTCCCAGTTCTCCATGGCCTGTCCTGCCTTTCTGGATTTTACACTTTTTTCAGATGGCCCTTTTGACCCGGGGGAAGTGAGACTTCATTGTAGTGCAGATTTCCTTTGCAAGCTTGCTTGATGGCCTAAAAGTGCATATGCGTTTTTTCCTGAATATATTCAGGAAAAAACGCTTATGCCCTTTTTGGCCAAGTGCATCATTGTCGACGTTCTGCCTCTTTTCCTATGCTTTAAATGCAATTCCAGTCTACCTCCTGAAATCGGTTTCCTGCAATTCTGCCCGGCTTTCAAGTCCTCTTGGCAGCCTTACTTCAGTATATTTTTGGACGATAGCTGTCATTTATAACTCTGCAGGTTTGTGAATTACAGTGCCCCTGAGCTCCTTTCTTCAACTCGCTTTCTTGTGAGCTGGCCGCAACACCGCAGGATTGCTTCAGGCCATAATCTGGTTCCGGCATGGCACGCTGAGCCTTTGGTTAATTCCTCTTCCTGGTGGGAAATGAGAGTTAAATTTGCCCGTCCAGACACCTCCGGCTAGTCTCTCATTGGTTCTCCCTATACCTGTTCATCCTCCACAGAAATTTCAAACTGGGCCAAACAGGAGGTTAAAGGCACTGACTCTCCATGTCGGGAGAGTGTTAGTTAAACTTCTGGAATGTTGCACCCGAGTACCAGGGGACGAGAACTGAGACATATTGGAACACATCTCCCGATCACACGGTTGATCATACTCTGGGTTCCACATGCATGTTTTAGCTGAAGGAAGAATCCCTTAAACCTGGAGAGTAGTGACCCGTGGAATGGGTACCATGCAATATGACTTCAAAGGGTCTTCGTTTGCTCACCGAACCTCTCCAATCCTATCACGGCTGCGTTTATGCCCCTCTACACATGCTTGATTCTCTTTCGGAGACATAGCAATCCATAGGTTTTAAGATATTACTAGTCAGGTACATTCTTATGCGTTTTATATGGGGTTTTGAGTCCATTTCGTTGAGCAAGGAGTAGCTCTTGTCTATTACATATTTGGCTTAAGGAACTTTATCTGTGCTAATTTCAATCTCTGGTTTTATGCAGCACCCCAACTCACCTTTCCCCTTAAGAAAGCATAAGTTGATTTTCTAAATTTGGGACCATGTTCTGTTTTGAAATTCAGTTCCTGTGTAGCCAAGTTTACATTCCGTGTATTAGTGATATCTTATGATGTTTCTTTTTCTGTGTGACTTATTTCAGTTAGAATCATCATACCTGAATCCACTCATTATGCTGCTATGAGCCTGATGACATAGATTTCATTGCTGAGTGATATTGCATTGTACGTAAGTAAAACAACTTCGTTATTCATTTTTCGCTTTATGCGATATTGAACTTGTACCGTAAACGAGGTTCTTGTAAACAGAGCCATCCCAAACTTTGGGGTGGCTTTGTCTTTTTGATTTTAATTTCCCTAAGCTATAGGACCATATGTGGAAGTGCCCTAGGCTCTGTTGCTTTGTTTTTTAGATGTTTCAGGAAACACCATACACTTCTCCCGAGTGGCTGTTGGCAATTTACATCCCGCCCATCAGCATAACAAGGCTCCCAGTTCTCCATGGCCTGTCCTGCCTTTCTGGATTTTACACTTTTTTCAGATGGCCCTTTTGACCGGGGGGAAGTGAGACTTCATTGTAGTGCAGATTTCCTTTGCAAGCTTGCTTGGTTGGCCAAAAAGGGCGTATGCGTTTTTTCCTGAATATATTCAGGAAAAAACGCATACGCCCTTTTTGGCCAAGTGCATCATTGTCAACGTTCTGCCTCTTTTCCTATGCTTTAAATGCAATTCCAGTCTACCTCCTGAAATCGGTTTCCTGCAATTCTGCCCGGCTTTCAAGTCCTCTTGGCAGCCTTACTTCAGTATATTTTTGGATGATAGCTGTCATTTATAACTCTGCAGGTTTGTGAATTACAGTGACCCTGAGCTCCTTTCTTCAACTCGCTTTCTTGTGAGCTGGCCGCAACACCGCAGGATTGCTTCAGGCCCTAATCTGGTTCCAGCATGGCACGCTGAGCCTTTGGTTAATTCCTCTTCCTGGTGGGAAATGAGAGTTAAATTTGCCCGTCCAGACACCTCCAGCTAGTCTCTCATTGGTTCTCCCTATTCCTGTTCATCTTCCGCTTAATTTGCAAACTGGGCCAAACAGGAGGTTAAAGGCACTGACTCTCCAAGTCGGGAGAGTGTTAGTAAAGCATCTGGAATGTTGCACCCGAGTACCAGGGGTTGAGAACTGAGACATATTTCAACACGTCTCCCGATCACACGGTTGATCATACTCTGGGTTCCACATGCATGCTTTAGCTGAAGGAAGAATCCCTTAAACCTGGAGAGCTGAGACCCGTGGAATGGGTACCATGCAATATGACTTCAAAGGGTCTTCATTTGCTCACCGAACCTCTCCAATCCTATCACTGCTGCGTTTATGCCCCTGTACACACGATTGATTCTCTTTTGGAGACATAGCAATCCATAGGTTTTAAGATACTTAATAGTCAGGTACATTCTTAGGCATTTAATATGGGGTGTTGAGTCCATCTAGTTGAGCAAGGAGTAGCTCTTGTCTATTACATATTTGGCTTAAGGAACTTTATCTGTGCTCATTTCAATCTCTGGTTTTATGCAGCACCCCAACTCACCTTTCCCCTTAAGCAAGCATAAGTTGGTTTTCTAAATTTGAGACCCTGTTCTCTTTTGTAATCCAGTTCTGTGTAGCCAAGTTTACATTCCGTGTATTAGTGATATCTTATGATGTTTCTTTTTCTGTGTGACTTATTTCAGTTAGAATCATTATACCTGAATCCACTCATTATGTTGCTACAGGCCTGATGACATAGATGTCAAGGCTGAGTGATATTGCATTGTACGTAAGTACCACAAATTCTTTATCCATTTTTCACTTTCTGCGATATTGAACTTGTACCCTAAACGAGGTTTTTGTAAACAGAGCCGTCCCAAATTTTGGGGTGGCTGTGTCTTTTTGATTTTAATTTCCCTAAGCTATAGGACCATAAGTGGAAGTGCCCTAGGCTCTGTTGCTTTGTTTTGTAGATGTTTCAGGAAACACCATACACTTCTCGTGAGTGGCTGTTGGCAATTTACATCCCGCCCATCAGCATAACAAGGCTCCCAGTTCTCCGTGGCCTGTCCTGCCTTTCTGGATTTTACACTTTTTTCAGATGGCCCTTTTGACCGGGGGGAAGTGAGACTTCATTGTAGTGCAGATTTCCTTTGCAAGCTTGCTTGGTTGGCCAAAAAGGGCGTATGCGTTTTTTCCTGAATATATTCAGGAAAAATCCCATACGCCCTTTTTGGCCAAGTGCATCATTGTCGACGTTCTGCCTCTTTTCCTATGCTTTAAATGCAATTCCAGTCTACCTCCTGAAATCGGTGTCCTGCAATTCTGCCCCGCTTTCAAGTCCTCTTGGCAGCCTTACTTCAGTATATTTTTGGACGATAGCTGTCATTTATAACTCTGCAGGTTTGTGAATTACAGTGCCCCTGGGCTCCTTTATTTAACTCACTTTCTTGTGAGCTGGCCGCAACACCGCAGGATTGCTTCCAGCCCTAATCAGGTTCCGTTACGGCACGCTGAGCCTTTGGTTAATTCCTCTTCCTGGTGGGAAATGAGAGTTAAATTTGCCCGTCCAGACACCTCCAGCTAGTCTCTCATTGTTTCTCCCTATTCCTGTTCATGTTCCGCAGAAATTGCAAACTGGGCCAAACATGAGGTTAAAGGCACTGACTCTCCAAGTCGGGAGAGTGTTAGTAAAGGGTCTGGAATGTTGCCCCCGAGTACCAGGGGACGAGAACTGAGATATAATGGCACACGTCTCCCGATCACATGGTTGATCATACTCTGGGTTCCACATGCATGTTTTAGCTGAAGGAAGAATCCCTTAAACCTGGAGAGTTGAGACCCGTGGAATGGGTACGATGCAATATGATTTCAAAGGGTCTTCGTTTGCCCACCGAACCTCTCCAATCCTATCACTGCTGCCTTTATGCCCCTGTACACACGCTTGATTCTCTTTCGGAGACATAGCAATCCATAGGTTTTAAGATACTTACTACTCAGGTACATTCTTAGGCGTTTAATATGGGGTGTTGAGTCCATTTCGTTGAGCAAGGAGTAGCTCTTGTCTATTACATATTTGGCTTAAGGAAATTTATCTGTGCTCATTTCAATCTCTGGTTTTATGCAGCACCCCAACTCACCTTTCCCCTTAAGCAAGCATAAGCTGGTTTTCTAAATTTGAGACCCTGTTCTGTTTTGGAATTCAGTTCCTGTGTAGCCAAGTTTACATTCCGTGTATTAGTGATATCTTATGATGTTTCTTTTTCTGTGTGACTTATTTCAGTTAGAATCATCATACCTGAATCCACTCATTATGCTGCTACGGGCCTGATGACATAGATGTCATTGCTGAGGGATATTGCATTGTACGTAAATACCACAACTTCTTTATCCATTTTTCGCTTTCTGTGATATTGAACTTGTACCGTAAACGAGGTTCTTGTAAACAGAGCCATCCCAAACTTTGGGGAGGCTGTGTCTTTTTGATTTTAATTTCCCTAAGCTATAGGACCATAAGTGGAAGTGCCCTAGGCTCTGTTGCTTTGTTTTTTAGATGTTTCAGGAAACACCATACACTTCTCCCGAGTGGCTTTTGGCAATTTACATCCCGCCCATCAGCATAACAAGTCTCCCAGTTCTCCATGGCCTGTCCTGCCTTTCTGGATTTTACACTTTTTTCAGATGGCCCTTTTGACCGGGGTGAAGTGAGACTTCATTGTAGTGCAGATTTCCTTTGCAAGCTTGCTTGGTTGGCCAAAAAGTGCATATGCGTTTTTTCCTGAATATATTCAGGAAAAAACGCATACGCCCTTTTTGGCCAAGTGCATCATTGTCCACGTTCTGCCTCTTTTCCTATGCTTTAAATGCAATTCCAGTCTACCTCCTGAAATCGGTTTCCTGCAATTCTGCCCCGCTTTCAAGTCCTCTTGGCAGCCTTACTTCAGTATATTTTTGGACGATAGCTGTCATTTATAACTCTGCAGGTTTGTGAATTACAGTGCCCCTGAGCTCCTTTCTTCAACTCGCTTTCTTGTGAGCTGTCCACAACACCGCAGGATTGCTTCAGGCCCTAATCTGGTTCCGGCACGGCACGCTGAGCCTTTGGTTAATTCCTCTTCCTGGTGGGAAATGAGAGTTAAATTTGCCCGTCCAGACACCTCCAGCTAGTCTCTCATTGGTTCTCCGTATTCCAGTTCATCTACTGGAGAAATTGCAAACTGGGCCAAACAAGAGGTTAAAGGCACTGACTCTCCAAGTCGGGAGAGTGTTAGTAAACCGTCTAGAATGTTGCACCCGAGTACCAGGGGATGAAAACTGAGACATATTGGAATACGTCTCCCCATCACATGGTTGATCATACTCTGGGTTCCACATGCATGTTTTAGCCGAAGGAAGAATCCCTTAAACCTGGAGAGTTGAGACCCGTGGAAATGGTACCATGCAATATGACTTCAAAGGGTCTTCATTTGCTCACCGAACCTCTCCAATCCTATCACTGCTGCGTTTATGCCCCTGTACACATGCTTGATTCTCTTTCGGAGACATAGCAATCCATAGGTTTTAAGATACTTACAAGTCAGGTACATTCTTAGGCGTTTAATATGGGGTGTTGAGTCCATTTCGTTGAACAAGGAGTAGCTCTTGTCTATTACATATTTGGCTTAAGGAACTTTATCTGTGATCATTTCAATCTCTGGTTTTATGCAGCACCCCAACTCACCTTTCCCCTTAAGCAAGCATAAGTTGGTTTACTAAATTTGAGACTCTGTTCTGCTTTGTAATCCAGTTCCTGTGTAGCCAAGTTTACATTCCGTGTATTAGTGATATCTTAGGATGTTTCTTTTTCTGTGTGACTTATTTCAGTTAGAATCATCATACCTGAATCCACTCATTATGCTGCTACGGGCCTGATGACATAGATGTCATTGCTGAGTGATTTTGCATTGTACATAAATACCACAACTTCTTTATCCATTTTTCGCTTTCTGTAATATTGAACTTGTACCGTAAAGGAGGTACTTGTAAACAGAGCCGTCCCAAACTTTGGGGTGGCTGTGTCTTTTTGATTTTAATTTCCCTAAGCTATAGGACCATAAGTGGAAGTGCCCTAGGCTCTGTTACTTTGTTTTTTAGATGTTTCAGGAAACACCATACATTTCTCCCGAGTGGCTGTTGGCAATTTACATCCCGCCCATCAGCATAACAAGGCTCCCAGTTCTCCATGGCCTGTCCTGCCTTTCTGGATTTTACACTTTTTTCAGATGGCCCTTTTGACCGGGGGAAGTGAGACTTCATTGTAGTGCAGATTTCCTTTGCAAGCTTGCTTGGTTGGCCAAAAAGGGCGTATGCGTTTTTTCCTGAATATATTCAGGAAAAAACGCATACGCCCTTTTTGGCCAAGTGCATCATTGTTGACGTTCTGCCTCTTTTCCTATGCTTTAAATGCAATTCCAGTCTACCTCCTGAAATCGGTTTCCTGCAATTGTGCCTTGCTTTCAATGCCTCTTCATAGCCTTATCTCAATATATTTTTTGAAAATAGTTGGCCTTTATAACTCTGCAGGTTTTTGAATTGCAGTGGCCCTTAGCTCCATTTTTCAGCTCTTATTTTTGTGATCTTGCCTCATAACCACAGGATTCCTTCACGCCCTATTCTTCTTCTGGGGCACCTTGCTGTGCCTTTGGTTTATTCTTCTTACTGATGTGAAATTAGAGTGACATGTGCCCATTGAAACTGCTACAGCTAGTTTCTCACTGGTTCCCCCTATTCCCATTCATCCTCCGCACTAACTGCAGACTGTGCGATACCAGAACTTAAAGGCATTGACTCTCCATGTGGGGATATTGTTAGTAAAGCGGCTGGAATGTCGATCTGGAGCCCCAGGAGAGGAAAAATGAGGTGTGTTTTAGAAACCTTTCCCGATCATATGGTATACCAGTCGCTGGGTTTCCCAAGCATGGTTTAGCTGTAGGAAGATTCCCTTCAACCTGGAGTTTTGGGACCCTTGGAATGAGTAGCATGAAGTATTGCATTAAACTTTTGGCAGTTGCTCACCAAAGCTCACCAATCCTCTCAGCCCCAAGTGTGCAGCCTTATGTCTTATCCAGCTGTGGGTTTATATGTGGTCAATCCAGGTTGCATCACAGCCCCTGAGCAAATTTTGTAAGAATTTTTCTCTCTTTCATTGTTTCTGCGTTTTGTTTTTAAAATTTATTTCTATAATGGGGTTTAGCTCATTTTCACTGCTGTGTTTGTCCCGCTCTGCACACACTTGATTCCCTTATGGAGATATATCAATACATGGGTTTTAAGATTCTTATTACTCAGATATATTTCTCTGCGGTGTATAGGGTGTGTTGAGGCCAGTTCATTGAGCAAGGTGTAGATCTTGTCTAATATCTATTTGGTTTATTGAACGGTATCTGTGCTAATTTCAAACTCTGGTTTTATGCATCACCCCACCTCTCCTTTCCCCTTAAGCTGACATAAGTGTGTTTTCTAAATGTGAGACACTGTTCTGTTCTGTAATTCATTTCTTGTGCAGCCATATTTACCCTCCCTCTATAAGTGATATCTTATGATATGTTTCTTTTTCTGTTTGACTTATTTCAAGTAGTATTATCGGACCTAAATCCACTCTTTATCCTTCTACTAGCCTTATTACATTGATTTCATGGTGAAGAGATATTCCATTGTACATAAGTACCACATCTTCTTTATCCATTGTTCTCTTTCCTGGGATATTTAAGGTGTACTGAAGTTGAGGTTCTTGTAAACAGAGTAGCCCTAAACTGTGGTGTGCTTGTGTCTTGTTGATTTTTAGACTTCCCTAGATATACTCCCATGATTGGAAGTGTCCTATGCTCTGTAGCTGTTTTTTAGATGATTTGGGAACCACCATACACTTCTCCAGAGTGGCTCTCGGCAGTTCACACACTGCCCATCAGCGTATAAAGGCTCCCTGTTCTCCATGGCCTGTCCTGCATTTCTGGTTTTTACAATTTTTTAGGATGGCCCTTTTGACCGGTGGGAAATGAGAGTTCTTTGTTGTGCACATTTGCATTGCTTGCTTGCTTCGTTGCCCATAAAGTGCGTATGCGTTTTTTCCTGGATATAATCAGGAAAAAACGCATACGCCCTTTTGGGCCAACTGCATCATTGTCAAAATTCTGCCGCTTTTCATATGCTTTAAAGACGAGTCCAATCTATCTCTTGAAATCTGTTTCTTGCAATTCTGTCTTGCATTCAGATCCTCTTCTTTGCCTTACCTCAACATATTTTTGGACGTTAGTTTTCATTTATAACTCTGCAGGTTTGTGAATTGCAGTGACCCTGAGCTCCATTTTTTAAGTTGCTCTTTTGTGAGCTGGCCTCAAACCCACAGGATTGCTTCAGGCCCTATTTTGGCTCCTGCGAGGCGGGCTGAGCCTTTTTTCAATTCGTATTCTTAATGGGAAATTAGAGTGATATGTGCCCGTCCAAACCCCTACAACTATTCTCTCATTGGTTCCCCCTCTTCCCGTTCATCCTCCTCACAATTTGCAAAATGTGTGAAACAGAAGTTGAAATGTGCTGATTCTCCAAGTGGGGAGATTCTAAGTAACGTGGCTGGAACGGTGAACAGGAGCACCAGGAGAGGATAAATGAGCTGCATTTTAGACACATCTCCCGATCACATGGTGTACAGTCCTCTGGGTTTTCCATGCATGTTTTAGCTGTAGGAAGATCCCTTGAACCTGCAGATTTGGGACCCATTGAATGGGTACCAGGTAGTATTACTTTAAAGGGTGTGCATTTCCTCACCCAACCTCACATTTCTCTTAGTGCAAACAGTTTCCAGCCTTATGTCTCATCCTGCTGTGGGTCTAGATGTGTTCAATCCATGTTGCATCACCGTCCCTGAGGAAAAGTTGTAAGAGGTTTTCTCTGTCTCTCTGTCGTTTATTTTTTTCAATTTATTACTATATTGGTTACAGCTGATTTTCAAAGCTCTGTTTCTTGCTGCTGTACATCCACTTGATTCACGTACAGAGAGACATCAGTAAATTCTTTTTCAGATTCTTACCAGTCGTATATATTCTTTTCCGTTGACTTGAGTGTGCTGAGTGCAGTTCTTTTAGCTACCGTGTAGGCCTTGTTGATTATCAGTTTGGTATTTGGAATGGTATCTTTGCTAATTTCAACCTCCTGGATGATGCCGCACCCCTCCCCACCTTTCCCGTTTAGCAGCCTTATGCGTGTTTTCTACATATTTGACTATGTTTTTGTTTTGTAATTTATTTCATGTGTAGCCATTTTGGATTCCACCTTTAAGTGATATCTTATGATATGTGTCTTTTTCTTTTTGAATTATGTCACTTAGAAAGATCATACGTAACTCCTCCGGAGTTGTTACAACTGGCCATATTTCATTGATTTCTAGGCTGAATAATATTCCACTCTACCTAAGTACCACATCTCTATCCATTTTTTCTCTCCAGAGACATTTAAGTTATATCCTAGTCGAGGATCTTTTAAACAGAGAGAGGGTAAACTTTGGGGTGCCTGTGTCCTCTCAATTTTTGTTTTTCCCAAGATATACGCCCATGAGTGCAAGTGCCCTATGCTCTGTAGCTCATTTTTTAGATGCTTTAGTAAACACAATACACTTCTCCAGAATGGCCGTTGGCAATATACATTTCCACTATAAGTCTCACAGGGCTCCCTCTTCTCCTTGCCCTGTCCTGCATTTCTGTTGTTTATGCTTTATGAGGATGGCTCTTCTGACTGATGCGAAGTGATATCTTTTGTAGTATTGACTTCCAGTGCCCACCTGTTTGGTTGGCTAAAAAAGTGTATGCCCTTTTCTTGAATATATACAGAAAAAAACGCATACACCCTTTTTGGCCAACTGCAATGTTGGCAATGTTCAGCTCCTTTTCTTGTGCTTAATGGCGAGTCCTTTCTACCTCCTCAAATCCCTTTCCTGCCATTCTCCCTTGCTTACAAGTCCTTTTCTCTGACTTTCCTCAAGACATTTTTCAGTGATGGATATTTTCAACTCTGCAGTTTCGTGAATTTTACTGCCCCTGAGTTCCATTGTTCAACTTGTGTTTATGGGAACTGGCCACAAAGCAGCGGGATTTCCTCAAGCCCTATACTGTTTCCATGGGCAATCCTAGCCTTTGGTCAATTCGTCTTCCTGATTGGAAATTAGAGTGACATGTGCCTGTCTGAACACCTAGGACTTGTCTCTCATTGTTCCTCACCCTTCCGCTTCATCCTCTGGACAAATTCCAAACTGTACGCAACAGGATGTTGACAGTGCTGACATCTCCAAGTGGGGAGACTGTTAGTAAAGACGCTGGAGGGGTGAACCCGAGCACCAGGAGATGAGGAGATGAGATGCCTTTTCCAAACTCTTCCCGATCAGATGGTATACCATCCTCTGGGTGTGACAGACATGTTTTAGCAGTAGGAAGAGTCCCATTCATGTAAGGAGAATACCAGGGCTTTTTCAAAATCAGTGTCTACCCAAAACCCAAACTGGGAAATTTTTTAAGCTACGGCTACACATATGTTCATTAAGGGCCTTGGGAAGTAGGCAGAGTCCAAACTTTAGATGATTGAAGTCTTCAGGGTCAGAAGCACTCACCACCAGCTTCCCTTAGGTTACACTTTTACTGTCATTGATAGATGATGTCAATAAAAATATCTATTCTTTTTCAGATTATTTCCCCTTATAGGTTATAGCAAAATGTTGAGTGTAGTTCCCTGTGCTATACAGTAGTTCCTTGTTGATGATCTATTTTATACATAGCAGTGTGTATGTGTTAATCCCAAACTGTTAATTTATCCCTCCTCCCACCTTTCCCCTTTGGTAATAATAAATTATAAGATTTTATACTTCTCAGAAATGGGGGAGCTGAAAGAGAGGTATCATTTTCAATGGAAAAGCATTTAAAACAAGATTGAAGCTTTAACCAAGATTATTAGATGTACATCCTTGGAAAGAAATCACTTCGTTTCTCTAATATTGACCTGACAAATAAGACAAACCTTTTCACTGAACTTGCTTATAATAAAGTGATGGAAATATCAAATGGAAGTGTTAGAAACATCTTATTTTACCCGAGCCTTATACACTGTTCTATGTTAACTACAGTTTGGCTCACACATCTGTTCATTGAGGTTACAATAGTCTCAATTTCTGTTACTGATCCTCCAGAGTGGACCCCAACAAGTGTCCCCCTGCCCAGTGTCATTGGGGCCAACAGATCGAGACTGAGTTTGGTTCACAAGCAAAGGAAACTTTATATTTTGATCAGAGAATGGAGAGGTGAGAGCATGCACTACCCCGTGGGCTGTGGGCTGGGCTGTTGTGTAGAGATCCTGTCAGAGTCAGTGGGAGGGAGGGGGCGGAGCTCTCGAGGGCCGGGTTGGCTGCAGCTCAGGCTCTATATCGCGGAGTCTGCACTGGGCCCCAGGAGCTGAGGTGTCGTCCCAGCCATTCTGCACTAGGAAATCTGGTCTGAAGTGCCGGGTGTGGAACCTCTGCATGCGGGACCCTAGGAGCACATGAAATTAGACAAAGCACAAAGGATAAAAAAGGTTAGACTTGACTTTATTGCCCAGATTCTATTTTTATCTCCCAGGGATTTTTAATGGGCTTTGCTGGGGACAAACCCCTCCTCTGCCTTTTGTCCCATTCCTCATTCTTGGAGTGCTGAGGGTGCAGACCCTTCTTCTGTAACTGCTGAGTGCTGAGTTGGGAGCCCTCATACCCGGGGGCGAGGGTCAGAGCTTCTCCCCAGCAGCCTCCAGGTGACGTTGATTGTCCCCAGGCCCCCTGTCTCCCTGCTCGTCCACCTGAGCACCAGCATTGGAAGTGTTATAGATTCTAATGACCTTTAAGGGTCCAGGAAAGAGATGTGCAGAGATGCTGTGGGGGCCGGTTTCACCCCGCCCCACATTTGTTCAGCCACCTTAGGCTGACCGTTTCTGCCAGCCTAGATGCTCTGACCAGTAGTCTGCGCTTTCTTCAATTAGGCCCCTGAATTAACGTACAAACGGCACCAGGTGTCAGAGCCCTGCCTGCTCAACTCCCAGACAGTCCAGGGTCAGTGGTGATCAAGGACCATGATCGCCACTGAGTCAACAGCCTTTTGAAGTAAACAGGAGTCCAGCTGGTCTTATTGGCCACCATCATCAAGGTGTCTGTAGGCTTTTCTATGGTGACAGTGTGATATACGGTTCCCCCGCCAAGATTATTAGCTCCCCTCTGCGTGCAGTAAGTCCTGCAAGCAGTAGTCTACTCTTTTGGGACACACTCTTGTTGTTTTATGAGAGAAACTCCAGGTCAAGTGATGTTCACACGAGTCGTCATGGTGCCCTGTTGCCCCCGGTTATCTCTCTGGATGTTGGAGTTGGAGGGCCTCCTCACTCGAGGTTGGTGTGCCCACGGAGCGAACCCTGCAACTTCAGGGCATGGTTGGTGGTTAGGATCACCATGTGGGGTCCTTTTCCCTTAGGAGGGAGGTGGCCTTTTGGGCTGCTGATTTCCAGGTTTTTAGATACCGCCAGTATCTTGGCCAGATGTGGCAGTGGGCCAAGCCCCTTGGTGCCCGTAGTTTATCCTACCTGGATGGCATTCTTGCATTGTTCCATTTCAAGTGGTCCCAGTTTTTGCACTAATTCTCCAATGGCGATTCACCTTTCACCGGGAATGTAAAGGTCAAAGGGTTTAGCTAAATTAGGGAGTTCCAGGGCAAGGGTCTGAATTGACTGCTCTTTCCATTCTTGAAAGGCCACTTCTGGATTCTATTCAAAAGGATCATCATCTTTTCCTTTCAGTGTTTCATATAGAGGCCCAGCTAGTGGACTGTAGTTAGGGATCCAGAAGCAGCAAACCTTGGCCTCCCCAGGAAGCCCTAAGCTGTCTTCTAGTTTTAGAAAGGGGTAAGGCTGAAAATGGTTTCTTCCCTTTCCTGGGATGGGCTTCTCCGACCTTCTGTGAGAACGAAGCCCAGGCAGGTCACCGCAGTCTGTGATATTTGAGCTTTTTCTTGGACAACTTCTATCCTTTATTGGCTTGGTAGTTCAGAGGCCTCCTTAGTAGGGCTGGCGATCAGAATGTCGTCTGCGTACTGAAGGAGGGTTTCCTTTTCCAGAGGTAGAACTTTTAGGTCTTTAGCTAAGCTTTCCCCAAAGATGGTGTGGGAATTTTTGCACCCTTCGGGCAAGACGGCCCGGAAGTATTGTTTTAGTTGTATGTTGAGTCCTGCCACTCACAAACCAAAATTTCTTGTGACTCTGGGACTAATGGAATACAAAAGAAGGCATCATTGAAGACTAATACAGAATACCATGTCCTGGTGGTTGGTAGAATGACCAGCAGGGTGTAGGAATTAGGAGCAGCTGGAGGTATATCCTCGGTGGCTTCACTGACTGTCCTGACATCCTTTACCAGGTCCCCAGCAGCCCATGGGGCTCTCATGGTCAGACCAATCCCAGAATATGGAGCTCACCTGGGCAGGTACCCCACCCCCACCCCAGCCCACGGGGCTATCGTGGTCAGGCCCCTCCCAGGATACAGAGCTACCCTTGCAGGTACCGTGGCAGGGCTGGGCACACAGGAACCGTGCACATAGCCCTCATTGCAGAGCACCCCCAGCACACCTGTCGCTCAGAGCTGACACATAGCACCTCAGAGCAGGACTTGAACTAACAAACAGCAGCTGCGACAGGTCTGTGACCCTGGGCATCACTCTGTGCGGCCTCCCTCCACCTGGTCTTCCAGAGACTTCCACTGCACCCGGGGCACCAGGCCTCTGTCTCCAACCACCACCCACCCCTCCTCTCCCTGACTCCTGGGTTCCTCTCATTAGGAGAGGGTTTTCTTGAAGTTGTCTCCCACTCATGGGCCAGATAAAATGATTAGAAAACAAGCCAAAGCTGCAGCCCCTTGTCTATCCTGACTCTCAGGAGCCCACACCTGTTCCTTGGACCTGGCTGGTTCAGCAAGTTCCATTTTCTGCAACTGTGAGCCCCTGAGGGGTGATGATTGGCTGACCTGGGCAGCCTTACCGTGCCGGCCAGCCCTCCCCAGGTGTGCCTGGGTTGAGATCAATATAAATACCACTCCAGGCAGCAAGAGGCCCTGCAGCCGTGCCTGACGCCATTTTCTCTGCCCTGTCAGCAGTCTCGGGGCTGGGCTGGTGGGAGGGAGTGAGAGGCCACGGCTTTGTGGGTGGCCCAGTGTGAGTGGGGCTCTGCTGGACTTTCTGCAGCAGTTGCCAGGCTGCCACCTGCTAAAGAAGAGGATGTGTCACCCATACCTGCTGCTGGAATTTCTCCCTGGGCAGAGGTGAGGAAGGAAAAAAGCAGTGGGGGCAGGGACAGGACGGGTATCTCAGGCAGGGAAATGGAAATCTTCCAGAAGAGCACCCAGGGCCAGGACCATCCTGGCTGGCCTGCAGGCACCAAGTCGGCCGGTATGCTGTCACTCGTGTGGCTCTATGGCCCTTCCTCTAGGCTTTCAAGTCCTTGTATATATTCAGGTGTTTTACCTGGGACGGGTGGGAATAGTTCAGCAGCAACTGGCCTGGGGCTCAGCTCACGTTTACTCACAGATGCCTCGGCACGGTGCCCCAGCTTTGCAATGAGGTCGCTTGTTGCGTGGGGGCTGCTGGCTGAATGGGAGACGATTCCCCACCACTGACCAACTTCAGAATTGTTTACAACTGGAGCAAGTGCCCTGATACGGTTTTCCTCTGTGGAACTGGTGGGTTCTGTGATTTTTTTCTCTTTTTCGTTTTTGGTTCAAGGTAGATTTTATTCCTCTTTTTTGTATTTACAGATATAAGCATGGAAATAATTTATTCATATAAATACATGTATGTGAAGGGAATAATTGTTTTTTCTGTTTTATTTTTTAAATTTTATTTCTTTTTAATTTTGAATTTTATTTTATATTTTTATACAGCAGGTTCTTATTGGTTATCTATTTTATACATATAAATGTATACATGCCAATCCCAGTCTCACAACTCCTCCCACCACCAACCCCCCCAACAGCTTTCCCCCTTGTTGTCCATACGTTTGTTGTCTACATGTGTTGCTCTATTTATGCCTTGCAAAATGGTTAATCTGTACAGTTTTTCTAGGTTCCACATATATGCATGAATATACAAGATTTGTTTTTCTCTTTCTGACTTACTTCACTCTGTATGACAGTCTCTAGATCCATCGACGTCTCTACAAATGACCCAATTTCATTCCTTTTCATGGCTTAGTAATATTCCATTTTATATATGTACCACTGCTTTATGCATTCGTCTGTCTGTGGGCATTTAGGTTGCTTCCATTACCTCGATATTGTAAAGAGTGAGGCAATGAACATTGCGGTGAATGTCTCTTTTTGATTTATGGTTTTGTCTGGGTATATGTCCAGAACTGGGATTGCTGTATCATATGGTAATTCTACTGTTAGTTTCTTAAGAAACTCCATATTGTTCTCCATAGTGACTGTATCAATTTATATTCCCAACAATAGTGGAAGAGGGTTCCTTTTCTCCACACCCTTTCCAGCATTTTTTGTTTGTAGATTTTCTGATGATGCCCATTCTACCAGGTGTGAGGTGATACCTCATTGTTGAGTCCATTTCCTTGAGCAAGGGGTAGGTCTTGTCTATTACATATTTAGCTTATGGAACGGTATCTGTGCTAATTTCAAACTCTGGTTTTATGCAGCACCCCAATTCACCTTTCCCCTTAAGCAAGCATAAGTTGGTTTTCTAAACATGAGAGCCTGTTCTGTTTTGTAATTCAGTTCATGTGTAGCCAAGTTCTTATTCCATGTATTAGTGGTACCTTATGATGTTTCTTTTTCTGTGTGACTTTTTTCACTTAGAATCACCATGCCTGAATCTACTCATTAGGCTGGTACGGGCCTGGTGACATAGTTTTCATTGCTGAGAGGTATTCTGTTGTACGTAAGTACTGCAACTTCTTTATCCATTATTTGCTCTCTGGCATATTTAACTTGTGCTGCAGAAGAGGTTCCTGTAAACAGAGCCGTCCCAAATTTTCGGGTGGCTGTGTCTTTTTGATTTTAATTTCCCTAAGCTATAGGACCATAAGTGGAAGTGCCCTAGGCTCTGTTGCTTTGTTTTTTAGATGTTTCAGGAAACACCATACACTTCTCCAGAGTGGCTGTTGGCAATTTACATCCCGCCCATCAGTATAACAAGGCTCCCAGTTCTCCATGGCCTGTCCTGCCTTTCTGGATTTTATACTTTTTTCAGATGGCCCTTTTGACCGGGGGAAAGTGAGACTTCATTGTAGTGCAGATTTCCTTTGCAAGCTTGCTTGGTTGGCCAAAAAGGGCGTATGCGTTTTTTCCTGAATATATTCAGGAAAAAACGCATACGGCCTTTTTGGCCAAGTGCATCACTGTCGACGTTCTGCCTCTTTTCCTATGCTTTAAATGCAATTCCAGTCTACCTCCTGAAATCGGTTTCCTGCAATTCTGCCCCGCTTTGAAGTCCTCTTGGCAGCCTTACTTCAGTATATTTTTGGACGATAGCTGTCATTTATAACTCTGCAGGTTTGTGAATTACAGTGCCCCTGAGCTCCTTTCTTCAACTCGCTTTCTTGTGAGCTGGCCGCAAGACCGCAGGATTGCTTCAGGCCCTAATCTTGTTCTGGCATTGCACGCTGAACCTTTGGTTAATTCCTCTTCCTGGTGGGAAATGAGAGTTAAATTTGCCCGTCCAGACACCTCCAGCTAGTCTCTCATTGGTTCTCCCTATTCCTGTTCATCTTCCGCAGAAATTGCAAACTGGGCCAAACAGGAGGTTAAAGGCACTGACTCTCCAAGTCGGGAGAGTGTTAGTAAACGTCTGGAATGTTGCACCCGAGTACCAGGGGACGAGAACTGAGACATATTGGAACACGTCTCCCGATCACACGGTTGATCATACTCTGGGTTCCACATGCATGCTTTAGCTGAAGGAAGAATCCCTTAAACGTGGAGAGTTGAGACCCGTGGAATGGGTACCATGCAATATGACTTCAAAGGGTCTTCATTTGCTCACCGAACCTCTCCAATCCTATCACTGCTGCATTTACGCCCCTGTACACACGCTTGATTCTCTTTTGGAGACATAGCAATCCATAGGTTTTTAGATACTTTCTAGTCAGCTACATTCTTAGGCGTTTAATATGGGGTGTTGAGTCCATTTCGTTGAGCAAGGAGTAGCTCTTGTCTATTACATATTTGGCTTAAAGAACTTTATCTGTGCTCATTTTAATCTCTGGTTTTATGCAGCACACCAACTCACCTTTCCCCTTAAGCAAGCATAAGTTGGTTTTCTAAATTTGAGACCCTGTTCTCTTTTGTAATCCAGTTCCTGTGTAGCCAAGTTTACATTCCGTGTATTAGTGATATCTTATGATGTTTCTTTTTCTGTGTGAATTATTTCAGTTAGAATCATCATACCTGAATCCACTCATTATGCTGCTACGGGCCTGATGACATAGATATCATTGCTGAGTGATATTGCATTGTACATAAGTAGCACAACTTCTTTATCCATTTTTCACTTTCTGCGATATTGAACTAGTCTTGTAACGAGTTTCTTGTAAACAGAGCTGTCCCAAAGTTTGGGGTGGCTGTGTCTTTTTGATTTTAATTTCCCTAAGCTATAGGGCCATAAGTGGAAGTGCCCTAGGCTCTGTTGCTTTGTTTTTTAGATGTTTCAGGAAACACCATACACTTCTCCAGAGTGGCTGTTGGCAATATACATCCCGCCCATCAGCATAACAAGGCTCCCAGTTCTCCATGGCCTGTCCTGCCTTTTTGGATTTTACACTTTTTTCAGATGGCCCTTTTGACCGGGGGGAAGTGAGACTTCATTGTAGTGCAGATTTCCTTTGCAAGCTTGCTTGGTTGCCCAAAAAGGGCGTATGCGTTTTCTCCTGAATATATTCAGGAAAAAACGAATACGCCCTTTTTGGCCAAGTGCATCATTGTCGACGTTCTGCCTCTTTTCCTATGCTTTAAATGCAATTCCAGTCTACCTCCTGAAATCGGTTTCCTGCAATTCTGCCCCGCTTTCAAGTCCTCTTGGCAGCCTTACTTCAGTATATTTTTGGACGAGAGCTGTCATTTATAACTCTGCAGGTTTGTGAATTACAGTGCCCCTGAGCTCCTTTCTTCAACTCGCTTTCTTGTGAGCTGGCCGCAACACCGCAGGATTGCTTCAGGCCCTAATCTGGTTCCGGCACGGCACGCTGAGCCTTTGGTTAATTCCTCTTCCTGGTGGGAAATGAGAGTTAAATTTGCCCGTCCAGACACCTCCAGCTAGTCTCTCATTGGTTCTCCCTATTCCAGTTCATCTTCCGCATAAATTGCAAACTGGGCCAAACAAGAGGTTAAAGGCACTGACTCTCCAACTCGGGAGAGTGTTAGTAAAGCGTCTGGAATGTTGCACCCGAGTACCAGGGGACGAAAACTGAGAAATATTGGAATACGTCTCCCGATCACACGGTTGATCATACTCTGGGTTCCACATGTATGTTTTAGCCGAAGGAAGAATCCCTTAAACCTGGAGTGTTGAGACCCGTGGAAAGGGTACCATGCAATATGACTTCAAAGGGTCTTCATTTGCTCACCTAACCTCTCCAATCCTATCACTGCTGCGTTTATGCCCCTGTACACATGCTTGATTCTCTTTCGGAGACATAGCAATCCATAAGTTTTAAGATACTTATTAGTCAGCTACATTCTTAGGCGTTTAATATGGGGTGTTGAGTCCATTTCGTTGAGCAAGGAGTAGCTCTTGTCTATTACATATTTGGCTTAAGGAACTTTATCTGTGATCATTTCAATCTCTGGTTTTATGCAGCACCCCAACTCACCTTTCCCCTTAAGCAAGCATAAGTTGGTTATCTAAATTTGAGACCCTGTTCTGTTTTGTAATCCAGTTCCTGTGTCGCCAAGTTTACATTCCATGTATTAGTGATATCTTATGATGTTTCTTTTTCTGTGTGACTTATTTCAGTTAGAATCATTATACCTGAATCCACTCATTATGCTGCTACGGGCCTGATGACATAGATGTCATTGCTGAGTGATATTGCATTGTACGTAAGTACCACAACTTCTTTATCCATTTTTCGCTTTCTGCGATATTGAACTTGTACCGTAAACGAGGTTCTTGTAAACAGAGCCGTCCCAAACTTTGGGGTGGCTGTGTCTTTTTGATTTTAATTTCCCTCGGCTATAGGACCATAAGTGGAAGTGCCCTAGGTTCTGTTGCTTTGTTTTTTACATGTTTCAGGAAACACCATACACTTCTCCCGAGTGGCTGTTGGCAATTTCATCCCGCCCATCAGCATAACAAGGCTCCCAGTTCTCCATGGCCTGTCCTGCCTTTCTGGATTTTACACTTTTTTCAGATGGCCCTTTTGACCAGGGGGAAGTGAGACTTCATTGTAGTGCAGATTTCTTTTGCAAGCTTGCTTGATTGGTCAAAAAGTGCGTATGCATTTTTTCCTGAATATATTCAGGAAAAAACACATAAGTCCTCTTTGGCCAAGTGCATCATTGTCGACGTTCTGCCTCTTTTCCTATGCTTTAAATGCAATTCCAGTCTACCTCCTGAAATCGGTTTCCTGCAATTGTGCCTTGCTTTCAATGCCTCTTCATAGCCTTATCTCAATATATTTTTTGAAAATAGTTGGCCTTTATAACTCTGCAGGTTTTTGAATTGCAGTTGCCCTTAGCTCCATTTTTCAGCTCTTATTTTTGTGATCTTGCCTCATAACCACAGGATTCCTTCAGGCCCTATTCTTCTTCTGGGGCACCTTGCTGTGCCTTTGGTTTATTCTTCTTACTGATGTGAAATTAGAGTGACATGTGCCCATTGAAACTGCTACAGCTAGTTTCTCACTGGTTCCCCCTATTCCCATTCATCCTCCGCACTAACTGCAGACTGTGCGATACCAGAACTTAAAGGCATTGACTCTCCATGTGGGGATATTGTTAGTAAAGCGGCTGGAATGTCGATCTGGAGCCCCAGGAGAGGAAAAATGATGTGTGTTTTAGAAACCTTTCCCGATCATATGGTATACCAGTCGCTGGGTTTCCCAAGCATGGTTTAGCTGTAGGAAGATTCCCTTCAACCTGGAGTTTTGGGACCCTTGGAATGAGTAGCATGAAGTATTGCATTAAACTTTTGGCAGTTGCTCACCAAAGCTCACCAATCCTCTCAGCCCCAAGTGTGCAGCCTTATGTCTTATCCAGCTGTGGGTTTATATGTGGTCAATCCAGGTTGCATCACAGCCCCTGAGCAAATTTTGTAAGAATTTTTCTCTCTTTCATTGTTTCTGCGTTTTGTTTTTAAAATTTATTTCTATAATGGGGTTTAGCTCATTTTCACTGCTGTGTTTGTGCCGCTCTGCACATACTTGATTCCCTTATGGAGATATATCAATACATGGGTTTTAAGATTCTTATTACTCAGATACATTTCTCTGCGGTGTATAGGGTGTGTTGAGGCCAGTTCATTGAGCAAGGTGTAGATCTTGTCTAATATCTTTTTGGTTTATTGAACGGTATCTGTGCTAATTTCAAACTCTGGTTTTATGCATCACCCCACCTCTCCTTTCCCCTTAAGCTGACATAAGTGTGTTTTCTAAATGTGAGACACTGTTCTGTTCTGTAATTCATTTCTTGTGCAGCCATATTTACCCTCCCTCTATAAGTGATATCTTATGATATGTTTCTTTTTCTGTTTGACTTATTTCAAGTAGTATTATCGGACCTAAATCCACTCTTTATCCTTCTACTAGCCTTATTACCTTGATTTCTTGGTGAAGAGATATTCCATTGTACATAAGTACCACATCTTCTTTATCCATTGTTCTCTTTCCTGGGATATTTAAGGTGTACTGAAGTTGAGGTTCTTGTAAACAGAGTAGCCCTAAACTGTGGTGTGCTTGTGTCTTGTTGATTTTTAGACTTCCCTAGATATATTCCCATGATTGGAAGTGTCCTATGCTCTGTAGCTCTGTTTTTTAGATGATTTAGGAACCACCATACACTTCTCCAGAGTGGCTCTCGGCAGTTCACACACTGCCCATCAGCGTATAAAGGCTCCCTGTTCTCCATGGCCTGTCCTGCATTTCTGGTTTTTACAATTTTTTAGGATGGCCCTTTTGACCGGTGGGAAATGAGACTTCTTTGTTGTGCACATTTGCATTGCTTGCTTGCTTCGTTGCCCATAAAGTGCGTATGGTTATTTCCTGGATATAATCAGGAAAAAACGCATACGCCCTTTTGGGCCAACTGCATCATTGTCGAAATTCTGCCGCTTTTCATGTGCTTTAAAGACGAGTCCAATCTATCTCTTGAAATCTCTTTCTTGCAATTCTGTCTTGCATTCAGATCCTCTTCTTTGCCTTACCTCAACATATTTTTGGACGTTAGTTTTCATTTATAACTCTGCAGGTTTGTGAATTGCAGTGACCCTGAGCTCCATTTTTTAAGTTGCTCTTTTGTGAGCTGGCCTCAAACCCGCAGGATTGCTTCAGGCCCTATTTTGGCTCCGGTGAGGCGGGCTGAGCCTTTTTTCAATTCTTATTCTTAATGGGAAATTAGAGTGATATGTGCCCGTCCAAACCCCTACAACTATTCTCTCATTGGTTCCCCCTCTTCCCGTTCATCCTCCTCACAATTTGCAAAATGTGTGAAACAGAAGTTGAAATGTGCTGATTCTCCAAGTGGGGAGATTCTAAGTAACGTGACTGGAACGGTGAACAGGAGCACCAGGAGAGGATAAATGAGCTGCATTTTAGACACATCTCCCGATCACATGGTGTACAGTCCTCTGGGTTTTCCATGCATGTTTTAGCTGTAGGAAGATCCCTTGAACCTGCAGATTTGGGACCCATTGAATGGGTACCAGGTAGTATTACTTTAAAGGGTGTGCATTTCCTCACCCAACCTCACATTTCTCTTAGTGCAAACAGTTTCCAGCCTTATGTCTCATCCTGCTGTGGGTCTAGATGTGTTCAATCCATGTTGCATCACCGTCCCTGAGGAAAAGTTGTAAGAGGTTTTCTCTGTCTCTCTGTCGTTTATTTTTTTCAATTTATTACTATATTGGTTACAGCTGATTTTCAAAGCTCTGTTTCTTGCTGCTGTACATCCACTTGATTCACGTACAGAGAGACATCAGTAAATTCTTTTTCAGATTCTTACCAGTCGTATATATTCTTTTCCGGTGACTTGAGTGTGCTGAGTGCAGTTCTTTTAGCTACCGTGTAAGCCTTGTTGATTATCAGTTTGGTATTTGGAATGGTATCTTTGTTAATTTCAACTTCCTGGATGATGCCTCACCCCTCCCCACCTTTCCCGTTTAGCAGCCTTATGCGTGTTTTCTACATATTTGACTATGTTTTTGTTTTGTAATTTATTTCATGTGTAGCCATTTTGGATTCCACCTTTAAGTGATATCTTATGATATGTGTCTTTTTCTTTTTGAATTATGTCACTTAGAAAGATCATACGTAACTCCTCCGGAGTTGTTACAACTGGCCATATTTCATTGATTTCCAGGCTGAATAATATTCCACTCTACCTAAGTACCACATCTCTATCCATTTTTTCCCTCCAGAGACATTTAAGTTATATCCTAGTTGAGGATCTTTTAAACAGAGAGGGGGTAAACATTGGGGTGCCTGTGTCCTCTCAATTTTTGTTTTTCCCAAGATATACGCCCATGAGTGCAAGTGCCCTATGCTCTGTAGCTCATTTTTTAGATGCTTTAGTAAACACAATACACTTCTCCAGAATGGCTGTTGGCAATATACATTTCCACTATAAGTCTCACAGGGCTCCCTCTTCTCCTTGCCCTGTCCTGCATTTCTGTTGTTTACGCTTTATGAGGATGGCTCTTCTGACTGATGCGAAGTGATATCTTTTGTAGTATTGACTTCCAGTGCCCACCTGTTTGGTTGGCTAAAAAAGTGTATGCCCTTTTCTTGAATATATACACAAAAAAACGCATACACCCTTTTTGGCCAACTGCAATGTTGGCAATGTTCAGCTCCTTTTCTTGTGCTTAATGGCGAGTCCTTTCTACCTCCTCAAATCCCTTTCCTGCCATTCTCCCTTGCTTACAAGTCCTTTTCTCTGACTTTCCTCAAGACATTTTTCAGTGATGGATATTTTCAACTCTGCAGTTTCATGAATTTTACTGTCCCTGAGTTCCATTGTTCAACTTGTGTTTATGGGAACTGGCCACAAAGCAGCGGGATTTCCTCAAGCCCTATACTGTTTCCATGGGCAATCCTAGCCTTTGGTCATTTCATCTTCCTGATTGGAAATTAAAGTGACATGTGCCTGTCTGAACACCTAGGACTTGTCTCTCATTGTTCCTCATCCTTCCGCTTCATCCTCTGGACAAATTCCAAACTGTACACAACAGGATGTTGACAGTGCTGACATCTCCAAGTGGGGAGACTGTTAGTAAAGACGCTGGAGGGGTGAACCCGAGCACCAGGAGATGAGGAGATGAGATGCCTTTTCCAAACTCTTCCCGATCAGATGGTATACCATCCTCTGGGTGTGACAGACATGTTTTAGCAGTAGGAAGAGTCCCATTCATGTAAGGAGAACACCAGGGCTTTTTCAAAATCAGTGTCTCCCCGAAACCCAAACTGGGAAATTTTTTAAGCTATGGCTACACATATGTTCATTAAGGGCCTTGGGAAGTAGGCAGAGTCCAAACTTTAGATGATTGAAGTCTTCAGGGTCAGAAGCACTCACCACCAGCTTCCCTTAGGTTACACTTTAACTGTCATTGATAGATGATGTCAATAAAAATATCTATTCTTTTTCAGATTATTTCCCCTTATAGGTTATAGCAAAATGTTGAGTGTAGTTCCCTGTGCTATACAGTAGTTCCTTGTTGATGATCTATTTTATACATAGCAGTGTGTATGTGTTAATCCCAAACTGTTAATTTATCCCTCCTCCCACCTTTCCCCTTTGGTAATAATAAATTATAAGATTTTATACTTCTCAGAAATGGGGGAGCTGAAAGAGAGGTATCATTTTCAATGGAAAAGCATTTAAAACAAGATTGAAGCTTTAACCAAGATTATTAGATGTACATCCTTGGAAAGAAATCACTTCGTTTCTCTAATATTGACCTGACAAATAAGACAAACCTTTTCACTGAACTTGCTTATAATAAAGTGATGGAAATATCAAATGGAAGTGTTAGAAACATCTTATTTTACCTGAGCCTTATACACTGTTCTATGTTAACTACAGTTTGGCTCACACATCTGTTCATTGAGGTTACAATAGTCTCAATTTCTGTTACTGATCCTCCAGAGTGGACCCCAACAAGTGTCCCCCTGCCCAGTGTCATTGGGGCCAACAGATCGAGACTGAGTTTGGTTCACAAGCAAAGGAAACTTTATATTTTGATCAGAGAATGGAGAGGTGAGAGCATGCACTACCCCGTGGGCTGTGGGCTGGGCTGCTGTGTAGAGATCCTGTCAGAGTCAGTGGGAGGGAGGGGGCGGAGCTCTCGAGGGCCGGGTTGGCTGCAGCTCAGGCTCTATATCGCGGAGTCTGCACTGGGCCCCAGGAGCTGAGGTGTCGTCCCAGCCATTCTGCACTAGGAAATCTGGTCTGAAGTGCCGGGTGTGGAACCTCTGCATGCGGGACCCTAGGAGCACATGAAATTAGACAAAGCACAAAGGATAAAAAAGGTTAGACTTGACTTTATTGCCCAGATTCTATTTTTATCTCCCAGGGATTTTTAATGGGCTTTGCTGGGGACAAACCCCTCCTCTGCCTTTTGTCCCATTCCTCATTCTTGGAGTGCTGAGGGTGCAGACCCTTCTTCTGTAACTGCTGAGTGCTGAGTTGGGAGCCCTCATACCCGGGGACGAGGGTCAGAGCTTCTCCCCAGCAGCCTCCAGGTGACGTTGATTGTCCCCAGGCCCCCTGCCTCCCTGCTCGTCCACCTGAGCACCAGCATTGGAAGTGTTATAGATTCTAATGACCTTTAAGGGTCCAGGAAAGAGATGTGCAGAGACGCTGTGGGGGCCGGTTTCACCCCGCCCCACATTTGTTCAGCCACCTTAGGCTGACCGTTTCTGCCAGCCTAGATGCTCTGACTAGTAGTCTGCACTTTCTTCAATTAGGCCCCTGAATTAACGTACAAACAGCACCAGGTGTGAGAGCCCTGCCTGCTCAACTCCCGGACAGTCCAGGGTCAGTGGTGATCAAGGACCATGATGGCCACTGAGTCAACAGCCTTTTGAAGTAAACAGGAGTCCAGCCGGTCTTATTGGCCACCATCATCACGGTGTCTGTAGGCTTTTCTATGGTGACAGTGTGATATACGGTTCCCCCGCCAAGATTATTAGCTCCCCTCTGGGTGCAGTAATTCCTGCAAGCAGTAGTCTACTCTTTTGGGACACACTCTTGTTGTTTTATGAGAGAAACTCCAGGTCAAGTGATGTTCACATGAGTCGTCATGGTGCCCTGTTTCCCCCGGTTATCTCTCTGGATGTTGGAGTTGGAGGGCCTCCTCACTCGAGGTTGGTGTGCCCACAGAGCGAACCCTGCAACTTCAGGGCATGGTTGGTGGTTAGGATCACCACGTGGGGTCCTTTTCCCTTAGGAGGGAGGTGGCCTTTGGGGCTGCTGATTTCCAGGTTTTTAGATACCGCCAGTATCTTGGCCAGATGTGGCAGTGGGCCAAGCCCCTTGGTGCCCGTAGTTTATCCTACCTGGATGGCATTCTTGCATTGTTCCATTTCAAGTGGTCCCAGTTTTTGCACTAATTCTCCAATGGCGATTCACCTTTCACCGGGAATGTAAAGGTCAAAGGGTTTAGCTAAATTAGGGAGTTCCAGGGCAAGGGTCTGAATTGACTACTCTTTCCATTCTTGAAAGGCCACTTCTGGATTCTATTCAAAAGGATCATCATCTTTTCCTTTCAGTGTTTCATATAGAGGCCCAGCTAGTAGACTGTAGTTAGGGATCCAGAAGCAGCAAACCCTGGCCTCCCCAGGAACCCCTAAGCTGTCTTGTAGTTTTAGAAAGGGGTAAGGCTGAAAATGGTTTCTTCCCTTTCCTGGGATGGGCTTCTCCGACCTTCTGTGAGAACGAAGCCCAGGCAGGTCACCGCAGTCTGTGATATTTGAGCTTTTTCTTGGACAACTTCTATCCTTTATTGGCTTGGTAGTTCAGAGGCCTCCTTAGTAGGGCTGGCGATCAGAATGTCGTCTGCGTACTGAAGGAGGGTTTCCTTTTCCAGAGGTAGAACTTTTAGGTCTTTAGCTAAGCTTTCCCCAAAGATGGTGTGGGAATTTTTGCACCCTTGGGGCAAGACGGCCCGGAAGTATTGTTTTAGTTGTATGTTGAGTCCTGCCACTCACAAGCCAAAATTTCTTGTGACTCTGGGACTAATGGAATACAAAAGAAGGCATCATTGAAGACTAATACAGAATACCATGTCCTGGTGGTTGGTAGAATGACCAGCAGGGTGTAGGAATTAGGAGCAGCTGGAGGTATATCCTCGGTGGCTTCACTGACTGTCCTGACATCTTTTACCAGGTCCCCAGCAGCCCATGGGGCTCTCGTGGTCAGACCAATCCCAGAATATGGAGCTCACCTGGGCAGGTACCCCACCCCCACCCCAGCCCACGGGGCTCTCGTGGTCAGGCCCCTCCCAGGATACAGAGCTACCCTTGCAGGTACCGTGGCAGGGCTGGGCACACAGGAACTGTGCACATAGCCCTCATTGCAGAGCACCCCCAGCTCACCTGTCGCTCAGAGCTGACACATAGCACCTCAGAGCAGGACTTGAACTAACAAACAGCAGCTGCGACAGGTCTGTGACATCACAGACCTGGGCATCACTCTGTGCGGCCTCCCTCCACCTGGTCTTCCAGAGACTTCCACTGCACCCGGGGCACCAGGCCTCTGTCTCCAACCACCACCCACCCCTCCTCTCCCTGACTCCTGGGTTCCTCTCATTAGGAGAGGGCTTTCTTGAAGTTGTCTCCCACTCATGGGCCAGATAAAATGATTAGAAAACAAGCCAAAGCTGCAGCCCCTTGTCTATCCTGACTCTCAGGAGCCCACACCTGTTCCTTGGACCTGGCCGGTTCAGCAAGTTCCATTTTCTGCAACTGTGAGCCCCTGAGGGGTGATGATTGGCTGACCTGGGCAGCCTTACCGTGCCGGCCAGCCCTCCCCAGGTGTGCCTGGGTTGAGATCAATATAAATACCACTCCAGGCAGCAAGAGCCCCTGCAGCCATGCCTGACGCCATTTTCTCTGCCCTGTCAGCAGTCTCGGGGCTGGGCTGGTGGGATGGAATGAGAGGCCACGGCTTTGTGGGTGGCCCAGTGTGAGTGGGGCTCTGCTGGACTTTCTGCAGCAGTTGCCAGGCTGCCACCTGCTAAAGAAGAGGATGTGTCACCCATACCTGCTGCTGGAATTTCTCCCTGGGCAGAGGTGAGGAAGGAAAAAAGCAGTGGGGGCAGGGACAGGACGGGTATCTCAGGCAGGGAAATGGAAATCTTCCAGAAGAGCACCCAGGGCCAGGACCATCCTGGCTGGCCTGCAGGCACCAAGTCGGCTGGCATGCTGTCACTCGTGTGGCTCTATGGCCCTTCCTCTAGGCTTTCAAGTCCTTGTATATATTCAGGTGTTTTACCTGGGACGGGTGGGAATAGTTCAGCAGCAACTGGCCTGGGGCTCAGCTCACGTTTACTCACAGATGCCTCGGCACGGTGCCCCAGCTTTGCAATGAGGTCGCTTGTTGCGTGGGGGCTGCTGGCTGAATGGGAGACGATTCCCCACCACTGACCAACTTCAGAATTGTTTACAACTGGAGCAAGTGCCCTGATACGGTTTTCCTCTGTGGAACTGGTGGGTTCTGTGTTTTTTTTCTCTTTTTCGTTTTTGGTTCAAGGTAGATTTTATTCCTCTTTTTTGTATTTACAGATATAAGCATGGAAATAATTTATTCATATAAATACATGTATGTGAAGGGAATAATTGTTTTTTCTGTTTTATTTTTTAAATTTTATTTCTTTTTAATTTTGAATTTTATTTTATATTTTTATACAGCAGGTTCTTATTGGTTATCTATTTTATACATATAAATGTATACATGCCAATCCCAGTCTCTCAACTCCTCCCACCACCACCACCCCAACAGCTTTCCCCCCTTGTTGTCCATACGTTTGTTGTCTACATCTGTTGCTCTATTTATGCCTTGCAAAATGGTTAACCTGTACAGTTTTTCTAGGTTCCACATATATGCATGAATATACAAGATTTGTTTTTCTCTTTCTGACTTACTTCACTCTGTATGACAGTCTCTAGATCCATCGACGTCTCTACAAATGACCCAATTTCATTCCTTTTCATGGCTTAGTAATATTCCATTTTATATATGTACCACAGCTTTATGCATTCGTCTGTCTGTGGGCATTTAGGTTGCTTCCATTACCTCGATATTGTAAAGAGTGAGGCAATGAACATTGCGGTGAATGTCTCTTTTTGATTTATGGTTTTGTCTGGGTATATGTCCAGAACTGGGATTGCTGTATCATATGGTAATTCTACTGTTAGTTTCTTAAGAAACTCCATATTGTTCTCCATAGTGACTGTATCAATTTATTTTCCCAACAATAGTGGAAGAGGGTTCTTTTTCTCCACACCCTTTCCAGCATTTTTTGTTTGTAGATTTTCTGATGATGCCCATTCTACCAGGTGTGAGGTGATATCTCATTGTTGAGTCCATTTCCTTGAGCAAGGGGTAGGTCTTGTCTATTACATATTTAGCTTATGGAACGGTATCTGTGCTAATTTCAAACTCAGGTTTTGTGCAGCACCCAACTCACCTTCCCCCTTAAGCAAGCATAAGTTGGTTTTCTAAACATGAGACCCTGTTCTGTTTTGTAATTCAGTTCATGTGTAGCCAAGTTCTCATTCCATGTATTAGTGGTACCTTATGATGTTTTTTTTCTGTGTGACATTTTTTACTTAGAATCACCGTGCCTCAATCCACTCATTATGCTGGTACGGGCCTGGTGACATAGTTTTCATTGCTGAGAGGTATTCTGTTGTACGTAAGTACCGCAACTTCTTTATCCATTATTTGCTCTCTGGCATATTTAACTTGTGCTGCAGAAGAGGTTCCTGTAAACAGAGCCGTCCCAAATTTTGGGGTGGCTGTGTCTTTTTGATTTTAATTTCCCTAAGCTATAGAACCATATGTGGAAGTGCCCTAGGCTCTGTTGCTTTGTTTTTTAGATGTTTCAGGAAACACCATACACTTCTCCCGAGTGGCTGTTGGCAATTTACATCCCGCCCATCAGCATAACAAGGCTCCCAGTTCTCCATGGCCTGTCCTGCCTTTCTGGATTTTACACTTTTTTCAGATGGCCCTTTTGACCGGGGGGAAGTGAGACTTCATTGTAGTGCAGATTTCCTTTGCAAGCTTGCTTGGTTGGCCAAAAAGGGCGTATGCGTTTTGTCCTGAATATATTCAGGAAAAAACGCATACGCCCTTTTTGGCCAAGTGCATCATTGTCGACGTTCTGCCTCTTTTCCTATGCTTGAAATGCAATTCCAGTCTACCTCTTGAAATTGGTTTCCTGCAATTCTGCCTCACTTTCAAGTCCTCTTGGCAGGCTTACTTCAGTATATTTTTGGACGATAGCTGTCATTTATAACTCTGCAGGATTGTGAATTACAGTGTCCCTGAGCTACTTTCTTCAACTCGCTTTCTTGTGAGCAGGCCGCAACACCGCACTATTGCTTCAGGCCCTAATCTGGTTCCGGCACGGCACGCTGAGCCTTTGCTTAATTCCTCTTCCTGGTGGGAAATGAGAGTTAAATTGGCCCGTCCAGACACCTCCAGCTAGTCTCTCATTGGTTCTCCCTATTCCTGTTCATCTTCCGCGGAATTTGCAAACTGGGCCAAACAGGAGGTTAAAGGCACTGACTCTCCAAGTCGGGAGAGTGTTAGAAAAGCGTCTAGAATGTTGCAACCGAGTACCAGGGGAGGAGAACTGAGACATATTTGAACATGGCTGACGATCACATGGTTGATCATACTCTGGGTTTCACATGAATGTTTAGCTGAAGGAAGAATCACTTAAACCTGGAGAGTTGAGACCCGTGGAATGGGTACCATGCAATATGACTTCAAAGGGTCTTCATTTGCTCACCGAACCTCTCCAATCCTATCACTGCTGCGTTTGTGCCCCTGTACTCACGCTTGATTCTCTTTCAGAGACATAGCAATCCATAGGTTTTAAGATACTTACTAGTCAGGTACATTATTAGGCGTTTAATATGGGGTTTTGAGTCCATTTCGTTGAGCAAGGAGTAGCTCTTGTCTATTCCATATTTGGCTTAAGGAACTTTATCTGTGCTCATTTCAATCTCTGGTTTTATGCAGCACCCCAACTCACCTTTCCCCTTAAGCAAGCATAAGTTGGTTTTCTAAATTTGAGACCCTGTTCTGTTTTGTAATCCAGTTCCTGTGTAGCCAAGTTTACATTCCATGTATTAGTGATATCTTATGATGTTTCTTTTTCTGTGTGACTTATTTCAGTTAGAATCATCATACCTGAATCCACTCTATGCTGCTACGGGCCTGATGACATAGATTTCATTGCTGAGTGATATTGCATTGTACGTAAGTACCACAACTTCTTTATCAATTTTTCACTTTCTGCGATATTGAACTTGTACCGTAAACGAGGTTCTTGTAAACAGAGCCGTCCCAAACTTTGGGGTGGCTGTGTCTTTTTGATTTTAATTTCCCTAAGCTATAGGACCATAAGTGGAAGTGCCCTAGGCTCTGTTGCTTTGTTTTTTAGATGTTTCAGGAAACACCATACATTTCTCCTGAGTGGCTGTTGGCAATTTACATCCCGCCCATCAGCATAACAAGGCTCCCAGTTCTCCATGGCCTGTCCTGCCTTTCTGGATTTTACACTTTTTTCAGATGGCCCTTTTGACCGGGGGGAAGTGAGACTTCATTGTAGTGCAGATTTCCTTTGCAAGCTTGCTTGGTTGGCCAAAAAGGGCGTATGCGTTTTTTCGTGAATATATTCAGGAAAAAACGCATACGCCCTTTTTGGCCAAGTGCATCATTGTCGACATTCTGCCTCTTTTCCTATGCTTTAAATGCAATTCCAGTCTACCTCCTGAAGTCGGTTTCCTGCAATTCTGCCCAGCTTTCAAGTCCTCTTGGCAGCCTTACTTCAGTATATTTTTGGACGATAGCTGTCATTTATAACTCTGCAGGTTTGTGAATTACAGTGCCCCTGAGCTCCTTTCTTCAACTTGCTTTCTTGTGAGCTGGCCGCAACACCACAGGATTGCTTCAGGTCCTAATCTGGTTCTGGCACGGCACGCTGAGCCTTTGCTTAATTCCTCTTCCTGGTGGGAAATGAGAGTTAAATTTGCCCGTCCAGACACCTCCAGCTAGTCTCTCATTGGTCTTCCCTATCCCTGTTCATCTTCCGCAGAAATTGCAAACTGGGCCAAACAGGAGGTTAAAGGCACTGACTCTCCAAGTTGGGAGAGTGTTAGTAAAGCGTCTGGAATGTTCCACCTGAGTACCAGCGGACAAAAACTGAGACATATTTGAACACGTCTCCCAATCACACGGTTGAGCATACTCTGGGTTCCACATGCATGTTTTAGCTGAAGGAAGAATCCCTTAAAGCTGGAGAGTTGAGACCCGTGGAATGGGTACCATGCAATATGACTTCAAAGGGTCTTCATTTGGTCACCGAACCTCTCCAATCCTATCACTGCTGCGTTTATGCCCCGGTACTCACGCTTGATTCTCTTTCAGAGACATAGCAATCCATAGGTTTTAAGATACTTACTAGTCAGGTACATTATTAGGCGTTTAATATGGGGTTTTGAGTCCATTTCGTTGAGCAAGGAGTAGCTCTTGTCTATTCCATATTTGGCTTAAGGAACTTTATCTGTGCTCATTTCAATCTGTGGTTTTATGCAGCACCCCAACTCACCTTTCCCCTTAAACAAGCATAAGTTGGTTTTCTAAATTTGAGACCCTCTTTTGTTTTGTAATCCAGTTCCTGTGTAGCCAAGTTTACATTCCGTGTATTAGTGATATCTTATGATGTTTCTTTTTCTGTGTGACTTATTTCAGTTAGAATCATCATACCTGAATCCACTCATTATGCTGCTATGGGCCAGATGACATAGATTTCATTGCTGAGTGATATTGCATTGTACGTAAGAACCACAAATTCTTTATCCATTTTTCACTTTCTGCGATATTGAACATGTACCGTAAACGAGGTTTTTGTAAACAGAGCCGTCCCAAACTTTGGGCTGGCTGTGTCTTTTTTATTTTAATTTCCCTAAGCTATAGGACCATAAGTGGAAGTGCCCTAGGCTCTGTTGCTTTGTTTTTTAGATGTTTCAGGAAACACCATACACTTCTCCCGAGTGGCTGTTGGCAATTTACATCCCGCCCATCAGCATAACAAGGCTCCCAGTTCTCCATGGCCTGTCCTGCCTTTCTGGATTTTACACTTTTTACAGATGGCCCTTTTGACCCGGGGGAAGTGAGACTTCATTGTAGTGCAGATTTCCTTTGCAAGCTTTCTTGGTTGGCCAAAAAGGGCGTATGCATTTTTCCTGAATATATTCAGGAAAAAACGCATACGCACACTTTGGCCAAGTGCATCATTGTCGACGTTCTGCCTCTTTTCCTATGCTTTAAATGCAATTCCAGTCTAACTCCTGAAATCGGTTTCCTGCAATTCTGCCCCGCTTTCAAGTCCTCCTGGCAGCCTTACTTCAGTATATTTTTGGACGATAGCTGTCATTTATAACTCTGCAGGTTTGTGAATTACAGTGCCCCTGAGCTCCTTTCTTCAGCTCGCTTTCTTGTGAGCTGGCCGCAACACCGCAGGATTGCTTCAGGCCCTAATCTGGTTCCGGCACGGCACGCTGAGGCTTTGGTTAATTCCTCTTCCTGGTGGGAAATGAGAGTTAAATTTGCCCGTCCAGACACCTCCAGCTAGTCTCTCATTGGTTCTCCCTATTCCTGTTCATCTTCCGTGGAATTTGCACACTGGGCCAAACAGGAGGTTAAAAGCACTGACTCTCCAAGTCGGGAGAGTGTTAGTAAAGCGTGTGGAATGTTGCACCCGAGTACCAGGGGATGAGAACTGAGACATATTTGAACATGAGTCACGATCACACGGTTGATCATAGTCTGGGTTCCAAATGCATGTTTAGCTGAAGGAAGAATCCCTTAAACCTGGAGAGTTGAGACCCGTGGAATGGGTACCATGCAATATGACTTCAAAGGGTCTTCATTTGCTCACCGAACCTCTCCAGTCCCATCACTGCTGCGTTTATGCCCCTGTTCTCACGCTTGATTCTCTTTCAGAGACATAGCAATCCATAGGTTTTAAGATACTTACTGTCAGGTACATTATTAGGTGTTTAATATGGGGTTTTGAGTCCATTTCGTTGAGCAAGGAGTAGCTGTTGTCTATTACATATTTGGCTTAAGGAACCTTATCTGTGCTGATTTCAATCTCTGGTTTTATGCAGCACCCCAACTCACCTTTCCCCTTAAGCAAGCATAAGTGGCTTTTCTACATTTGAGACCATGTTCTGTTTTGTAATTCAGTTCCTGTGTAGTCAAGTTTACATTCCGTGTATTAGTGATATCTTATGATGTTTCTTTTTCTGTGTGACTTATTTCAGTTAGAATCATCATGCCTGAATCCACTCATTATGCTGCTATGGGCCTGATGACATAGATTTCATTGCTGAGTGATATTGCATTATACGTAAGTACTACAATTTCTTTATCCATTTTTCACTTTCTGCGATATTGAACTTGTACCGTAAACGAGGTTCTTGTAAACAGAGCCATCCCAAACATTGGGGTGGCTGTGTCTTTTTGATTTTAATTTCCCTAAGCTATAGGACCATAAGTGGAAGTGCCCTAGGCTCTGTTGCTTTGTTTTTTAGATGTTTCAGGAAACACCATACACTTCTCTCAAGTGGTTGTTGGCAATTTACATCCCGCCCATCAGCAAAACAAGGCTCCCAGTTCTCCATGGCCTGTCCTGCCTTTCTGGATTTTACACTTTTTACAGATGGCCCTTTTGACCCGGGGGAAGTGAGACTTCATTGTAGTGCAGATTTCCTTTGCAAGCTTGCCTGGTTGGCCAAAAAGTGCGTATGCTTTTTTTCCTGAATATATTCAGGAAAAAACGCATATGCCCTTTTTGGCCTAGTGCATCATTGTCGACGTTCTCCCTCTTTTCCTATGCTTTAAATGCAATTCCAGTCTACCTCCTGAAATCAGTTTCCTGCAATTCTGCCCTGCTTTCAAGTCCTCTTGGCAGCCTTACTTCAGTATATTTTTGGACAATAGCTGTCATTTATAACTCTGCAGGTTTGTGAATTACAGTGCCCCTGAGCTCCTTTCTTCAACTCGCTTTCTTGTGAGCTGGCCGCAACACCGCATGATTGCTTCAGGCCCTAATCTGGTTCCGGCACGGCATGCTGAGCCTTTGCTTAATTCCTCTTCCTGGTGGGAAATGAGAGTTAAATTTGCCCGTCCAGACACCTCCAGCTAGTCTCTCATTGGTTCTCCCTATTCCTGTTCATCTTCCGCAGAATTTGCAAACTGGGCCAAACAGGAGGTTAAAGGCACTGACTCTCCAAGTCGGGAGAGTGTTAGTAAAGCATCTGGAATGTTGCACCCGAGTACCAGGGGATGAGAACTGAGACATATTTGAACACGTCTCCCGATCACACGGTTGATCATACTCTGGGTTCCACATGCATGTTTCAGCTGAAGGAAGAATCCCTTAAAGCTGGAGAGTTGAGACCGGTAGAATGGGTACCATGCAATATGACTTCAAAGGGTCTTCATTTGCTCACCGAACCTCTCCAATCCTATCACTGCTGCATTTATGCCCCTGTACACACGCTTGATTCTCTTTTGGAGACATAGCAATCCGTAGGTTTTAAGATACTTACTAGTCAGGTACATTCTTAGGCGTTTAATATGGGGTGTTGAGTCCATTTCATTGAGCAAGGAGTAGCTCTTGTCTATTCCATATTTGGCTTAAGGAAATTTATCTGTGCTCATTTCAATCTCTGGTTTTATGTAGCACCCCAACTCACCTTTCCCCTTAAGCAAGCATAAGTTGGTTTTCTAAATTTGAGACCCTGTTCTGTTTTGTAATCCATCTCCTGTGTAGCCAGGTTTACATTCCGTGTATTAGTGATATCTTATGATGTTTCTTTTTCTGTGTGACTTATTTCAGTGAGAATCATCATACCTGAATCCAGTCTATGCTGCTACGGGCCTGATGACATAGATTTCATTGCTGAGTGATATTGAATTGTACGTAAGTACCACAACTTCTTTATCCATTTTTTGCTTTCTGCGATATTGAACTTGTACTGTAAAGGAGGTTCTTGTAAACACAGCCGTCCCAAACATTGGGTTGGCTGTGTCTTTTTGATTTTAATTTCCCTAAGCTATAGGACCATAAGTGGAAGTGCCCTAGGCTCTGTTGCTTTGTATTTTAGATGTTTCAGGAAACACCATACACTTCTCCAGAGTGGCTGTTGGCAATTTACATCCCGTCCATCAGCATAACAAGGCTCCCAGTTCTCCATGGCCTGTCCTGCCTTTCTGGATTTTACACTTTTTTCAGATGGCCCTTTTGACCGGGGGGAAGTGAGACTTCATTGTAGTGCAGATTTCCTTTGCAAGCTTGCTTGGTTGGCCAAAAAGGGCGTATGCGTTTTTTCCTGAATATATTCAGGAAACAACGCATACGCCCTTTTTGGCCAAGTGCATCATTGTGGACGTTCTGCCTCTTTTCCTATGCTTTAAATGCAATTCCAGTCTACCTCCTGAAATCGGGTTCCTGCCATTCTGCTCAGCTTCCTAGTCCTCTTGGCAGCCTTACTTCAGTATATTTTTGGAGGATAGCTGTCATTTATAACTCTGCAGGTTTGTGAATTACAGTGCCCCTGAGCTCCTTTCTTCAACTCGCTTTCTTGTGAGCTGTCCGCAACACCGCAGGATTGCTTCAGGCCCTAATCTGGTTCCAGCACGGCACGCTGAGCCTTTGGTTAATTCCTCATCCTGGTGGGAAATGAGAGTTAAATTTGCCCGTCCAGACACCTCCAGCTTGTCTCTCATTGGTTCTCCCTATTCCTGTTCATCTTTTGCAGAAATTTCAAACTGGGCCAAACAGGAGGTTAAAGGCACTCACTCTCCAAGTCAGGAGAGTGTTAGTAAAGTGTCTAGATTGTTGCACCCGAGTACCAGGGGACGAGAACTGAGACATATTTGAACATGACTCACGATCACACGGTTGATCATAGTCTGGGTTCCAAATGCATGTTTTCGCTGAAGGTAGAATCCCTTAAACCTGGAGATTTGAGACCCGTGGAATGGGTACCATGCAATATGACTTCAAAGGGTCTTCATTTGCTCACCGAACCTCTCCAATCCTATCACTGCTGCGTTTATGCCCCTGTTCTCACGCTTGATTCTCTTTCAGAGACATAGCAATCCATAGGTTTTAAGATACTTACTGTCAGGTACATTATTAGGCGTTTAATATGCGGTTTTGAGTCCATTTCGTTGAGCAAGGAGTAGCTCTTGTCTATTACATATTTGGCTTAAGGAACGTTATCTGTGCTCATTTCAATCTCTGGTTTTATGCAGCACCCCAACTCACCTTTCCCCTTAAGCAAGCATAAGTTGGTTTTCTACATTTGAGACCCTGTTCTGTTTTGTAATCCAGTTCCTGTGTAGCCAAGTTTACATTCCGTGTATTAGTGATATCTTATGATGTTTCATTTTCTGTGTGACTTATTTCAGTTAGAATCATCATACCTGAATCCACTCATTATGCTGCTACGGGGCTGATGACATAGATTTCATTGCTGAGTGATATTGCATTGTACGTGAGTACCACAACTTCTTTATCCATTTTTCACTTTCTGCGATATTGAACATATACCGTAAACAAGATTCTTGTAAACAGAGCCATCCCAAACTTTGGGGTGGCTGTGTCCTTTTGATTTTAATTTCGCTAAGCTATAGGACCACAAGTGGAAGTGCCCTAGGCTCTGTTGCTTTGTTTTTTAGATGTTTCAGGAAACACCATACACTTCTCCTGAGTGGCTGTTGGCAATTTACATCCCGCCCATCAGCATAACAAGGCTCCCAGTTCTCCATGGCCTGTCCTGCCTTTCTGGATTTTACACTTTTTTCAGATAGCCCCTTTGACCAGGGGGAAGTGAGACTTCATTGTAGTGCAGATTTCCTTTGCAAGCTTGCTTGGTTGGCCAAAAAGGCCGTATGCGTTTTTTCCTGAATATATTCAGGAAAAAATGCATACGCCCTTTTTGGCCAAGTGCATCATTGTCGACGTTCTGCCTCTTTTCCTATGCTTTAAATGCAATTCCAGTCTACCTCCTTAAATCGGGTTCCTGCAATTCTGCTCAGCCTTCTAGTTCTCTTGGCAGCCTTACTTCAGTATATTTTTGGAGGATAGCTGTCATTTATAACTCTGCAGGTTTGTGAATTACAGTCCCCCTGAGTTCCTTTCTTCAACTCGCTTTCTTGTGAGCTGGCCGCAACACCGCAGGATTGCTTCAGGCCCTAATCTGTTTCCGGCACGGCACGCTGAGCCTTTGGTTAATTCCTCTTCCTGGTGGGAAATGAGAGTTAAATTTGCCCGTCCAGACACCTCCAGCTAGTCTCTCATTGGTTCTCCCTATTCCTGTTCATCTTCCGCAGAAATTGCAAACTGGGCCAAACAGGAGGTTAAAGGCACTGACTCTCGAAGACGGGAGAGTGTTAGTAAAGCGTCTGGAATGTTGCACCCGAGTACCAGGGGACGAGAACTGAGACATATTGGAACACGTCTCCCGATCACACGGTTGATCATACTACGGGTTCCACATGCATGATTTAGCTGAAGGAAGAATCCCTTAAACCTGGAGAGTTGAGACCCGTGGAATGGGTACCATGCAATATGACTTCAAAGGGTCTTCATTTGCTCACCGAACCTCTCCAATCCTATCACTGCTGCGTTTATGCCCCTGTACACACGCTTGATTCTCTTTCGGAGACATAGCGATCCACAGGTTTTAAGATACTTACTATTCAGGTACATTCTTAGGCGTTTAATGTGGGGTGTTGTGTCCAATACGTTGAGCAAGGAGTAGCTCTTGTCTATTACATATTTGGCTTAAGGAACTTTATCTGTGCTCATTTCAATCTCTGGTTTTCTGCAGCACCCCAACTCACCTTTCACCTTAAGCAAGCATAAGTTGGTTTTCTAAATTTGAGACCCTGTTCTCTTTTGTAATTCAGTTCCTGTGTAGCCAAGTTTACATTCCGTGTATTAGTGATATCTTACGATGTTTCTTTTCCTGTATGACTTATTTCAGTTAGAATCATCATACCTGAATCCACTCATTATGCTGCTACGGCCCTGATGACATAGATTTCATTGCTGAGTGATATTGCATTGTACGTAAGTACCACAACTTCTTTATCCATTTTTCACTTTCTGCGATATTGAACTAGTCCCGTAAACGAGTTTCTTGTAAACAGAGCAGTCCCAAACTTTGGGGTGGCTGTGTCTTTTTTATTTTAATTTCCCTAAGCTATAGGGCCATAAGTGGAAGTGCCCTAGGCTCTTTTGCTTTGTTTTTTAGATGTTTCAGGAAACACCATACACTTCTCCCGAGTGGCTGTTGGCAATATACATCCCACCCATCAGCATAACAAGGCTCCCAGTTCTCCATGGCCTGTCCTGGCTTTCTGGATTTTACACTTTTTTCAGTTGGCCCTTTTGACCGGGGGGAAGTGAGACTTCATTGTAGTGCAGATTTCCTTTGCAAGCTTGCTTGGTTGGCCAAAAAGGGCGTATGCGTTTTTTCCTGAATATATTCAGGAAAAAACGCATACGCCCTTTTTGGCCAAGTGCATCATTGTCGACGTATTTCCTCTTTTCCTATGCTTTAAATGCAATTCCAGTCTCCCTCCTGAAATCGGTTTCCTGCAATTCTGCCGCGCTTTCAAGTCCTCTTGGCAGCCTTACTTCAGTTTATTTTTGGACGATAGCTGTCATTTATAACTCTGCAGCTTTGTGAATTACAGTGCCCCTGAGCTCCTTTCTTCAACTCGCTTTCTTGTGAGCTGGCCGCAACACCGCAGGATTGCTTCAGGCCCTAATCTGGTTCCGGCACGGCACGCTGAGCCTTTGGTTAATTCCTCTTCCTGGTGGGAAATGAGAGTTAAATTTGCCCGTCCCGACACCTCCAGCTAGTCTCTCATTGGTTCTCCCTATTCCTGTTCATCTTCCGCAGAAATTGCAAACTGGGCCAAACAGGAGGTTAAAGGCACTGACTCTCCAAGTCGGGAGAGTGTTAGTAAAGCATCTGGAATGTTGCACCCGAGTACCAGGGGACGAGAACTGAGACATATTTCAACACGTCTCCCGATCAGACGGTTGATCATACTCTGGGTTCCACATGCATGTTTTAGCTGAAGGAAGAATCCCTTAAACCTGGAGAGTTGAGACCCGTGGAATGGGTACCATGCAATATGACTTCAAAGGGTCTTCATTTGCTCACCGAACCTCTCCAATCCTATCACTGCTGCGTTTATGCCTGTGTACACACGCTTGATTCTCTTTCGGAGACATAGCGATCCATAGCTTTTAAGATACTTACTAGTCAGGTACATTCTTAGGCGTTTAATATGGGGTGTTGAGTCCATTTCGTTGAGCAAGGAGTAGCTCTTGTCTATTACATATTTGGCTTAAGGAACTTTATCTGTGCTCATTTCAATCTCCTGTTTTATGCAGCACCCCAACTCACCTTTCCCCTTAAGCAAGCATAAGTTGGTTTTCTAAATTTGAGACCCTGTTCTGTTATGTAATCCAGTTCCTGTGTAGCCAAGTTTACATTCCGTGTATTAGTGATGTCTTATAATGTTTCTTTTTCTGTGTGACTTATTTAAGTTAGAATCATCATACCTGAATCCACTCATTATGCTGCTACGGGCCTGATGACATAGATTTCATTGCTGAGTGATATTGCATTGTACGTAAGTACCAAAACTTCTTTATCCATTTTTCACTTTCTGCGATATTGAACTTGTCCCGTAAATGTGGTTCTTGTAAACAGAGCCGTCCCAAAATTTGGGGTGGCTGTGTCTTTTTGATTTTAATTTCCCTAAGCTATAGGGCCATAAGTGGAAGTGCCCTAGGCTCTGTTGCTTTGTTTTTTAGATGTTTCAGGAAACACCATAAACTTCTCCCGAGTGACTGTTGGCAATATACATCCCACCCATCAGCAAAACAAGGCTCCCAGTTCTCCATGGCCTATCCTGCCTTTCTGGATTTTACACTTTTTTCAGATGGCCCTTTTGACCGGGGGGAAGTGAGACTTCATTGTAGTGCAGATTTCCTTTGCAAGCTTGCTTGGTTGGCTAAAAAGTGCGTATGCGTTTTTTCCTGAATATATTCAGGAAAAAACGCATATGCCCTTTTTGGCCAAGTGCATCATTGTCGACATTTTTCCTCTTTTCCTATGCTTTAAATGCAATTCCAGTGTACCTCCTGAAATTGGTTTCCTGCAATTCTGCCCCACTTTCAAGTCCTCTTGGCAGCCTTACTTCAGTATATTTTTGGACGATAGCTGTCATTTATAACTCTGCAGGTTTGTGAATTACAGTGCCCCTGAGCTCCTTTCTTCAACTCGCTTTGTTGTGCGCTGGCCGCAACACCGCACGATTGCTTCAGGCCCTAATCTGGTTCCGGCACGGCACGCTGAGCCTTTGGTAAATTCCTCTTCCTGGTGGGAAATGAGAGTTAAATTTGCCCGTCCCGACACCTCCAGCTAGTCTCTCATTGGTTCTCCCTATTCCTGTTCATCTTCCGCAGAAATTGCAAACGGGGCCAAACAGGAGGTTAAAGGCACTGACTCTCCAAGTCGGGAGAGTGTTAGTAAAGCATCTGGAATACTGCACCCGAGTACCAGGGGACGAGAACTGAGACATATTGGAACACGTCTCCCGATCACACGGTTGATCATACTCTGGGTTCCACATGCATGCTTTAGCTGAAGGAAGAATCCCTTAAACCAGGATAGTTGAGACCCGTGGAATGGGTACCATGCAATATGACTTCAAAGGGTCTTCATTTGCTCACCGAACCTCTCCAATCCTATCACTGCTGCGTTTATGCCCCTGTACACACACTTGATTCTCTTTCGGAGACATAGCAATCAATAGCTTTTAAGATACTTACTAGTCAGCTACATTCTTAGGCGTTTAATATGGGGTGTTGAGTCCATTTCGTTGAGCAAGGAGTAGCTCTTGTCTATTCCATATTTGGCTTAAGGAACTTTATCTGTGCTCATTTCAATCTCTGGTTTTATGCAGCACCCCAACTCACCTTTCCCCTTAAGCAAGCATAAGTTGGTTTTCTAAATTTGTGACCCTGTTCTGTTATGTAATCCAGTTCCTGTGTAGCCAAGTTTACATTCTGTGTATTAGTGATATCTTATGATGTTTCTTTTTCTGTGTGACTTATTTCAGTTAGAATCATCATACCTGAATCCACTCATTATTCTGCTATGGGGTTGATGACATAGATTTCATTGCTGAGTGATATTGCCTTGTACGTAAGTACCACAACTTCTTTATCCATTTTTCGCTTTCTGCGATATTGAACTTGTCCCGTAAACGAGTTTCTTGTAAACAGAGCCGTCCCAAACTTTGGGGTGGCAGTGTCTTTTTGATTTTAATTTCCCTAATCTATAGGACCATAAGTGGAAGTGCCCTAGGCTCTGTTGCTTTGTTTCTTAGATGTTTCAGGAAACACCATACACTTCTCCCAAGTGGCTGTTGGCAATTTACATCCCGCCCATCAGCATAACAAAGCTCCCAGTTCTCCATGGCCTGTCCTGCCTTTCTGGATTTTACACTTTTTTCAGATGGCCCTTTTGACCGGGGCGAAGTGAGACTTCATTGTAGTGCAGATTTGTTTTGCAAGCTTGCTTGGTTGGCCAAAAAGGGCGTATGCGTTTTTTCCTGAATATATTCAGGAAAAAACGCATACGCCCTTTTTGGCCAAGTGCATCATTGTGCACGTTCTGCCTCTTTTCCTATGCTTTAAATGCAATTCCAGTCTATCTCCTGAAATCGGTTTCCTGTAATTCTGCCCCGCTTTCAAGTCCTCTTGGAAGCTTTACTTCAATATATTTTTGGACGATAGCTGTCATTTATAACTCTGCAGGTTTGTGAATTACAGTGCCCCTGAGCTCCTTTCTTCATCTCGCTTTCTTGTGAGCTGGCCACAACACCGCAGGATTCCTTCAGGCCCTAATCTGGTCCGGCATTGCACGCTGAGCCTTTGGTTAATTCCTCTTCCTGGTGGGAAATGAGAGTTAAATTTGCCCGTCCAGACACCTCCAGCTAGTCTCTCATTGGTTCTCCCTATTCCTGTTCATCTTCCGCAGAAATTGCAAACTGGGCTAAGCAGGAGGTTAAAGGCACTGACTCTCCAAGTCGGGAGAGTGTTAGTAAAGCATCTGGAATGTTGCCCCCGAGTACCAGGGGAGGAAAACTGAGACATATTTGAACACGTCTCCTGATCACATGGTTGATCATACTCGGTTCCACATGCATGTTTTAGCTGAAGGAAGAATCCCTTAAACCTGGAGAGTTGAGACCCGTGGAATGGGTACCATGCAATTTGACTTCAAAGGGTCTTCATTTGCTCACCGAACCTCTACAATCCTATCACTGCTGCGTTTATGCCCCTGTACACATGCTTGATTCTCTTTCAGAGGCATAGTAATCCATTGGTTTTAAGATACTTTCTAGTCAGGTACATTCTTAGGCGTTTAATATGGGGTGTTGAGTCCATTTCGTTGAGCAAGGAGTAGCTCTTGTCTATTCCATATTTGGCTTAAGGAACTTTATCTGTGCTCATTTCAATCTCTGGTTTTATGCAGCACCCCAACTCACCTTTGCCCTTAAGCAAGCATAAGTTGGTTTTCTACATTTGAGACCCTGTTCTGTTTTGTAATTCAGTTCATGTGTAGCCAAGTTTACATTCCGTGTATTAGTGATATCTTATGATGTTTCTTTTTCTGTGTGACTTATTTCAGTTAGAATCATCATACCTGAAACCACTCATTATGCTGCTATGGGCCTGATGACATAGATTTCATTGCTGAGTGATATTGCATTGTACGTAAGTACCACAACTTCTTTATCCATTTTTCGCTTTATGCGATATTGAACTTGTACCGTAAACGAGGTTCTTGTAAACAGAGCCGTCCCAAACATTGGGGTGGCTGTGTCTTTTTGATTTTAATTTCCCTAAGCTCTAGGACCATAAGTGGAAGTGCCTTAGGCTCTGTTGCTTTGTTTTAGATGTTCCAGGAAACACCATACACTTCTCCCGAGTGGCTGTTGGCAATTTACATCCCGCCCATCAGCATAACAAGGCTCCCAGTTCTCCATGGCCTGTCCTGCCTTTCTGGATTTTACACTTTTTTCAGATGGCCCTTTTGACGGGGAGGAAGTGAGACTTCATTGTAGTGCAGATTTCCTTTGCAAGCTTGCTTGGTTGGCCAAAAAGGGCGTATGCGTTTTTTCCTGAATATATTCAGGAAAAAACACATACGCCCTTTTTGGCCAAGTGCATCATTGTCGACGTTCTGCCTCTTTTCCTATGCTTTAAATGCAAATCCAGTCTACCTCCTGAAATCGGTTTCCTGCAATTCTGCCCTGCTTTCAAGTCCTCTTGGCAGCCTTACTTCAGTATATTTTTGGACGATAGCTGTCATTTATAACTCTGCAGGTTTGTGAATTACAGTGCCCCTGAGCTCCTTTCTTCAACTCGCTTTCTTGTGAGCTGGCCGCAACACCGCAGGATTGCTTCAGGCCCTAATCTGGTTCCGGCACGGCACGCTGAGCCTTTGGTTAATTCCTCTTCCTGGTGGGAAATGAGAGATAAATTTGCCCATCCAGACAACTCCAGCTAGTCTCTCATTGGTTCTCCCTATTCCTGTTCATCTTCCGCGGAATTTGCAAACTGGGCCAAACAGGAGGTTAAAAGCACTGACTCTCCAAGTCGGGAGAGTGTTAGTAAAGCATCTGGAATGTTGCACCCGAGTACCAGGGGATGAGAACTGAGACATATTGGAATACATCTCCCGATCACACGGTTGATCATACTCTGGGTTCCACATGCATGTTTTAGCTCAAGGAAGAATCCCTTAAACCTGGAGAGTTGAGACCCGTGGAATGGGTACCATCCAATATGACTTCAAAGGGTCTTCGTTTGCTCACCGAACCTCTGCAATCCTATCACTGCTGCATTTATGCCCCTGTACACAAGCTTGATTCTCTTTCGGAGACATAGCAATCCATAGGTTTTAAGATACTTACTAGTCAGGTACATTCTTAGGCGTTTAATATGGGGTGTTGAGTCCATTTCGCTGAACAAGGAGTAGCTCTTGTCTATTACATATTTGGCTTAAGGAACTTAATCTGTGCTCATTTCAATCTCTGGTTTTATGCAGCACCCCAACTCACCTTTCCCCTTAAGCAAGCATAAGTTGGTTTTCTAAATTTGAGACCCTATTGTGGTTTGGAATTCAGTTCCAGTATAGCCAAGTTTACATTCCGTGTATTAGTGATATCTTATGATGTTTCTTTTTCTGTGTGACTTATTTCAGTTAGAATCATCATACCTGAATCCACTCATTATGCTGCTACGGGCCAGATGACATAGATTTCATTGCTGAGTGATATTGCATTGTACGTAAGTACCACAACTTCTTTATCCATTTTTCACTTTCTGCGATATTGAACTTGTACCGTAAACGAGGTTCTTGTAAACAGAGCCATCCCAAACATTGGGGTGGCTGTATCTTTTTGATTTTAATTTCCCTAAGCTATAGGACCATAAGTGGAAGTGCCCTAGGCTCTGTTGATTTGTTTCTTAGATGTTTCACGAAAAACCATACACTTCTCCTGAGTGGCTGTTGGCAATTTACATCCTGCCCATCAGCATAACAAGGCTCCCAGTTCTCCATGGCCTGGCCTGCCTTGCTGGATTTTACACTTTTTTCAGATGGCCCTTTTGACCGTGAGGAAGTGAGACTTCATTGTAGTGGAGATTTCCTTTGCAAGCTTGCTTGGTTGGCCAAAAAGGGCGTATGCGTTTATTCCTGAATATATTCAGGAAAAAACGCATACGCCCTTTTTGGCCAAGTGCATCATTGTCGACGTTCTGCCTCTTTTCCTATGCTTTAAATGCAATTCCAGTCTACCTCCTGAAATCGGTTTCCTGCAATTCTGCCCCGCTTTCAAGTCCTCTTGGCAGCCTTACTTCAGTATATTTTTGGACGATAGCTGTCATTTATAACTCTGCAGGTTTGTGAATTACAGTGCCCCTGAGCTCCTTTCTTCAACTCGCTTTCTTGTGAGCTGGCCGCAACACCGCAGGATTGCTTCAGGCCCTAATCTGGTTCTGGCATGGCCCGCTGAGCCTTTGGTTAATTCCTCTTCCTGGTGGGAAATGAGAGTTAAATTTGCCCGTCCAGACACCTCCAGCTAGTCTCTCATTGGTTCTCCCTATTCCTGTTCATCATCCGCAGAAATTGCAAACTGGGCCAAACAGGAGGTTAAAGGCACTGACTCTCCAAGTTGGGAGAGTGTTAGGAAAGCGTCTGCAATGTTGCACCCGAGTACCAGGGGACGAGAACTGACACATATTGGAACACGTCTCCCAATCACACGGTTGATCATACTCTGGGTTCCACATGCATGCTTTAGCTGAAGGAAGAATCCCTTAAACGTGGAGAGTTGAGACCCATGGAATGGGTACCATGCAATATGACTTCAAAGGGTCTTCATTTGCTCACCGAACCTCTCCAATCCTATCACTGCTGCGTTTATGCCCCTGTACACACGCTTGATTCTCTTTTGGAGACATAGCAATCCATAGGTTTTAAGATACTTTCTAGTCAGCTACATTATTACGTGTTTAATATGGGGTGTTGAGTCCATTTCGTTGAGCAAGGAGTAGCTCTTGTCTATTACATATTTGGCTTAAGGAACTTTATCTGTGCTCATTTCAATCTCTGGTTTTATCCAGCACCCCAACTCACCTTTCCCCTTAAGCAAGCATAAGTTGGTTTTCAGAATTTGAGACCCTGTTCTCTTTTGTAATCCAGTTCCTGTGTAGCCAAGTTTACATTCCGTGTATTAGTGATATCTTATGATGTTTCTTTTTCTTGTGACTTATTTCAGATAGAATCATCATACCTGAATCCACTCATTATGCTGCTACGGGCCTGATGACATAGATTTCATTGCTGAGTGATATTGCATTGTACGTAAGTACCACAACTGCTTTATCCATTTTTCACTTTCTGCGATATTGAACTTGTCCCGTAAACGAGTTTCTTGTAAACAGAGCCGTCCCAAACTTTGGGGTGGCTGTGTCTTTTTGATTTTAATTTCCCTAAGCTATAGGACCATATGTGGAAGTGCCCTAGGCTCTGTTGCTTTGTTTTTTAGATGTTTCAGGAAACACCATACACTTCTCCCCAGTGGCTGTTGGCAATTTACATCCCGCCCATCAGCAAAACAAGGCTCCCAGTTCTACATGGCCTGTCCTGCCTTGCTGGATTTTACACTTTTTTCAGACGGCCCTTTTGACCAGGGGGAAGTGAGACTTCATTGTAGTGCAGATTTCCTTTGCAAGCTTGCTTGGTTGGCCAAAAAGCGCGTATGCATTTTTTCCTGAATATATTCAGGAAAAAACGTATACGCCCTTTTTGGCCAAGTGCATCATTGTCGACGTTCTGCCTCTTTTCCTATGCTTTAAGTGCAATTCCAGTCTACCTCCTGAAATCGGTTTCCTGCAATTCTGCCCCGCTTTCAAGTCCTCTTGGCAGCCTTACTTCAGTATATTTTTGGACGATAGCTGTCATTTATAACTCTGCAGGTTTGTGAATTACAGTGCCCCTGAGCTCCTTTCTTCAACTCGCTTTCTTGTGAGCTGGCCGCAACACCGCAGGATTGTTTCAGGCCCTAATCTGGTTCTGGCACGGCACGCTGAGCCTTTGGTTAATTCCTCTTCCTGGTGGGAAATGAGAGTTAAATTTGCCCGTCCAGACACCCCCAGCTAGTCTCTCATTAGTTCTCCGTATTCCTGTTCATCTTCCGCAGAAATTGCAAACTGGGCCAAACAGGAGGTTAAAGGCACTGACTCTCCAAGTCGGGAGAGTGTTAGGAAAGCGTCTGGAATTTTGCACCCGAGTACCAGGGGACGAGAACTGACACATATTGGAACACGTCTCCCGATCACATGGTTGATCATACTCTGGGTTCCACATGCATGCTTTAGCTGAAGGAAGAATCCCTTAAACGTGGAGAGTTGAGACCCGTGGAATGGGTACCATGCAATGTGACTTCAAAGGGTCTTCATTTGCTCACCGAACCTCTCCAATCCTATCACTGTTGCGTTTATGCCCCTGTACACACGCTTGATTCTCTTTTGGAGACATAGCAATCCATAGGTTTTAAGATACTTACTAGTCAGCTACATTCTTAGGCGTTTAATATGGGGTGTTGAGTCCATTTCGTTGAGCAAGGAGTAGCTCTTGTCTATTCCATATTTGGCTTAAGGAACTTTATCTGTGCTCATTTCAATCTCTAGTTTTATGCAGCACCCCAACTCAACTTTCCCCTTAAGCAAGCATAAGTTGGTTTTCTAAATTTGAGACCCTGTTCTCTTTTGTAATCCAGTTCCTGTGTAGCCAAGTTTACATTCCATGTATTAGTGATATCTTATGATGTTTCTTTTTCTGTGTGACTTATTTCAGATAGAATCATCATACCTGAATCCACTCATTATGCTTCTACGGGCCTGATGACATAGATTTCATTGCTGAGTGATATTGCATTGTACGTAAGTACCACAACTGCTTTATCCATTTTTCACTTTCTGCGATATTGAACTTGTCCCGTAAACGAGTTTCTTGTAAAGAGAGCCTTCCCAAACTTAGGGGTGGCTGTGTCTTTTTTATTTTAATTTCCCTAAGCTATAGGACCATATGTGGAAGTGCCCTAGGCTCTGTTGCTTTGTTTTTTAGATGTTTCAGGAAACACCATACACTTCTCTGGAGTGGCTGTTGGCAATTTACATCCCGCCCATCAGCATAACAAGGCTCCCAGTTCTCTATGGCCTGTCCTGCCTTTCTGGATTTTACACTTTTTTCAGATGGCCCTTTTGACCGGGGGGAAGTGAGACTTCATTGTAGGGCAGATTTCCTTTGCAAACTTTCTTGGTTGGCAAAAAAGGGCGTATGCGTTTTTTCCTGAGTATATTCAGGAAAAAACGCATACGCACATTTTGGCCAAGTGCATCATTGTCGTCGTTCTGCCTCTTTTCCTATGCTTTAAATGCAATTCCAGTCTACCTCCTGAAATCGGTTTCCTGCAATTCTGCCCCGCTTTCAAGTCCTCGTGGCAGCCTTACTTCAGTATATTTTTGCACGATAGCTGTCATTTATAACTCTGCAGGTTTGTGAATTACAGTGTCCCTCAGCTCCTTTCTTCAACTCGCTTTCTTGTGAGCTGGCCGCAACACCACAGGATTGCTTCAGGCCCTAATCTGGTTCCGGCACGGCACGCTGAGCCTTTGGTTAATTCCTCTTCCTGGTGGGAAATGAGAGTTAAATTTGCCCGTCCAGACACCTCCAGGTAGTCTCTCATTGGTTCTCCCTATTCCTGTTCATCTTCCGCAGAAATTGCAAACTGGGCCAAACAGGAGGTTAAAGGCACTGACTCTCCAAGTCGGGAGAGTGTTAGTAAAGCGTCTGGAATGTTTTTACCCGAACACCAGGGGACGAGAACTGAGACATATTTGAAAACGTCTCCCAATCACACGGTTGATCATACTCCGGGTTCCACATGCATGTTCAGCTGAAGGAAGAATCCCTTAAACCTTGAGAGTTGAGACCCGTGGAATGGGTACCATGCAATATGACTTCAAAGGGTCTTCATTTGCTCACCGAACCTCTCCAATCCTATCACTGCTGCGTTTATGCCCCTGTACACACGCTTGATTCTCTTTCGGAGACATAGCAATCCATACGTTTTAAGATACTTACTAGTCAGGTACATTCTTAGGCGTTTAATATGAGGTGTTGAGTCCATTTCGTTGAACAAGGAGTAGCTCTTGTCTATTACATATTTGGCTTAAGGAACTTTATCTGTGCTCATTTCAATCTCTGGTTTTATGCAGCACCCCAACGCACCTTTCCCCTTAAGCAAGCATAAGTTGGTTTTCTAAATTTGGGACCATGTTCTGTTATGTAATCCAGTTCCTGTGTAGCCAAGTTTACATTCCGTGTATTAGTGATATCTTATGATGTTTCTTTTTCTATGTGACTTATTTCAGTTAGAATCATCATACCTGTATCCACTCATTATGCTGCTACGGGCCTGATGACATAGATTTCATTGCTGAGTGATATTGCATTGTACGTAAGTACCACAACTTCTTTATCCATTTTTCACTTTCTGCGATATTGAACTTGTACCGTGAATGAGGTTCTTGTAAACAGAGCTGTCCCAAACTTTTGGGTGGCTGTGTCTTTTTGATTTTAATTTCCCTAAGTTATAGGACCATAAGTGGAAGTGCCCTAGGCTCTGTTCCTCAGTTTTTTAGATGTTTCAGGAAACACCATACACTTCTCCCGAGTCGCTGTTGGCAATTTACATCCCGCCCTTCAGCATAACAAGGCTCCCAGTTCTCCATGGCCTGTCCTGCCTTTCTGGATTTTACACTTTTTTCAGATGGCCCTTTTGACAGGGGTGAAGTGAGACTTCATTGTAGTGCAGATTTCCTTTGCAAGCTTGCTTGGTTGGCCAAAAAGTGCGTATGCGTTTTTTCCTGAATATATTCAGGAAAAAACGCATACGCACTTTTTGGCCAAGTGCATCATTGTGGACGTTCTGCCTCTTTTCCTATGCTTTAAATGCAATTCCAGTCCTCCTCCTGAAATCGGTTCCCTGCAATTCTGCGCCGCTTTCAAGTCCTCTTGGCAGCCTTACTTCACTATATTTTTGGACAGTAGCTGTCATTTATAACTGTGCAGGTTTGTGAATTACAGTGCCCCTGAGCTCCTTTCTTCAACTCGCTTTCTTGTGAGCTGGCCGCAACACCACAGGATTGCTTCCGGCCCTAATCTGGTTCCGGCACGGCACGCTGAGCCTTTGCTTAATTCCTCTTCCTGGTGGGAAATGAGAGTTAAATTTGCCCGTCCAGACACCTCCAGGTAGTCTCTCATTGGTTCTCCTTATTCCTGTTCATCTTCCGCAGATATTGCAAACTGGGCCAAACAGGAGGTTAAAGGCACTGACTCTCCAAGTCGGGAGAGTGTTAGTTAAGCGTCTGGAATGTTGCACCCGAGTACCAGGGGACTAGAACTGAGACATATTGGAACACGTCTCCCAATCACACGGTTGATCATACTCTGGGTTACACATGCATATTTTAGCTGAAGGAAGAATCCCTTAAACCTGGAGAGTTGAGACCCGTGGAATGGGTACCATGCAATATGACTTCAAAGGGTCTTTGTTTGCGCACCGAACCCATCAAATCCTATCACTGCTGCGTTTATGCCCCTGTACATATGCTTGATTCTCTTTCAGAGACATAGCAATCCATAGGTTTTAAGATAATTAGTAGTCAGGTACATTCTTAGACGTTTAATATGGGGTGTTGATTCCATTTCGTTGAGCAAGGAGTAGCTCTTGTCTATTACATATTTGGCTTAAGGAACTTTATCTGTGCTCATTTCAATCTCTGGTTTTATGCAACACCCCAACTCACCTTTCCCCTTAAGCAAGCATAAGTTGGTTTTCTAAATTTGAGACCCTGTTCTGTTTTGTAATTCAGTTCCTGTGTAGGCAAGTTTACATTCCATGTATTAGTGATATCTTATGATGTTTCTTTTTCTGTGTGACTTATTTCAGTTAGAATCATCATACCTGAATCCACTCATTATGCTGCTACGGGCCTGATGACATAGATTTCATTACTGAGTGATATTGTATTGTACGTAAGTACCACAACTTCTTTATCCATTTTTCACTTTCTGCAATATTGAACTTGTACCATAAACGAGGTTCTTGTAAACAGAGCCATCGGAAACTTTTGGGTGGCTGTGTCTTTTTGATTTTAATTTCCCTAAGCTATAGGACCATAAGTGGAAGTGCCCTAGGCTCTGTTCATCTGTTTTTCAGATGTTTCAGGAAGCACCATACACTTCTCCCGAGTGGCCGTTGGCCATTTACATCCCGCCCATCAGCATAACAAGGCTCCCAGTTCTCCATGGCCTGTCCTGCCTTTCTGGATTTTACACTTTTTTCAGATGGCCCTTTTGACCGGGAGCAAGTGAGACTTCATTGTAGTGCAGGTTTCCTTTGCAAGCTTGCTTCGTTGACCAAAAAGGACGTATGCCTTTTTTCCTGAATATATTCAGGAAAAAACGCATACGCCCTTTTTGGCCAAGTGCATCATTGAGGACGTTCTGCCTCTTTTCCTATGCTTTAAATGCAATTCCAGTCTACCTCCTGAAATCGGTTTCCTGCAATTCTGCCCCGCTTTCAAGTCCTCGTGGCAGCCTTACTTCAGTATATTTTTGGACGATAGCTGTCATTTATAACTCTGCAGCTTTGTGAATTACAGTGCCCCTGAGCTCCTTTCTTCAACTCGCTTTCTTGTTAGCTGGCCGCAACACCGCAGGATTGCTTCAGGCCCTAATCAAGTTCCGGAGCGGCACGCTGAGCCTTTGGTTAATTCCTCTTCCTGGTGGGAAATGAGAGTTAAATTTGCCCGTCCAGACACCTCCAGCTAGTCTCTCATTGGTTCTCCGTATTCCTGTACATCTTCCGCGGAATTTGCAAACTGGGCCAAATAGGAGGTTAAAGGCACTGACTGTCCAAGTCGGGAGAGTGTTAGTAAAGCGTCTAGAATGTTGCACCCGAGTACCAGGGGATGAGAACTGAGACATATTTGAAAATGACTCCCATCACACGGTTGATCATACTCTGGGTTCCACATGCATGTTTTAGCTGAAGGAAGAATCCCTTAAACCTGGAGAGTTGAGACCCGTGGAATGGGTACCATGCAATATGACTTCAAAGGGTCTTCATTTGCTCACTGAACCTCTCCAATCCTATCACTGCTGCATTTATGGCCCTGTACACATGCTTGATTCTCTTTCCGAGACATAGCAATCCATAGGTTTTAAGATACTTACTAGTCAGTTACATTCTTAGGCGTTTAATATGGGGTTTTGAGTCCATTTCGTTGAGCAAGGAGTAGCTCTTTTCTATTACATATTTGGCTTAAGGAACTTTATCTGTGCTCATTTCAATGTGTGTTTTTGTGCAGCACCCCAACACACCTTTCCCCTTAAGCAAGCATAAGTTGGTTTTCTAAATTTGATACCCTGTTGTGTATTGTAATCCAGTTCCTGTGTAGCCAAGTTTACATTCTGTGTATTAGTGATATCTTATGATGTTTCTTTTTCTGTTTGACTTATTTCAGTTAGAATCATCATACCTGAATCTAGTCATTATGCTGCTACTTGCCTGATGACATAGATTTCATTGCTGAGTGATATTGCATTGTACGTAAGTACCACAACTTCTTTATCCATTTTTCACTTTCTGCGATATTGAACTTTTACCATAAACGAGGTTGTTGTAAAGACAGCCGTTCAAAACTTCGGGTTGGCTGTGTCTTTTTGATTTTAATTTCCCTAAGCTATAGGACCATAAGTGGAAGTGCCCTAGGCTCTGTTGCTTTGTTTTTTAGATGTTTCAGGAAACACCATACACTTCTCCCGAGTGGCTGTTGGCAATTTACATCCCGCCCATCAGCATAACAAGGCTCCCAGTTCTCCATGGCCTGTCCTGCCTTTCTGGATTTTACACTTTTTTCAGATGGCCCTTTTGACCAGGGGGAAGTGAGACTTCATTGTAGTGCAGATTTCCTTTGCAAGCTTGCTTGGTTGGCCAAAAAGCGCGTATGCGTTTTTTTCCTGAATATATTCAGGAAAAAACGCATACGCCCTTTTTGGCCAAGTGCATCATTGTCGACGTTCTGCCTCTTTTCCTATGCTTTAAATGCAATTCCTGTCTACCTCCTGAAATAGGTTTCCTGCAATTCTGCCTTGCTTTCAATGCCTCTTCATAGCCTTACCTCAATATAGTTTTTGAAAATAGTTGGCCTTTATAACTCTGCACGTTTTTGAATTGCAGTGGCCCTTAACTCCATTTTTCAGCTCATATTTTTGTGATCTTGCCTCATAACCACAGGATTCCTTCAGGCCCTATTCTTCTTCTGGGGCACCTTGCTGTGCCTTTGGTTTATTCTTCTTACTGATGTGAAATTAGAGTGACATGTGCCCATTGAAACCGCTACAGCTTGTTTCTCATTGGTTCCCCCATTTCCCATTCATCCTCCGCACTAACTGCAGACTGTGCGATACCAGAACTTAAAGGCATTGACTCTCCATGTGGGGATGTTGTTAGTAAAGCGGCTGGAATGTCGATCCGGAGCCCCAGGAGAGGAAAAATGAGGTGCGTTTTAGAAACCTTTCCCGATCATATGGTATACCAGTCGCTGGGTTTCCCAAGCGTGGTTTAGCTGTAGGAAGATTCCCTTCAACCTGGATTGTTGGGACCCTTGGAATGAGTAGCATGAAGTATTGCATTAAACTTTTGGCAGTTGCTCACCAAAACTCACCAATCCTCTCAGCCCCAAGTGTCCAGCCTTATGTCTTATCCAGCTGTGGGTTTATATGTGGTCAATCCAGGTTGCATCACAGCCCCTGAGCAAATTTTGTAAGAATTTTTCTCTCTTTCATTGTTTCTGCGTTTTGTTTTTAAAATTTATTTCTATAATGGGGTTTAGCTCATTTTCACTGCTGTGTTTGTGCCGCTCTGCACACACTTGATTCCCTTATGGAGATATATCAATACATGGATTTTAAGATTCTTATTACTCAGATATATTTCTCTGTGGTTTATAAGGTGTGTTGAGGCCAGTTCATTGAGCAAGGTGTAGATCTTGTCTAATATCTATTTGGTTTATTGAATGGTATCTGTGCTAATTTCAAACTCTGGTTTTATGCATCACCCCACCTCTCCTTTCCCCTTAAGCTGACATAAGTGTGTTTTCTAAATGTGAGACACTGTTCTGTTCTGTAATTCATTTCTTGTGCAGCCATATTTACCCTCCCTCTATAAGTGATATCTTATGATATGTTTCTTTTTCTGTTTGACTTATTTCAAGTAGTATTATCGGACCTAAATCCACTCTTTATCCTTCTACTAGCCTTATTACATTGATTTCATGGTGAAGAGATATTCCATTGTACATAAGTACCACATCTTCTTTATCCATTGTTCTCTTTCCTGGGATATTTAAGGTGTACTGAAGTTGAGGTTCTTGTAAACAGAGTAGCCCTAAACTGTGGTGTGCTTGTGTCTTGTTGATTTTTAGACTTCCCTAGATATATTCCCATGATTGGAAGTGTCCTATGCTCTGTAGCTCTGTTTTTTAGATGATTTAGGAACCACCATACACTTCTCCAGAGTGGCTCTCGGCAGTTCACACACTGCCCATCAGCGTATAAAGGCTCCCTGTTCTCCATGGCCTGTCCTGCATTTCTGGTTTTTACAATTTTTTAGGATGGCCCTTTTGACCGGTGGGAAATGAGACTTCTTTGTTGTGCACATTTGCATTGCTTGCTTGCTTCGTTGCCCATAAAGTGCGTATGCGTTTTTTCCTGGATATAATCAGGAAAAACGCATACGCCCTTTCGGGCCAACTGCATCATTGTCGAAATTCTGCCGCTTTTCATGTGCTTTAAAGACGAGTCCAATCTATCTCTTGAAATCTGTTTCTTGCAATTCTGTCTTGCATTCAGATCCTCTTCTTTGCCTTACCTCAACATAGTTTTGGACGTTAGTTTTCATTTATAACTCTGCAGGTTTGTGAATTGCAGTGACCCTGAGCTCCATTTTTTAAGTTGCTCTTTTGTGAGCTGGCCTCAAACCCGCAGGATTGCTTCAGGCCCTATTTTGGCTCCGGCGAGGCGGGCTGAGCCTTTTTTCAATTCTTATTCTTAATGGGAAATTAGAGTGATATGTGCCCGTCCAAACCCCTACAACTGTTCTCTCATTGGTTCCCCCTCTTCCCGTTCATCCTCCTCACAATTTGCAAAATGTGTGAAACAGAAGTTTAAATGTGCTGATTCTCCAAGTGGGGAGATTCTAAGTAACGTGGCTGGAATGGTGAACAGGAGCACCAGGAGAGGATAAATGAGCTGCATTTTAGACACATCTCCCGATCACATGGTGTACAGTCCTCTGGGTTTTCCATGCATGTTTTAGCTGTAGGAAGATCCCTTGAACCTGCAGATTTGGGACCCATTGAATGGGTACCAGGTAGTATTACTTTAAAAGGTGTGCATTTCCTCACCCAACCTCACATTTCTCTTAGTGCAAACAGTTTCCAGCCTTATGTCTCATCCTGCTGTGGGTCTAGATGTGTTCAATCCATGTTGCATCACCGTCCCTGAGGAAAAGTTGTAAGAGGTTTTCTCTGTCTCTCTGTCGTTTATTTTTTTCAATTTATTACTATATTGGTTACAGCTGATTTTCAAAGCTCTGTTTCTTGCTGCTGTACATCCACTTGATTCACATACAGAGAGACATCAGTAAATTCTTTTTCAGATTCTTACCAGTCGTATATATTCTTTTCCGGTGACTTGAGTGTGCTGAGTGCAGTTCTTTTAGCTACCGTGTAGGCCTTGTTGATTATCAGTTTGGTATTTGGAATGGTATCTTTGCTAATTTCAACCTCCTGGATGATGCCTCACCCCTCCCCACCTTTCCCGTTTAGCAGCCTTATGCGTGTTTCCTACATATTTGACTATGTTTTTGTTTTGTAATTTATTTCATGTGTAGCCATTTTGGATTCCACCTTTAAGTGATATCTTATGACATGTGTCTTTTTCTTTTTGAATTATGTCACTTAGAATGATCATACGTAACTCTTCCGGAGTTGTTACAACTGGCCATATTTCATTGATTTCCAGGCTGAATAATATTCCACTCTACCTAAGTACCACATCTCTATCCATTTTTTCTCTCCAGAGACATTTAAGTTATATCCTAGTCGAGGATCTTTTAAACAGAGAGGGGGTAAACATTGGGGTGCCTGTGTCCTCTCAATTTTTGTTTTTCCCAAGATATACGCCCATGAGTGCAAGTGCCCTATGCTCTGTAGCTCATTTTTTAGATGCTTTAGTAAACACAATACACTTCTCCAGAATGGCCGTTGGCAATATACATTTCCACTATAAGTCTCACAGGGCTCCCTCTTCTCCTTGCCCTGTCCTGCATTTCTGTTGTTTACACTTTATGAGGATGGCTCTTCTGACTGATGCGAAGTGATATCTTTTGTAGTATTGACTTCCAGTGCCCACCTGTTTGGTTGGCTAAAAAAGTGTATGCCCTTTTCTTGAATATATACAGAAAAAAACGCATACACCCTTTTTGGCCAACTGCAATGTTGGCAATGTTCAGCTCCTTTTCTCGTGCTTAATGGCGAGTCCTTTCTACCTCCTCAGATCCCTTTCCTGACATTCTCCCTTGCTTACAAGTCCTTTTCTCTGACTTTCCTCAAGACATTTTTCAGTGATGGATATTTTCAACTCTGCAGTTTCGTGAATTTTACTGCCCCTGAGTTCCATTGTTCAACTTGCGTTTATGGGAACTGGCCACAAAGCAGCGGGATTTCCTCAAGCCCTATACTGTTTCCATGGGCAACCCTAGCCTTTGGTCAATTCGTCTTCCTGATTGGAAATTAGAGTGACATGTGCCTGTCTGAACACCTAGGACTTGTCTCTCATTGTTCCTCATCCTTCCGCTTCATCCTCTGGACAAATTCCAAACTGTACGCAACAGGATGTTGACAGTGCTGACATCTCCAAGTGGGGAGACTGTTAGTAAAGACGCTGGAGGGGTGAACCCGAGCACCAGGAGATGAGGAGATGAGATGCCTTTTCCAAACTCTTCCCGATCAGACGGTATACCATCCTCTGGGTGTGACAGACATGTTTTAGCAGTAGGAAGAGTCCCATTCATGTAAGGAGAACACCAGGGCTTTTTCAAAATCAGTGTCTGCCCGAAACCCAAACTGGGGAATTTTTTAAGCTACGGCTACACATATGTTCATTAAGGGCCTTGGGAAGTAGGCAGAGTCCAAACTTTAGATGATTGAAGTCTTCAGGGTCAGAAGCACTCACCACCAGCTTCCCTTAGGTTACACTTTAACTGTCATTGATCGATGACAATGACAATAAAAATATCTATTCTTTTCCAGATTATTTCCCCTTATAGCTTATTGCAAAATGTTGAGTGTAATTCCCTGTGCTATACAGTAGTTCCTTGTTGATGATCTATTTTATACATAGCAGTGTGTATGTGTTAATCCCAAACTGTTAATTTATCCCTCCTCCCACCTTTCCCCTTTGGTAATAATAAATTATAAGATTTTATACTTCTCAGAAATGGGGGAGCTGAAAGAGAGGTATCATTTTCAATGGAAAAGCATTTAAAACAAGATTGAAGCTTTAACCAAGATTATTAGATGTACATCCTTGGAAAGAAATCACTTCGTTTCTCTAATATTGACCTGACAAATAAGACAAACCTTTTCACTGAACTTGCTTATAATAAAGTGATGGAAATATCAAATGGAAGTGTTAGAAACATCTTATTTTACCCGAGCCTTATACACTGTTCTATGTTAACTACAGTTTGGCTCACACATCTGTTCATTGAGGTTACAATAGTCTCAATTTCTGTTACTGATCCTCCAGAGTGGACCCCAACAAGTGTCCCCCTGCCCAGTGTCATTGGGGCCAAAAGATCGAGACTGAGTTTGGTTCACAAGCAAAGGAAACTTTATATTTTGATCAGAGAATGGAGAGGTGAGAGCATGCACTACCCCGTGGGCTGTGGGCTGGGCTGTTGTGTAGAGATCCTGTCAGAGTCAGTGGGAGGGAGGGGGCGGAGCTCTCGAGGGCCGGGTTGGCTGCAGCTCAGGCTCTATATCGCAGAGTCTGCACTGGGCCCCAGGAGCTGAGGTGTCGTCCCAGCCATTCTGCACTAGGAAATCTGGTCTGAAGTGCCGGGTGTGGAACCTCTGCATGCGGGACCCTAGGAGCACATGAAATTAGACAAAGCACAAAGGATAAAAAAGGTTAGACTTGACTTTATTGCCCAGATTCTATTTTTATCTCCCAGGGATTTTTAATGGGCTTTGCTGGGGACAAACCCCTCCTCTGCCTTTTGTCCCATTCCTCATTCTTGGAGTGCTGAGGGTGCAGACCCTTCTTCTGTAACTGCTGAGTGCTGAGTTGGGAGCCCTCATACCCGGGGGCGAGGGTCAGAGCTTCTCCCCAGCAGCCTCCAGGTGACGTTGATTGTCCCCAGGCCCCCTGCCTCCCTGCTCGTCCACCTGAGCACCAGCATTGGAAGTGTTATAGATTCTAATGACCTTTAAGGGTCCAGGAAAGAGATGTGCAGAGACGCTGTGGGGGCCGGTTTCACCCCGCCCCACATTTGTTCGGCCACCTTAGGCTGACCGTTTCTGCCAGCCTAGATGCTCTGACCAGTAGTCTGCGCTTTCTTCAATTAGGCCCCTGAATTAACGTACAAACGGCACCAGGTGTCAGAGCCCTGCCTGCTCAACTCCCAGACAGTCCAGGGTCAGTGGTGATCAAGGACCATGATGGCCACTGAGTCAACAGCCTTTTGAAGTAAACAGGAGTCCAGCTGGTCTTATTGGCCACCATCATCAAGGTGTCTGTAGGCTTTTCTATGGTGACAGTGTGATATACGGTTCCCCCGCCAAGATTATTAGCTCCCCTCTGCGTGCAGTAAGTCCTGCAAGCAGTAGTCTGCTCTTTTGGGACACACTCTTGTTGTTTTATGAGAGAAACTCCAGGTCAAGTGATGTTCACACGAGTCGTCATGGTGCCCTGTTGCCCCCGGTTATCTCTCTGGATGTTGGAGTTGGAGGGCCTCCTCACTCGAGGTTGGTGTGCCCACGGAGCGAACCCTGCAACTTCAGGGCATGGTTGGTGGTTAGGATCACCATGTGGGGTCCTTTTCCCTTAGGAGGGAGGTGGCCTTTTGGGCTGCTGATTTCCAGGTTTTTAGATACCGCCAGTATCTTGGCCAGATGTGGCAGTGGGCCAAGCCCCTTGGTGTCCGTAGTTTATCCTACCTGGATGGCATTCTTGCATTGTTCCATTTCAAGTGGTCCCAGTTTTTGCACTAATTCTCCAATGGCGATTCACCTTTCACCGGGAATGTAAAGGTCAAAGGGTTTAGCTAAATTAGGGAGTTCCAGGGCAAGGGTCTGAATTGACTGCTCTTTCCATTCTTGAAAGGCCACTTCTGGATTCTATTCAAAAGGATCATCATCTTTTCCTTTCAGTGTTTCATATAGAGGCCCAGCTAGTAGACTGTAGTTAGGGATCCAGAAGCAGCAAACCCTGGCCTCCCCAGGAACCCCTAAGCTGTCTTCTAGTTTTAGAAAGGGGTAAGGCTGAAAATGGTTTCTTCCCTTTCCTGGGATGGGCTTCTCCGACCTTCTGTGAGAACGAAGCCCAGGCAGGTCACCGCAGTCTGTGATATTTGAGCTTTTTCTTGGACAACTTCTATCCTTTATTGGCTTGGTAGTTCAGAGGCCTCCTTAGTAGGGCTGGCGATCAGAATGTCGTCTGTGTACTGAAGGAGGGTTTCCTTTTCCAGAGGTAGAACTTTTAGGTCTTTAGCTAAGCTTTCCCCAAAGATGGTGTGGGAATTTTTGCACCCTTGGGGCAAGACGGCCCGGAAGTATTGTTTTAGTTGTATGTTGAGTCCTGCCACTCACAAGCCAAAATTTCTTGTGACTCTGGGACTAATGGAATACAAAAGAAGGCATCATTGAAGACTAATACAGAATACCATGTCCTGGTGGTTGGTAGAATGACCAGCAGGGTGTAGGAATTAGGAGCAGCTGGAGGTATATCCTCGGTGGCTTCACTGACTGTCCTGACATCCTTTACCAGGTCCCCAGCAGCCCATGGGGCTCTCGTGGTCAGACCAATCCCAGAATATGGAGCTCACCTGGGCAGGTACCCCACCCCCACCCCAGCCCACGGGGCTCTCGTGGTCAGGCCCCTCCCAGGATACAGAGCTACCCTTGCAGGTACCGTGGCAGGGCTGGGCACACAGGAACCGTGCACATAGCCCTCATTGCAGAGCACCCCCAGCTCACCTGTCGCTCAGAGCTGACACAGAGCACCTCAGAGCAGGACTTGAACTAACAAACAGCAGCTGCGACAGGTCTGTGACCCTGGGCATCACTCTGTGCGGCCTCCCTCCACCTGGTCTTCCAGAGACTTCCACTGCACCCGGGGCACCAGGCCTCTGTCTCCAACCACCACCCACCCCTCCTCTCCCTGACTCCTGGGTTCCTCTCATTAGGAGAGGGTTTTCTTGAAGTTGTCTCCCACTCATGGGCCAGATAAAATGATTAGAAAACAAGCCAAAGCTGCAGCCCCTTGTCTATCCTGACTCTCAGGAGCCCACACCTGTTCCTTGGACCTGGCCGGTTCAGCAAGTTCCATTTTCTGCAACTGTGAGCCCCTGAGGGGTGATGATTGGCTGACCTGGGCAGCCTTACCGTGCCGGCCAGCCCTCCCCAGGTGTGCCTGGGTTGAGATCAATATAAATACCACTCCAGGCAGCAAGAGGCCCTGCAGCCGTGCCTGACGCCATTTTCTCTGCCCTGTCAGCAGTCTCGGGGCTGGGCTGGTGGGAGGGAGTGAGAGGCCATGGCTTTGTGGGTGGCCCAGTGTGAGTGGGTCTCTGCTGGACTTTCTGTAGCAGTTGCCAGGCTGCCACCTGCTAAAGAAGAGGATGTGTCACCCATACCTGCTGCTGGAATTTCTCCCTGGGCAGAGGTGAGGAAGGAGAAAAGCAGTGGGGGCAGGGACAGGACGGGTATCTCAGGCAGGGAAATGGAAATCTTCCAGAAGAGCACCCAGGGCCAGGACCATCCTGGCTGGCCTGCAGGCACCAAGTCGGCCGGTATGCTGTCACTCGTGTGGCTCTATGGCCCTTCCTCTAGGCTTTCAAGTCCTTGTATATATTCAGGTGTTTTACCTGGGACGGGTGGGAATAGTTCAGCAGCAACTGGCCTGGGGCTCAGCTCACGTTTACTCACAGATGCCTCGGCACGGTGCCCCAGCTTTGCAATGAGGACGCTTGTTGCATGGGGGCTGCTGGCTGAATGGGAGACGATTCCCCACCACTGACCAACTTCAGAATTGTTTACAACTGGAGCAAGTGCCCTGATACGGTTTTCCTCTGTGGAACTGGTGGGTTCTGTGTTTTTTTTTCTCTTTTTCGTTTTTGGTTCAAGGTAGATTTTATTCCTCTTTTTTGTATTTACAGATATAAGCATGGAAATAATTTATTCATATAAATACATGTATGTGAAGGGAATAATTGTTTTTTCTGTTTTATTTTTTAAATTTTATTTCTTTTTAATTTTGAATTTTATTTTATATTTTTATACAGCAGGTTCTTATTGGTTATCTATTTTATACATATAAATGTATACATGCCAATCCCAGTCTCTCAACTCCTCCCACCACCAACCCCCCCAACAGCTTTCCCCCCTTGTTGTCCATACGTTTGTTGTCTACATCTGTTGCTCTATTTATGCCTTGCAAAATGGTTAATCTGTACAGTTTTTCTAGGTTCCACATATATGCATGAATATACAAGATTTGTTTTTCTCTTTCTGACTTACTTCACTCTGTATGACAGTCTCTAGATCCATCGACGTCTCTACAAATGACCTAATTTCATTCCTTTTCATGGCTTAGTAATATTCCATTTTATATATGTACCACAGCTTTATGCATTCGTCTGTCTGTGGGCATTTAGATTGCTTCCATTACCTCGATATTGTAAAGAGTGATACAATGAACATTGCGGTGAATGTCTCTTTTTGATTTATGGTTTTGTCTGGGTATATGTCCAGAACTGGGATTGCTGTATCATATGGTAATTCTACTGTTAGTTTCTTAAGAAACTCCATATTGTTCTCCATAGTGACTGTATCAATTTATATTCCCAACAATAGTGGAAGAGGGTTCCTTTTCTCCACACATTTCCAGCATTTTTTGTTTGTAGATTTTCTGATGATGCCCATTCTACCAGGTGTGAGGTGATACCTCATTGTTGAGTCCATTTTGTTGAGCAAGGGGTAGGTCTTGTCTATTACATATTTAGCTTATGGAACGGTATCTGTGCTAATTTCAAACTCTGCTTTTATGCAGCACCACAACTCACCTTCCCCCTTAAGCAAGCATAAGTTGGTTTTCTAAACATGAGACCCTGTTCTGTTTTGTAATTCAGTTCATGTGTAACCAAGTTCTCATTCCATGTATTAGTGATACCTTATGATGTTTCTCTTTCTGTGTGACTTTTTTCACTTAGAATCACCGAGCCTCAATCCACTCATTATGCTGGTACGGGCCTGGTGACATAGTTTTCATTGCTGAGAGGTATTCTGTTGTACGTAAGTACCACAACTTCTTTATCCATTATTTGCTCTCTGGCATATTTAACTTGTGCTGAAGAAGAGGTTCCTGTAAAAGAGCCGTCCCAAATTTTGGGGTGGCTGTGTCTTTTTGATTTTAATTTCCCTAAGCTATAGGACCATAAGTGGAAGTGCCCTAGGCTCTGTTGCTTTGTTTTTTAGATGTTTCAGGAAACACCATACACTTCTCCCGAGTGGCTGTTGGCAAGTTACATCCCGCCCATCAGCATAACAAGGCTCCCAGTTCTCCATGGCCTGTCCTGCCTTTCTGGATTTTACACTTTTTTCAGATGGCCCTTTTGACGGGGGGGGGGAAGTGAGACTTCATTGTAGTGCAGATTTCCTTTGCAAGCTTGCTTGGTTGGCCAAAAAGGGCGTATGCGTTTTTTCCTGAATATATTCAGGAAAAAACGCATACGCCCTTTTTGGCCAAGTGCATCATTGTCGACCTTCTGCCTCTTTTCCTATGCTTTAAATGCAATTCCAGTCTACCTCCTGAAATCGGTTTCCTGCAATTCTGCCCGGCTTTCAAGTCCTCTTGGCAGCCTTACTTCAGTATATTTTTGGATGATAGCTGTCATTTATAACTCTGCAGGTTTGTGAATTACAGTGCCCCTGAGCTGCTTTCTTCAACTCGCTTTCTTGTGAGCTGGCTGCAACATCGCAGGATTGCTTCAGGCCCTAATCTGGTTCTGGCATGGCACGCTGAGCCTTTGGTTAATTCCTCTTCCTGGTGGGAAATGAGAGTTAAATTTTCCCGTCCAGACACCTCCAGCTAGTCTCTCATTGGTTCTCCCTATTCCTGTTCATCTTCCGCGGAATTTGCAAACTGGGCCAAACAGGAGGTTAAAGGCACTGACTCTCCAAGTCGGGAGAGTGTTAGTAAAGCATCTGGAATGTTGCACCCGAGTACCAGGGGACGAGAACTGAGAAATATTTCAACACGTCTCCCGATCACACGGTTGATCATACTCTGGGTTCCACATGCATGTTTTAGCTGAAGGAAGAATCCCTTAAACCTGGAGAGTTGAGACCCGTGGAATGGGTAGCATGCAATATGACTTCAAAGGGTCTTCATTTGCTCACCAAAACTCTCCAATCCTATCACTGCTGCGTTTTTGCCCCTGTACTCACGATTGATTCACTTTCAGAGACATAGCAATCCATAGGTTTTAAGATACTTACTAGTCAGGTACATTATTAGGCGTTTAATATGGGGTTTTGAGTCCATTTCGTTGAGCAAGGAGTAGCTCTTTTCTATTACATATTTGGCTTAAGGAAATTTATCTGTGCTCATTTCAATCTCTGGTTTTATGCAGCACCCCAACTCACCTTTCCCCTTAAGCAAGCATAAGTTGGTTTTCTAAATTTGGGACCATGTTCTGTTTTGAAATTCAGTTCCTGTGTAGCCAAGTTTACAATCCGTGTATTAGTGATATCATATGATGTTTCTTTTTCTGTGTGACTTATTTCAGTTAGAATCATCATACCTGAATCCACTCATTATGCTGCTATGGGCCTGATGACATAGATGTCATTGCTGAGTGATATTGCATTGTACGTAAGTACCACATCTTCTTTATCCATTTTTCGCTTTATGCGATATTGAACTTGTCCCGTAAACGAGGTTCTTGTAAACAGAGCCGTCCCAAACTTTGGGGTGGCTGTGTCTTTTTGATTTTAATTTCCCTAAGCTATAGGACCATAAGTGGAAGTGCCCTAGGCTCTGTTGCTTTGTTTTTTAGATGTTTCAGGAAACACCATACACTTCTCCCGAGTGGCTGTTGGCAAGTTACATCCCACCCATCAGCATAACAAGGCTCCCAGTTCTCCATGGCCTGTCCTGCCTTTCTGGATTTTACACTTTTTTCAGATGGCCCTTTTGATGGGGGGGAAGTGAGACTTCATTGTAGTGCAGATTTCCTTTGCAAGCTTGCTTGGTTGGCCAAAAAGTGCGTATGCGTTTTTTCCTGAATATATTCAGGAAAAAACGCATACGCCCTTTTTGGCCAAGTGCATCATTGTCGACCTTCTGCCTCTTTTCCTATGCTTTAAATGCAATTCCAGTCTACCTCCTGAAATCGGTTTCCTGCAATTCTGCCCGGCTTTCAAGTCCTCTTGGCAGCCTTACTTCAGTATATTTTTGGATGATAGCTGTCATTTATAACTCTGCAGGTTTGTGAATTACAGTGCCCCTGAGCTCCTTTCTTCAACTCGCTTTCTTGTGAGCTGGCCGCAACACCGCAGGATTGCTTCAGGCCCTAATCTGGTTCCGGCATGGCACGCTGAGCCTTTGGTTAATTCCTCTTCCTGGTGGGAAATGAGAGTTAAATTTTCCCGTCCAGACACCTCCAGCTAGTCTCTCATTGGTTCTCCCTATTCCTGTTCATCTTCCGCGGAATTTGCAAACTGGGCCAAACAGGAGGTTAAAGGCACTGACTCTCCAAGTCGGGAGAGTGTTAGTAAAGCATCTGGAATGTTGCACCCGAGTACCAGGGGACGAGAACTGAGACATATTTCAACACGTCTCCCGATCACACGGTTGATCATACTCTGGGTTCCACATGCATGTTTTAGCTGAAGGAAGAATCCCTTAAACCTGGAGAGTTGAGACCCGTGGAATGGGTACCATGCAATATGACTTCAAAGAGTCTTCATTTGCTCACCAAAACTCTCCAATCCTATCACTGCTGCGTTTTTGCCCCTGTACTCACGATTGATTCACTTTCAGAGACATAGCAATCCATAGGTTTTAAGATACTTACTAGTCAGGTACATTATTAGGCGTTTAATATGGGGTTTTGAGTCCATTTCGTTGAGCAAGGAGTAGCTCTTGTCTATTACATATTTGGCTTAAGGAACTTTATCTGTGCTCATTTCAATCTCTGGTTTTATGCAGCACCCCAACTCACCTTTCCCCTTAAGCAAGCATAAGTTGATTTTCTAAATTTGGGACCATGTTCTGTTTTGAAATTCAGTTCCTGTGTAGCCAAGTTTACATTCCGTGTATTAGTGATATCTTATGATGTTTCTTTTTCTGTGTGACTTATTTCAGTTAGAATCATCATACCTGAATCCACTCATTATGCTGCTATGGGCCTGATGACATAGATGTCATTGCTGAGTGATATTGCATTGTACGTAAGTACCACAACTTCTTTATCCATTTTTCGCTTTATGCGATATTGAACTTGTACCGTAAACGAGTTTCTTGTAAACAGAGCCATCCCAAACTTTGGGGTGGCTGTGTCTTTTTGATTTTAATTTCCCTAAGCTATAGGACCATAAGTGGAAGTGCCCTAGGCTCTGTTGCTTTGTTTTTTAGATGTTTCAGGAAACACCATACACTTCTCCCGAGTGGCTGTTGGCAAGTTACATCCCGCCCATCAGCATAACAAGGCTCCCAGTTCTCCATGGCCTGTCCTGCCTTTCTGGATTTTACACTTTTTTCAGATGGCCCTTTTGACGGGGGGGAAGTGAGACTTCATTGTAGTGCAGATTTCCTTTGCAAGCTTGCTTGGTTGGCCAAAAAGTGCGTATGCGTTTTTTCCTGAATATATTCAGGAAAAAACGCATACGCCCTTTTTGGCCAAGTGCATCATTGTCGACCTTCTGCCTCTTTTCCTATGCTTTAAATGCAATTCCAGTCTACCTCCTGAAATCGGTTTCCTGCAATTCTGCCCGGCTTTCAAGTCCTCTTGGCAGCCTTACTTCAGTATATTTTTGGACGATAGCTGTCATTTATAACTCTGCAGGTTTGTGAATTACAGTGCCCCTGAGCTCCTTTCTTCAACTCGCTTTCTTGTGAGCTGGCCGCAACACCGCAGGATTGCTTCAGGCCCTAATCTGGTTCCGGCATGGCACGCTGAGCCTTTGGTTAATTCCTCTTCCTGGTGGGAAATGAGAGTTAAATTTTCCCGTCCAGACACCTCCAACTAGTCTCTCATTGGTTCTCCCTATTCCTGTTCATCTTCCGTGGAATTTGCAAACTGGGCCAAACAGGAGGTTAAAGGCACTGACTCTCCAAGTCGGGAGAGTGTTAGTAAAGCATCTGGAATGTTGCACCCGAGTACCAGGGGACGAGAACTGAGACATATTTCAACACGTCTCCCGATCACACGGTTGATCATACTCTGGGTTCCACATGCATGTTTTAGCTGAAGGAAGAATCCCTTAAACCTGGAGAGTTGAGACCCGTGGAATGGGTACCATGCAATATGACTTCAAAGGGTCTTCATTTGCTCACCAAAACTCTCCAATCCTATCACTGCTGCGTTTTTGCCCCTGTACTCACAATTGATTCACTTTCAGAGACATAGCGATCCATAGGTTTTAAGATACTTACTAGTCAGGTACATTATTAGGCGTTTAATATGGGGTTTTGAGTCCATTTCGTTGAGCAAGGAGTAGCTCTTGTCTATTACATATTTGGCTTAAGGAACTTTATCTGTGCTCATTTCAATCTCTGGTTTTATGCAGCACCCCAACTCACCTTTCCCCTTAAGCAAGCATAAGTTGATTTTCTAAATTTGGGACCATGTTCTGTTTTGAAATTCAGTTCCTGTGTAGCCAAGTTTACATTCCGTGTATTAGTGATATCTTATGATGTTTCTTTTTCTGTGTGACTTATTTCAGTTAGAATCATCATACCTGAATCCACTCATTATGCTGCTATGGGCCTGATGACATAGATGTCATTGCTGAGTGATATTGCATTGTACGTAAGTACCACAACTTCTTTATCCATTTTTCGCTTTATGCGATATTGAACTTGTACCGTAAACGAGTTTCTTGTAAACAGAGCCATCCCAAACTTTGGGGTGGCTGTGTCTTTTTGATTTTAATTTCCCTAAGCTATAGGACCATAAGTGGAAGTGCCCTAGGCTCTGTTGCTTTGTTTTTTAGATGTTTCAGGAAACACCATACACTTCTCCCGAGTGGCGGTTGGCAAGTTACATCCCGCCCATCAGCATAACAAGGCTCCCAGTTCTCCATGGCCTGTCCTGCCTTCTGGATTTTACACTTTTTTCAGATGGCCCTTTTGACGGGGGGGAAGTGAGACTTCATTGTAGTGCAGATTTCCTTTGCAAGCTTGCTTGGTTGGCCAAAAAGGGCGTATGCGTTTTTTCCTGAATATATTCAGGAAAAAACGCATACGCCCTTTTTGGCCAAGTGCATCATTGTCGACCTTCTGCCTCTTTTCCTATACTTTAAATGCAATTCCAGTCTACCTCCTGAAATCGGTTTCCTGCAATTCTGCCCGGCTTTCAAGTCCTCTTGGCAGCCTTACTTCAGTATATTTTTGGATGATAGCTGTCATTTATAACTCTGCAGGTTTGTGAATTACAGTGCCCCTGAGCTCCTTTCTTCAACTCGCTTTCTTGTGAGCTGGCCGCAACACCGCAGGATTGCTTCAGGCCCTAATATGGTTCCGGCATGGCACGCTGAGCCTTTGGTTAATTCCTCTTCCTGGTGGGAAATGAGAGTTAAATTTTCCCGTCCAGACACCTCCAGCTAGTCTCTCATTGGTTCTCCCTATTCCTGTTCATCTTCCGTGGAATTTGCAAACTGGGCCAAACAGGAGGTTAAAGGCACTGACTCTCCAAGTCGGGAGAGTGTTAGTAAAGCATCTGGAATGTTGCACCCGAGTACCAGGGGACGAGAACTGAGACATATTTCAACACATCTCCCGATCACACGGTTGATCATACTCTGGGTTCCACATGCATGTTTTAGCTGAAGGAAGAATCCCTTAAACCTGGAGAGTTGAGACCCGTGGAATGGGTACCATGCAATATGACTTCAAAGGGTCTTCATTTGCTCACCAAAACTCTCCAATCCTATCACTGCTGCGTTTTTGCCCCTGTACTCACGATTGATTCACTTTCAGAGACATAGTAATCCATAGGTTTTAAGATACTTACTAGTCAGGTACATTATTAGGCGTTTAATATGGGGTTTTGAGTCCATTTCGTTGAGCAAGGAGTAGCTCTTGTCTATTACATATTTGGCTTAAGGAACTTTATCTGTGCTCATTTCAATCTCTGGTTTTATGCAGCACCCCAACTCACCTTTCCCCTTAAGCAAGCATAAGTTGGTTTTCTAAATTTGGGACCATGTTCTGTTTTGAAATCCAGTTCCTGTGTAGCCAAGTTTACATTCCATGTATTAGTGATATCTTATGATGTTTCTTTTTCTGTGTGACTTATTTCAGTTAGAATCATCATACCTGAATCCACTCATTATGCTGCTATGGGCCTGATGACATAGATGTCATTGCTGAGTGATATTGCATTGTACGTAAGTACCACAACTTCTTTATCCATTTTTCGCTTTATGCGATATTGAACTTGTACCGTAAACGAGTTTCTTGTAAACAGAGCCATCCCAAACTTTGGGGTGGCTGTGTCTTTTTGATTTTAATTTCCCTAAGCTATAGGACCATAAGTGGAAGTGCCCTAGGCTCTGTTGCTTTGTTTTTTAGATGTTTCAGGAAACACCATACACTTCTCCCGAGTGGCTGTTGGCAAGTTACATCCCGCCCATCAGCATAACAAGGCTCCCAGTTCTCCATGGCCTGTCCTGCCTTTCTGGATTTTACACTTTTTTCAGATGGCCCTTTTGACGGGGGGGGGGGGGAGTGAGACTTCATTGTAGTGCAGATTTCCTTTGCAAGCTTGCTTGGTTGGCCAAAAAGGGCGTATGCGTTTTTTCCTGAATATATTCAGGAAAAAACGCATACGCCCTTTTTGGCCAAGTGCATCATTGTCGACCTTCTGCCTCTTTTCCTATGCTTTAAATGCAATTCCAGTCTACCTCCTGAAATCGGTTTCCTGCAATTCTGCCCGGCTTTCAAGTCCTCTTGGCAGCCTTACTTCAGTATATTTTTGGATGATAGCTGTAATTTATAACTCTGCAGGTTTGTGAATTACAGTGCCCCTGAGCTCCTTTCTTCAACTCGCTTTCTTGTGAGCTGGCCGCAACACCGCAGGATTGCTTCAGGCCCTAATCTGGTTCCGGCATGGCACGCTGAGCCTTTGGTTAATTCCTCTTCCTGGTGGGAAATGAGAGTTAAATTTTCCCGTCCAGACACCTCCAGCTAGTCTCTCATTGGTTCTCCCTATTCCTGTTCATCTTCCGTGGAATTTGCAAACTGGGCCAAAGAGGAGGTTAAAGGCACTGACTCTCCAAGTCGGGAGAGTGTTAGTAAAGCATCTGGAATGTTGCACCCGAGTACCAGGGGACGAGAACTGAGACATATTTCAACACGTCTCCCGATCACACGGTTGATCATACTCTGGGTTCCACATGCATGTTTTAGCTGAAGGAAGAATCCCTTAAACCTGGAGAGTTGAGACCCGTGGAATGGGTACCATGCAATATGACTTCAAAGGGTCTTCATTTGCTCACCAAAACTCTCCAATCCTATCACTGCTGCGTTTTTGCCCCTGTACTCACGATTGATTCACTTTCAGAGACATAGCAATCCATAGGTTTTAAGATACTTACTAGTCAGGTACATTATTAGGCGTTTAATATGGGGTTTTGAGTCCATTTCGTTGAGCAAGGAGTAGCTCTTGTCTATTACATATTTGGCTTAAGGAACTTTATCTGTGCTCATTTCAATCTCTGGTTTTATGCAGCACCCCAACTCACCTTTCCCCTTAAGCAAGCATAAGTTGATTTTCTAAATTTGAGACCATGTTCTGTTTTGAAATTCAGTTCCTGTGTAGCCAAGTTTACATTCCGTGTATTAGTGATATCTTATGATGTTTCTTTTTCTGTGTGACTTATTTCAGTTAGAATCATCATACCTGAATCCACTCATTATGCTGCTATGGGCCTGATGACATAGATGTCATTGCTGAGTGATATTGCATTGTACGTAAGTACCACAACTTCCTTATCCATTTTTCGCTTTATGCGATATTGAACTTGTACCGTAAACGAGTTTCTTGTAAACAGAGCCATCCCAAACTTTGGGGTGGCTGTGTCTTTTTGATTTTAATTTCCCTAAGCTATAGGACCATAAGTGGAAGTGCCCTAGGCTCTGTTGCTTTGTTTTTTAGATGTTTCAGGAAACACCATACACTTCTCCCGAGTGGCTGTTGGCAAGTTACATCCCGCCCATCACCATAACAAGGCTCCCAGTTCTCCATGGCCTGCCCTGCCTTTCTGGATTTTACACTTTTTTCAGATGGCCCTTTTGACGGGGGGGGGGGAGTGAGACTTCATTGTAGTGCAGATTTCCTTTGCAAGCTTGCTTGGTTGGCCAAAAAGGGCGTATGCGTTTTTTCCTGAATATATTCAGGAAAAAACGCATACGCCCTTTTTGGCCAAGTGCATCATTGTCGACCTTCTGCCTCTTTTCCTATGCTTTAAATGCAATTCCAGTCTACCTCCTGAAATCGGTTTCCTGCAATTCTGCCCGGCTTTCAAGTCCTCTTGGCAGCCTTACTTCAGTATATTTTTGGATGATAGCTGTCATTTATAACTCTGCAGGTTTGTGAATTACAGTGCCCCTGAGCTCCTTTCTTCAACTCGCTTTCTTGTGAGCTGGCCGCAACACCGCAGGATTGCTTCAGGGCCTAATCTGGTTCCGGCATGGCATGCTGAGCCTTTGGTTAATTCCTCTTCCTGGTGGGAAATGAGAGTTAAATTTTCCCGTCCAGACACCTCCAGCTAGTCTCTCATTGGTTCTCCCTATTCCTGTTCATCTTCCGCGGAATTTGCAAACTGGGCCAAACAGGAGGTTAAAGGCACTGACTCTCCAAGTCGGGAGAGTGTTAGTAAAGCATCTGGAATGTTGCACCCGAGTACCAGGGGACGAGAACTGAGACATATTTCAACACGTCTCCCGATCACACGGTTGATCATACTCTGGGTTCCACATGCATGTTTTAGCTGAAGGAAGAATCCCTTAAACCTGGAGAGTTGAGACCCGTGGAATGGGTACCATGCAATATGACTTCAAAGGGTCTTCATTTGCTCACCAAAACTCTCCAATCCTATCACTGCTGCGTTTTTGCCCCTGTACTCACGATTGATTCACTTTCAGAGACATAGCAATCCATAGGTTTTAAGATACTTACTAGTCAGGTACATTATTAGGCGTTTAATATGGGGTTTTGAGTCCATTTCGTTGAGCAAGGAGTAGCTCTTGTCTATTACATATTTGGCTTAAGGAACTTTATCTGTGCTCATTTCAATCTCTGGTTTTATGCAGCACCCCAACTCACCTTTCCCCTTAAGCAAGCATAAGTTGGTTTTCTAAATTTGGGACCATGTTCTGTTTTGAAATTCAGTTCCTGTGTAGCCAAGTTTTCATTCCGTGTATTAGTGATATCTTATGATGTTTCTTTTTCTGTGTGACTTATTTCAGTTAGAATCATCATACCTGAATCCACTCATTATGCTGCTATGGGCCTGATGACATAGATGTCATTGCTGAGTGATATTGCATTGTACGTAAGTACCACAACTTCTTTATCCATTTTTCGCTTTATGCGATATTGAACTTGTACCGTAAACGAGTTTCTTGTAAACAGAGCCATCCCAAACTTTGGGGTGGCTGTGTCTTTTTGATTTTAATTTCCCTAAGCTATAGGACCATAAGTGGAAGTGCCCTAGGCTCTGTTGCTTTGTTTTTTAGATGTTTCAGGAAACACCATACACTTCTCCCGAGTGGCTGTTGGCAATTTACATCCCGCCCATCAGCATAACAAGGCTCCCAGTTCTCCATGGCCTGTCCTGCCTTTCTGGATTTTACACTTTTTTCAGATGGCCCTTTTGACGGGGGGGGGGGGAGTGAGACTTCATTGTAGTGCAGATTTCCTTTGCAAGCTTGCTTGGTTGGCCAAAAAGGGCGTATGCGTTTTTTCCTGAATATATTCAGGAAAAAACGCATACGCCCTTTTTGGCCAAGTGCATCATTGTCGACCTTCTGCCTCTTTTCCTATGCTTTAAATGCAATTCCAGTCTACCTCCTGAAATCGGTTTCCTGCAATTCTGCCCGGCTTTCAAGTCCTCTTGGCAGCCTTACTTCAGTATATTTTTGGATGATAGCTGTCATTTATAACTCTGCAGGTTTGTGAATTACAGTGCCCCTGAGCTCCTTTCTTCAACTCGCTTTCTTGTGAGCTGGCCGCAACACCGCAGGATTGCTTCAGGCCCTAATCTGGTTCCGGCATGGCACGCTGAGCCTTTGGTTAATTCCTCTTCCTGGTGGGAAATGAGAGTTAAATTTTCCCGTCCAGACACCTCCAGCTAGTCTCTCATTGGTTCTCCCTATTCCTGTTCATCTTCCGCGGAATTTGCAAACTGGGCCAAACAGGAGGTTAAAGGCACTGACTCTCCAAGTCGGGAGAGTGTTAGTAAAGCATCTGGAATGTTGCACCCGAGTACCAGGGGACGAGAACTGAGACATATTTCAACACGTCTCCCGATCACACGGTTGATCATACTCTGGGTTCCACATGCATGTTTTAGCTGAAGGAAGAATCCCTTAAACCTGGAGAGTTGAGACCCGTGGAATGGGTACCATGCAATATGACTTCAAAGGGTCTTCATTTGCTCACCAAAACTCTCCAATCCTATCACTGCTGCGTTTTTGCCCCTGTACTCACGATTGATTCACTTTCAGAGACATAGCAATCCATAGGTTTTAAGATACTTACTAGTCAGGTACATTATTAGGCGTTTAATATGGGGTTTTGAGTCCATTTCGTTGAGCAAGGAGTAGCTCTTGTCTATTACATATTTGGCTTAAGGAACTTTATCTGTGCTCATTTCAATCTCTGGTTTTATGCAGCACCCCAACTCACCTTTCCCCTTAAGCAAGCATAAGTTGGTTTTCTAAATTTGGGACCATGTTCTGTTTTGAAATTCAGTTCCTGTGTAGCCAAGTTTACATTCCGTGTATTAGTGATATCTTATGATGTTTCTTTTTCTGTGTGACTTATTTCAGTTAGAATCATCATACCTGAATCCACTCATTATGCTGCTATGGGCCTGATGACATAGATGTCATTGCTGAGTGATATTGCATTGTACGTAAGTACCACAACTTCTTTATCCATTTTTCGCTTTATGCGATATTGAACTTGTACCGTAAACGAGTTTCTTGTAAACAGAGCCATCCCAAACTTTGGGGTGGCTGTGTCTTTTTGATTTTAATTTCCCTAAGCTATAGGACCATAAGTGGAAGTGCCCTAGGCTCTGTTGCTTTGTTTTTTAGATGTTTCAGGAAACACCATACACTTCTCCAGAGTGGCTGTTGGCAATTTACATCCCGCCCATCAGCATAACAAGGCTCCCAGTTCTCCATGGCCTGTCCTGCCTTTCTGGATTTTACACTTTTTTCAGATGGCCCTTTTGACGGGGGGGAAGTGAGACTTCATTGTAGTGCAGATTTCCTTTGCAAGCTTGCTTGGTTGACCAAAAAGGGCGTATGCGTTTTTTCCTGAATATATTCAGGAAAAAACGCATACGCCCTTTTTGGCCAAGTGCATCATTGTCGACCTTCTGCCTCTTTTCCTATGCTTTAAATGCAATTCCAGTCTACCTCCTGAAATCGGTTTCCTGCAATTCTGCCCGGCTTTCAAGTCCTCTTGGCAGCCTTACTTCAGTATATTTTTGGATGATAGCTGTCATTTATAACTCTGCAGGTTTGTGAATTACAGTGCCCCTGAGCTCCTTTCTTCAACTCGCTTTCTTGTGAGCTGGCCGCAACACCGCAGGATTGCTTCAGGCCCTAATCTGGTTCCGGCATGGCATGCTGAGCCTTTGGTTAATTCCTCTTCCTGGTGGGAAATGAGAGTTAAATTTTCCCGTCCAGACACCTGCAGCTAGTCTCTCATTGGTTCTCCCTATTCCTGTTCATCTTCCACGGAATTTGCAAACTGGGCCAAACAGGAGGTTAAAGGCACTGACTCTCCAAGTCGGGAGAGTGTTAGTAAAGCATCTGGAATGTTGCACCCGAGTACCAGGGGACGAGAACTGAGACATATTTCAACACGTCTCCCGATCACACGGTTGATCATACTCTGGGTTCCACATGCATGTTTTAGCTGAAGGAAGAATCCCTTAAACCTGGAGAGTTGAGACCCATGGAATGGGTACCATGCAATATGACTTCAAAGGGTCTTCATTTGCTCACCAAAACTCTCCAATCCTATCACTGCTGCGTTTTTGCCCCTGTACTCACGATTGATTCACTTTCAGAGACATAGCAATCCATAGGTTTTAAGATACTTACTAGTCAGGTACATTATTAGGCGTTTAATATGGGGTTTTGAGTCCATTTCGTTGAGCAAGGAGTAGCTCTTGTCTATTACATATTTGGCTTAAGGAACTTTATCTGTGCTCATTTCAATCTCTGGTTTTATGCAGCACCCCAACTCACCTTTCCCCTTAAGCAAGCATAAGTTGGTTTTCTAAATTTGGGACCATGTTCTGTTTTGAAATTCAGTTCCTGTGTAGCCAAGTTTACATTCCGTGTATTAGTGATATCTTATGATGTTTCTTTTTCTGTGTGACTTATTTCAGTTAGAATCATCATACCTGAATCCACTCATTATGCTGCTATGGGACTGATGACATAGATGTCATTGCTGAGTGATATTGCATTGTACGTAAGTACCACAACTTCCTTATCCATTTTTCGCTTTATGCGATATTGAACTTGTACCGTAAACGAGTTTCTTGTAAACAGAGCCATCCCAAACTTTGGGGTGGCTGTGTCTTTTTGATTTTAATTTCCCTAAGCTATACGACCATAAGTGGAAGTGCCCTAGGCTCTGTTGCTTTGTTTTTTAGATGTTTCAGGAAACACCATACACTTCTCCCGAGTGGCTGTTGGCAATTTACATCCCACCCATCAGCATAACAAGGCTCCCAGTTCTCCATGGCCTGTCCTGCCTTTCTGGATTTTACACTTTTTTCAGATGGCCCTTTTGACGGGGGGGAAGTGAGACTTCATTGTAGTGCAGATTTCCTTTGCAAGCTTGCTTGGTTGACCAAAAAGGGCGTATGCGTTTTTTCCTGAATATATTCAGGAAAAAACGCATACGCCCTTTTTGGCCAAGTGCATCATTGTCGACCTTCTGCCTCTTTTCCTATGCTTTAAATGCAATTCCAGTCTACCTCCTGAAATCGGTTTCCTGCAATTCTGCCCGGCTTTCAAGTCCTCTTGGCAGCCTTACTTCAGTATATTTTTGGATTATAGCTGTCATTTATAACTCTGAAGGTTTGTGAATTACAGTGCCCCTGAGCTCCTTTCTTCAACTCGCTTTCTTGTGAGCTGGCCGCAACACCGCAGGATTGCTTCAGGGCCTAATCTGGTTCCGGCATGGCATGCTGAGCCTTTGGTTAATTCCTCTTCCTGGTGGGAAATGAGAGTTAAATTTTCCCGTCCAGACACCTCCAGCTAGTCTCTCATTGGTTCTCCCTATTCCTGTTCATCTTCCGCGGAATTTGCAAACTGGGCCAAACAGGAGGTTAAAGGCACTGACTCTCCAAGTCGGGAGAGTGTTAGTAAAGCATCTGGAATGTTGCACCCGAGTACCAGGGGACGAGAACTGAGACATATTTCAACACGTCTCCCGATCACACGGTTGATCATACTCTGGGTTCCACATGCATGTTTTAGCTGAAGGAAGAATCCCTTAAACCTGGAGAGTTGAGACCCGTGGAATGGGTACCATGCAATATGACTTCAAAGGGTCTTCATTTGCTCACCAAAACTCTCCAATCCTATCACTGCTGCGTTTTTGCCCCTGTACTCACGATTGATTCACTTTCAGAGACATAGCAATCCATAGGTTTTAAGATACTTACTAGTCAGGTACATTATTAGGCGTTTAATATGGGGTTTTGAGTCCATTTCGTTGAGCAAGGAGTAGCTCTTGTCTATTACATATTTGGCTTAAGGAACTTTATCTGTGCTCATTTCAATCTCTGGTTTTATGCAGCACCCCAACTCACCTTTCCCCTTAAGCAAGCATAAGTTGGTTTTCTAAATTTGGGACCATGTTCTGTTTTGAAATTCAGTTCCTGTGTAGCCAAGTTTACATTCCGTGTATTAGTGATATCTTATGCTGTTTCTTTTTCTGTGTGACTTATTTCAGTTAGAATCATCATACCTGAATCCACTCATTATGCTGCTATGGGCCTGATGACATAGATGTCATTGCTGAGTGATATTGCATTGTACGTAAGTACCACAACTTCTTTATCCATTTTTCGCTTTATGCGATATTGAACTTGTACCGTAAACGAGTTTCTTGTAAACAGAGCCATCCCAAACTTTGGGGTGGCTGTGTCTTTTTGATTTTAATTTCCCTAAGCTGCAGGACCATAAGTGGAAGTGCCCTAGGCTCTGTTGCTTTGTTTTTTAGATGTTTCAGGAAACACCATACACTTCTCCCGAGTGGCTGTTGGCAATTTACATCCCGCCCATCAGCATAACAAGGCTCCCAGTTCTCCATGGCCTGTCCTGCCTTTCTGGATTTTACACTTTTTTCAGATGGCCCTTTTGACGGGGGGGAAGTGAGACTTCATTGTAGTGCAGATTTCCTTTGCAAGCTTGCTTGGTTGGCCAAAAAGGGCGTATGCGTTTTTTCCTGAATATATTCAGGAAAAAACACATACGCCCTTTTTGGCCAAGTGCATCATTGTCGACCTTCTGCCTCTTTTCCTATGCTTTAAATGCAATTCCAGTCTACCTCCTGAAATCGGTTTCCTGCAATTCTGCCCGGCTTTCAAGTCCTCTTGGCAGCCTTACTTCAGTATATTTTTGGATGATAGCTGTCATTTATAACTCTGCAGGTTTGTGAATTACAGTGCCCCTGAGCTCCTTTCTTCAACTCGCTTTCTTGTGAGCTGGCCGCAACACCGCAGGATTGCTTCAGGGCCTAATCTGGTTCCGGCATGGCATGCTGAGCCTTTGGTTAATTCCTCTTCCTGGTGGGAAATGAGAGTTAAATTTTCCCGTCCAGACACCTCCAGCTAGTCTCTCATTGGTTCTCCCTATTCCTGTTCATCTTCCGCGGAATTTGCAAACTGGGCCAAACAGGAGGTTAAAGGCACTGACTCTCCAAGTCGGGAGAGTGTTAGTAAAGCATCTGGAATGTTGCACCCGAGTACCAGGGGACGAGAACTGAGACATATTTCAACACGTCTCCCGATCACACGGTTGATCATACTCTGGGTTCCACATGCATGTTTTAGCTGAAGGAAGAATCCCTTAAACCTGGAGAGTTGAGACCCGTGGAATGGGTACCATGCAATATGACTTCAAAGGGTCTTCATTTGCTCACCAAAACTCTCCAATCCTATCACTGCTGCGTTTTTGCCCCTGTACTCACGATTGATTCACTTTCAGAGACATAGCAATCCATAGGTTTTAAGATACTTACTAGTCAGGTACATTATTAGGCGTTTAATATGGGGTTTTGAGTCCATTTCGTTGAGCAAGGAGTAGCTCTTGTCTATTACATATTTGGCTTAAGGAACTTTATCTGTGCTCATTTCAATCTCTGGTTTTATGCAGCACCCCAACTCACCTTTCTCCTTAAGCAAGCATAAGTTGGTTTTCTAAATTTGGGACCATGTTCTGTTTTGAAATTCAGTTCCTGTGTAGCCAAGTTTACATTCCGTGTATTAGTGATATCTTATGCTGTTTCTTTTTCTGTGTGACTTATTTCAGTTAGAATCATCATACCTGAATCCACTCATTATGCTGCTATGGGCCTGATGACATAGATGTCATTGCTGAGTGATATTGCATTGTACGTAAGTACCACAACTTCTTTATCCATTTTTCGCTTTATGCGATATTGAACTTGTACCGTAAACGAGTTTCTTGTAAACAGAGCCATCCCAAACTTTGGGGTGGCTGTGTCTTTTTGATTTTAATTTCCCTAAGCTGCAGGACCATAAGTGGAAGTGCCCTAGGCTCTGTTGCTTTGTTTTTTAGATGTTTCAGGAAACACCATACACTTCTCCCGAGTGGCTGTTGGCAATTTACATCCCGCCCATCAGCATAACAAGGCTCCCAGTTCTCCATGGCCTGTCCTGCCTTTCTGGATTTTACACTTTTTTCAGATGGCCCTTTTGACGGGGGGGAAGTGAGACTTCATTGTAGTGCAGATTTCCTTTGCAAGCTTGCTTGGTTGGCCAAAAAGGGCGTATGCGTTTTTTCCTGAATATATTCAGGAAAAAACACATACGCCCTTTTTGGCCAAGTGCATCATTGTCGACCTTCTGCCTCTTTTCCTATGCTTTAAATGCAATTCCAGTCTACCTCCTGAAATCGGTTTCCTGCAATTCTGCCCGGCTTTCAAGTCCTCTTGGCAGCCTTACTTCAGTATATTTTTGGATGATAGCTGTCATTTATAACTCTGCAGGTTTGTGAATTACAGTGCCCCTGAGCTCCTTTCTTCAACTCGCTTTCTTGTGAGCTGGCCGCAACACCGCAAGATTGCTTCAGGGCCTAATCTGGTTCCGGCATGGCACGCTGAGCCTTTGGTTAATTCCTCTTCCTGGTGGGAAATGAGAGTTAAATTTTCCCGTCCAGACACCTCCAGCTAGTCTCTCATTGGTTCTCCCTATTCCTGTTCATCTTCCGCGGAATTTGCAAACTGGGCCAAACAGGAGGTTAAAGGCACTGACTCTCCAAGTCGGGAGAGTGTTAGTAAAGCATCTGGAATGTTGCACCCGAGTACCAGGGGACGAGAACTGAGACATATTTCAACACGTCTCCCGATCACACGGTTGATCATACTCTGGGTTCCACATGCATGTTTTAGCTGAAGGAAGAATCCCTTAAACCTGGAGAGTTGAGACCCGTGGAATGGGTACCATGCAATATGACTTCAAAGGGTCTTCATTTGCTCACCAAAACTCTCCAATCCTATCACTGCTGCGTTTTTGCCCCTGTACTCACGATTGATTCACTTTCAGAGACATAGCAATCCATAGGTTTTAAGATACTTACTAGTCAGGTACATTATTAGGCGTTTAATATGGGGTTTTGAGTCCATTTCGTTGAGCAAGGAGTAGCTCTTGTCTATTACATATTTGGCTTAAGGAACTTTATCTGTGCTCATTTCAATCTCTGGTTTTATGCAGCACCCCAACTCACCTTTCCCCTTAAGCAAGCATAAGTTGATTTTCTAAATTTGGGACCATGTTCTGTTTTGAAATTCAGTTCCTGTGTAGCCAAGTTTACATTCCGTGTATTAGTGATATCTTATGATGTTTCTTTTTCTGTGTGACTTATTTCAGTTAGAATCATCATACCTGAATCCACTCATTATGCTGCTATGGGCCTGATGACATAGATGTCATTGCTGAGTGATATTGCATTGTACGTAAGTACCACAACTTCTTTATCCATTTTTCGCTTTATGCGATATTGAACTTGTACCGTAAACGAGTTTCTTGTAAACAGAGCCATCCCAAACTTTGGGGTGGCTGTGTCTTTTTGATTTTAATTTCCCTAAGCTGCAGGACCATAAGTGGAAGTGCCCTAGGCTCTGTTGCTTTGTTTTTTAGATGTTTCAGGAAACACCATACACTTCTCCCGAGTGGCTGTTGGCAATTTACATCCCGCCCATCAGCATAACAAGGCTCCCAGTTCTCCATGGCCTGTCCTGCCTTTCTGGATTTTACACTTTTTTCAGATGGCCCTTTTGACGGGGGGGAAGTGAGACTTCATTGTAGTGCAGATTTCCTTTGCAAGCTTGCTTGGTTGGCCAAAAAGGGCGTATGCGTTTTTTCCTGAATATATTCAGGAAAAAACGCATACGCCCTTTTTGGCCAAGTGCATCATTGTCGACCTTCTGCCTCTTTTCCTATGCTTTAAATGCAATTCCAGTCTACCTCCTGAAATCGGTTTCCTGCAATTCTGCCCGGCTTTCAAGTCCTCTTGGCAGCCTTACTTCAGTATATTTTTGGATGATAGCTGTCATTTATAACTCTGCAGGTTTGTGAATTACAGTGCCCCTGAGCTCCTTTCTTCAACTCGCTTTCTTGTGAGCTGGCCGCAACACCGCAGGATTGCTTCAGGCCCTAATCTGGTTCCGGCATGGCACGCTGAGCCTTTGGTTAATTCCTCTTCCTGGTGGGAAGTGAGAGTTAAATTTTCCCGTCCAGACACCTCCAGCTAGTCTCTCATTGGTTCTCCCTATTCCTGTTCATCTTCCGCGGAATTTGCAAACTGGGCCAAACAGGAGGTTAAAGGCACTGACTCTCCAAGTCGGGAGAGTGTTAGTAAAGCATCTGGAATGTTGCACCCGAGTACCAGGGGACGAGAACTGAGACATATTGGAACACGTCTCCCGATCACACGGTTGATCATACTCTGGGTTCCTCATGCATGTTTTAGCTGAAGGAAGAATCCCTTAAACCTGGAGAGTTGAGACCCGTGGAATGGGTACCATGCAATATGACTTCAAAGGGTCTTCATTTGCTCACCAAAACTCTCCAATCCTATCACTGCTGCGTTTTTGCCCCTGTACTCACGATTGATTCACTTTCAGAGACATAGCAATCCATAGGTTTTAAGATACTTACTAGTCAGGTACATTATTAGGCGTTTAATATGGGGTTTTGAGTCCATTTCGTTGAGCAAGGAGTAGCTCTTGTCTATTACATATTTGGCTTAAGGAACTTTATCTGTGCTCATTTCAATCTCTGGTTTTATGCAGCACCCCAACTCACCTTTCCCCTTAAGCAAGCATAAGTTGATTTTCTAAATTTGGGACCATGTTCTGTTTTGAAATTCAGTTCCTGTGTAGCCAAGTTTACATTCCATGCATTAGTGATATCTTATGATGTTTCTTTTTCTGTGTGACTTATTTCAGTTAGAATCATCATACCTGAATCCACTCATTATGCTGCTATGGGCCTGATGACATAGATGTCATTGCTGAGTGATATTGCATTGTACGTAAGTACCACAACTTCTTTATCCATTTTTCGCTTTATGCGATATTGAACTTGTACCGTAAACGAGTTTCTTGTAAACAGAGCCATCCCAAACTTTGGGGTGGCTGTGTCTTTTTGATTTTAATTTCCCTAAGCTGCAGGACCATAAGTGGAAGTGCCCTAGGCTCTGTTGCTTTGTTTTTTAGATGTTTCAGGAAACACCATACACTTCTCCCGAGTGGCTGTTGGCAATTTACATCCCGCCCATCAGCATAACAAGGCTCCCAGTTCTCCATGGCCAGTCCAGCCTTTCTGGATTTTACACTTTTTTCAGATGGCCCTTTAGACCTGGGGGAAGTGAGACTTCATTGTAGTGCAGATTTCCTTTGCAAGCTTGCTTGGTTGGCCAAAAAGGGCGTATGCGTTTTTTCCTGAATATATTCAGGAAAAAACGCATACGCCCTTTTTGGCCAAGTGCATCATTGTCGACCTTCTGCCTCTTTTCCTATGCTTTAAATGCAATTCCAGTCTACCTCCTGAAATCGGTTTCCTGCAATTCTGCCCGGCTTTCAAGTCCTCTTGGCAGCCTTACTTCAGTATATTTTTGGATGATAGCTGTCATTTATAACTCTGCAGGTTTGTGAATTACAGTGCCCCTGAGCTCCTTTCTTCAACTCGCTTTCTTGTGAGCTGGCCGCAACACTGCAGGATTGCTTCAGGCCCTAATCTGGTTCCGGCATGGCACGCTGAGCCTTTGGTTAATTCCTCTTCCTGGTGGGAAATGAGAGTTAAATTTTCCCGTCCAGACACCTCCAGCTAGTCTCTCATTGGTTTTCCCTATTCCTGTTCATCTTCCGCGGAATTTGCAAACTGGGCCAAACAGGAGGTTAAAGGCACTGACTCTCCAAGTCGGGAGAGTGTTAGTAAAGCATCTGGAATGTTGCACCCGAGTACCAGGGGACGAGAACTGAGACATATTTCAACACGTCTCCCGATCACACGGTTGATCATACTCTGGGTTCCACATGCATGCTTTAGCTGAAGGAAGAATCCCTTAAACCTGGAGAGTTGAGACCCGTGGAATGGGTACCATGCAATATGACTTCAAAGGGTCTTCATTTGCTCACCAAAACTCTCCAATCCTATCACTGCTGCGTTTTTGCCCCTGTACTCACGATTGATTCACTTTCAGAGACATAGCAATCCATAGGTTTTAAGATACTTACTAGTCAGGTACATTATTAGGCGTTTAATATGGGGTTTTGAGTCCATTTCGTTGAGCAAGGAGTAGCTCTTGTCTATTACATATTTGGCTTAAGGAACTTTATCTGTGCTCATTTCAATCTCTGGTTTTATGCAGCACCCCAACTCACCTTTCCCCTTAAGCAAGCATAAGTTGATTTTCTAAATTTGGGACCATGTTCTGTTTTGAAATTCAGTTCCTGTGTAGCCAAGTTTACATTCCGTGTATTAGTGATATCTTATGATGTTTCTTTTTCTGTGTGACTTATTTCAGTTAGAATCATCATACCTGAATCCACTCATTATGCTGCTATGGGCCTGATGACATAGATGTCATTGCTGAGTGATATTGCATTGTACGTAAGTACCACAACTTCTTTATCCATTTTTCGCTTTATGCGATATTGAACTTGTACCGTAAACGAGTTTCTTGTAAACAGAGCCATCCCAAACTTTGGGGTGGCTGTGTCTTTTTGATTTTAATTTCCCTAAGCTGCAGGACCATAAGTGGAAGTGCCCTAGGCTCTGTTGCTTTGTTTTTTAGATGTTTCAGGAAACACCATACACTTCTCCCGAGTGGCTGTTGGCAATTTACATCCCGCCCATCAGCATAACAAGGCTCCCAGTTCTCCATGGCCTGTCCTGCCTTTCTGGATTTTACACTTTTTTCAGATGGCCCTTTTGATGGGGGGGAAGTGAGACTTCATTGTAGTGCAGATTTCCTTTGCAAGCTTGCTTGGTTGGCCAAAAAGGGCGTATGCGTTTTTTCCTGAATATATTCAGGAAAAAACGCATACGCCCTTTTTGGCCAAGTGCATCATTGTCGACCTTCTGCCTCTTTTCCTATGCTTTAAATGCAATTCCAGTCTACCTCCTGAAATCGGTTTCCTGCAATTCTGCCCGGCTTTCAAGTCCTCTTGGCAGCCTTACTTCAGTATATTTTTGGATGATAGCTGTCATTTATAACTCTGCAGGTTTGTGAATTACAGTGCCCCTGAGCTCCTTTCTTCAACTCGCTTTCTTGTGAGCTGGCCGCAACACCGCAGGATTGCTTCAGGCCCTAATCTGGTTCCGGCATGGCACGCTGAGCCTTTGGTTAATTCCTCTTCCTGGTGGGAAATGAGAGTTAAATTTTCCCGTCCAGACACCTCCAGCTAGTCTCTCATTGGTTCTCCCTATTCCTGTTCATCTTCCGCGGAATTTGCAAACTGGGCCAAACAGGAGGTTAAAGGCACTGACTCTCCAAGTCGGGAGAGTGTTAGTAAAGCATCTGGAATGTTGCACCCGAGTACCAGGGGACGAGAACTGAGACATATTTCAACACGTCTCCCGATCACACGGTTGATCATACTCTGGGTTCCACATGCATGTTTTAGCTGAAGGAAGAATCCCTTAAACCTGGAGAGTTGAGACCCGTGGAATGGGTACCATGCAATATGACTTCAAAGGGTCTTCATTTGCTCACCAAAACTCTCCAATCCTATCACTGCTGCGTTTTTGCCCCTGTACTCACGATTGATTCACTTTCAGAGACATAGCAATCCATAGGTTTTAAGATACTTACTAGTCAGGTACATTATTAGGCGTTTAATATGGGGTTTTGAGTCCATTTCGTTGAGCAAGGAGTAGCTCTTGTCTATTACATATTTGGCTTAAGGAACTTTATCTGTGCTCATTTCAATCTCTGGTTTTATGCAGCACCCCAACTCACCTTTCCCCTTAAGCAAGCATAAGTTGATTTTCTAAATTTGGGACCATGTTCTGTTTTGAAATTCAGTTCCTGTGTAGCCAAGTTTACATTCCGTGTATTAGTGATATCTTATGATGTTTCTTTTTCTTTGTGACTTATTTCAGTTAGAATCATCATACCTGAATCCACTCATTATGCTGCTATGGGCCTGATGACATAGATGTCATTGCTGAGTGATATTGCATTGTACGTAAGTACCACAACTTCTTTATCCATTTTTCGCTTTATGCGATATTGAACTTGTACCGTAAACGAGTTTCTTGTAAACAGAGCCATCCCAAACTTTGGGGTGGCTGTGTCTTTTTGATTTTAATTTCCCTAAGCTGCAGGACCATAAGTGGAAGTGCCCTAGGCTCTGTTGCTTTGTTTTTTAGATGTTTCAGGAAACACCATACACTTCTCCCGAGTGGCTGTTGGCAATTTACATCCCACCCATCAGCATAACAAGTCTCCCAGTTCTCCATGGCCTGTCCTGCCTTTCTGGATTTTACACTTTTTTCAGATGGCCCTTTTGACGGGGGGGAAGTGAGACTTCATTGTAGTGCAGATTTCCTTTGCAAGCTTGCTTGGTTGGCCAAAAAGGGCGTATGCGTTTTTTCCTGAATATATTCAGGAAAAAACACATACGCCCTTTTTGGCCAAGTGCATCATTGTCGACCTTCTGCCTCTTTTCCTATGCTTTAAATGCAATTCCAGTCTACCTCCTGAAATCGGTTTCCTGCAATTCTGCCCGGCTTTCAAGTCCTCTTGGCAGCCTTACTTCAGTATATTTTTGGATGATAGCTGTCATTTATAACTCTGCAGGTTTGTGAATTACAGTGCCCCTGAGCTCCTTTCTTCAACTCGCTTTCTTGTGAGCTGGCCGCAACACCGCAAGATTGCTTCAGGGCCTAATCTGGTTCCGGCATGGCACGCTGAGCCTTTGGTTAATTCCTCTTCCTGGTGGGAAATGAGAGTTAAATTTTCCCGTCCAGACACCTCCAGCTAGTCTCTCATTGGTTCTCCCTATTCCTGTTCATCTTCCGCGGAATTTGCAAACTGGGCCAAACAGGAGGTTAAAGGCACTGACTCTCCAAGTCGGGAGAGTGTTAGTAAAGCATCTGGAATGTTGCACCCGAGTACCAGGGGACGAGAACTGAGACATATTTCAACACGTCTCCCGATCACACGGTTGATCATACTCTGGGTTCCACATGCATGTTTTAGCTGAAGGAAGAATCCCTTAAACCTGGAGAGTTGAGACCCGTGGAATGGGTACCATGCAATATGACTTCAAAGGGTCTTCATTTGCTCACCAAAACTCTCCAATCCTATCACTGCTGCGTTTTTGCCCCTGTACTCACGATTGATTCACTTTCAGAGACATAGCAATCCATAGGTTTTAAGATACTTACTAGTCAGGTACATTATTAGGCGTTTAATATGGGGTTTTGAGTCCATTTCGTTGAGCAAGGAGTAGCTCTTGTCTATTACATATTTGGCTTAAGGAACTTTATCTGTGCTCATTTCAATCTCTGGTTTTATGCAGCACCCCAACTCACCTTTCCCCTTAAGCAAGCATAAGTTGATTTTCTAAATTTGGGACCATGTTCTGTTTTGAAATTCAGTTCCTGTGTAGCCAAGTTTACATTCCGTGTATTAGTGATATCTTATGATGTTTCTTTTTCTGTGTGACTTATTTCAGTTAGAATCATCATACCTGAATCCACTCATTATGCTGCTATGGGCCTGATGACATAGATGTCATTGCTGAGTGATATTGCATTGTACGTAAGTACCACAACTTCTTTATCCATTTTTCGCTTTATGCGATATTGAACTTGTACCGTAAACGAGTTTCTTGTAAACAGAGCCATCCCAAACTTTGGGGTGGCTGTGTCTTTTTGATTTTAATTTCCCTAAGCTGCAGGACCATAAGTGGAAGTGCCCTAGGCTCTGTTGCTTTGTTTTTTAGATGTTTCAGGAAACACCATACACTTCTCCCGAGTGGCTGTTGGCAATTTACATCCCGCCCATCAGCATAACAAGGCTCCCAGTTCTCCATGGCCTGTCCTGCCTTTCTGGATTTTACACTTTTTTCAGATGGCCCTTTTGACGGGGGGGAAGTGAGACTTCATTGTAGTGCAGATTTCCTTTGCAAGCTTGCTTGGTTGGCCAAAAAGGGCGTATGCGTTTTTTCCTGAATATATTCAGGAAAAAACGCATACGCCCTTTTTGGCCAAGTGCATCATTGTCGACCTTCTGCCTCTTTTCCTATGCTTTAAATGCAATTCCAGTCTACCTCCTGAAATCGGTTTCCTGCAATTCTGCCCGGCTTTCAAGTCCTCTTGGCAGCCTTACTTCAGTATATTTTTGGATGATAGCTGTCATTTATAACTCTGCAGGTTTGTGAATTACAGTGCCCCTGAGCTCCTTTCTTCAACTCGCTTTCTTGTGAGCTGGCCGCAACACCGCAGGATTGCTTCAGGCCCTAATCTGGTTCCGGCATGGCACGCTGAGCCTTTGGTTAATTCCTCTTCCTGGTGGGAAGTGAGAGTTAAATTTTCCCGTCCAGACACCTCCAGCTAGTCTCTCATTGGTTCTCCCTATTCCTGTTCATCTTCCGCGGAATTTGCAAACTGGGCCAAACAGGAGGTTAAAGGCACTGACTCTCCAAGTCGGGAGAGTGTTAGTAAAGCATCTGGAATGTTGCACCCGAGTACCAGGGGACGAGAACTGAGACATATTGGAACACGTCTCCCGATCACACGGTTGATCATACTCTGGGTTCCTCATGCATGTTTTAGCTGAAGGAAGAATCCCTTAAACCTGGAGAGTTGAGACCCGTGGAATGGGTACCATGCAATATGACTTCAAAGGGTCTTCATTTGCTCACCAAAACTCTCCAATCCTATCACTGCTGCGTTTTTGCCCCTGTACTCACGATTGATTCACTTTCAGAGACATAGCAATCCATAGGTTTTAAGATACTTACTAGTCAGGTACATTATTAGGCGTTTAATATGGGGTTTTGAGTCCATTTCGTTGAGCAAGGAGTAGCTCTTGTCTATTACATATTTGGCTTAAGGAACTTTATCTGTGCTCATTTCAATCTCTGGTTTTATGCAGCACCCCAACTCACCTTTCCCCTTAAGCAAGCATAAGTTGATTTTCTAAATTTGGGACCATGTTCTGTTTTGAAATTCAGTTCCTGTGTAGCCAAGTTTACATTCCGTGCATTAGTGATATCTTATGATGTTTCTTTTTCTGTGTGACTTATTTCAGTTAGAATCATCATACCTGAATCCACTCATTATGCTGCTATGGGCCTGATGACATAGATGTCATTGCTGAGTGATATTGCATTGTACGTAAGTACCACAACTTCTTTATCCATTTTTCGCTTTATGCGATATTGAACTTGTACCGTAAACGAGTTTCTTGTAAACAGAGCCATCCCAAACTTTGGGGTGGCTGTGTCTTTTTGATTTTAATTTCCCTAAGCTGCAGGACCATAAGTGGAAGTGCCCTAGGCTCTGTTGCTTTGTTTTTTAGATGTTTCAGGAAACACCATACACTTCTCCCGAGTGGCTGTTGGCAATTTACATCCCGCCCATCAGCATAACAAGGCTCCCAGTTCTCCATGGCCAGTCCAGCCTTTCTGGATTTTACACTTTTTTCAGATGGCCCTTTAGACCTGGGGGAAGTGAGACTTCATTGTAGTGCAGATTTCCTTTGCAAGCTTGCTTGGTTGGCCAAAAAGGCCGTATGCGTTTTTTCCTGAATATATTCAGGAAAAAACGCATACGCCCTTTTTGGCCAAGTGCATCATTGTCGACCTTCTGCCTCTTTTCCTATGCTTTAAATGCAATTCCAGTCTACCTCCTGAAATCGGTTTCCTGCAATTCTGCCCGGCTTTCAAGTCCTCTTGGCAGCCTTACTTCAGTATATTTTTGGATGATAGCTGTCATTTATAACTCTGCAGGTTTGTGAATTACAGTGCCCCTGAGCTCCTTTCTTCAACTCGCTTTCTTGTGAGCTGGCCGCAACACCGCAGGATTGCTTCAGGCCCTAATCTGGTTCCGGCATGGCACGCTGAGCCTTTGGTTAATTCCTCTTCCTGGTGGGAAATGAGAGTTAAATTTTCCCGTCCAGACACCTCCAGCTAGTCTCTCATTGGTTTTCCCTATTCCTGTTCATCTTCCGCGGAATTTGCAAACTGGGCCAAACAGGAGGTTAAAGGCACTGACTCTCCAAGTCGGGAGAGTGTTAGTAAAGCATCTGGAATGTTGCACCCGAGTACCAGGGGACGAGAACTGAGACATATTTCAACACGTCTCCCGATCACACGGTTGATCATACTCTGGGTTCCACATGCATGTTTTAGCTGAAGGAAGAATCCCTTAAACCTGGAGAGTTGAGACCCGTGGAATGGGTACCATGCAATATGACTTCAAAGGGTCTTCATTTGCTCACCAAAACTCTCCAATCCTATCACTGCTGCGTTTTTGCCCCTGTACTCACGATTGATTCACTTTCAGAGACATAGCAATCCATAGGTTTTAAGATACTTACTAGTCAGGTACATTATTAGGCGTTTAATATGGGGTTTTGAGTCCATTTCGTTGAGCAAGGAGTAGCTCTTGTCTATTACATATTTGGCTTAAGGAACTTTATCTGTGCTCATTTCAATCTCTGGTTTTATGCAGCACCCCAACTCACCTTTCCCCTTAAGCAAGCATAAGTTGATTTTCTAAATTTGGGACCATGTTCTGTTTTGAAATTCAGTTCCTGTGTAGCCAAGTTTACATTCCGTGTATTAGTGATATCTTATGATGTTTCTTTTTCTGTGTGAATTATTTCAGTTAGAATCATCATACCTGAATCCACTCATTATGCTGCTATGGGCCTGATGACATAGATATCATTGCTGAGTGATATTGCATTGTACATAAGTACCACAACTTCTTTATCCATTTTTCGCTTTATGCGATATTGAACTTGTACCGTAAACGAGTTTCTTGTAAACAGAGCCATCCCAAACTTTGGGGTGGCTGTGTCTTTTTGATTTTAATTTCCCTAAGCTGCAGGACCATAAGTGGAAGTGCCCTAGGCTCTGTTGCTTTGTTTTTTAGATGTTTCAGGAAACACCATACACTTCTCCCGAGTGGCTGTTGGCAATTTACATCCCGCCCATCAGCATAACAAGGCTCCCAGTTCTCCATGGCCTGTCCTGCCTTTCTGGATTTTACACTTTTTTCAGATGGCCCTTTTGACGGGGGGGAAGTGAGACTTCATTGTAGTGCAGATTTCCTTTGCAAGCTTGCTTGGTTGGCCAAAAAGTGCGTATGTGTTTTTTCCTGAATATATTCAGGAAAAAACGCATACGCCCTTTTTGGCCAAGTGCATCATTGTCGACCTTCTGCCTCTTTTCCTATGCTTTAAATGCAATTCCAGTCTACCTCCTGAAATCGGTTTCCTGCAATTCTGCCCGGCTTTCAAGTCCTCTTGGCAGCCTTACTTCAGTATATTTTTGGATGATAGCTGTCATTTATAACTCTGCAGGTTTGTGAATTACAGTGCCCCTGAGCTCCTTTCTTCAACTCGCTTTCTTGTGAGCTGGCCGCAACACCGCAGGATTGCTTCAGGCCCTAATCTGGTTCCGGCATGGCACGCTGAGCCTTTGGTTAATTCCTCTTCCTGGTGGGAAGTGAGAGTTAAATTTTCCCGTCCAGACACCTCCAGCTAGTCTCTCATTGGTTCTCCCTATTCCTGTTCATCTTCCGCGGAATTTGCAAACTGGGCCAAACAGGAGGTTAAAGGCACTGACTCTCCAAGTCGGGAGAGTGTTAGTAAAGCATCTGGAATGTTGCACCCGAGTACCAGGGGACGAGAACTGAGACATATTGGAACACGTCTCCCGATCACACGGTTGATCATACTCTGGGTTCCTCATGCATGTTTTAGCTGAAGGAAGAATCCCTTAAACCTGGAGAGTTGAGACCCGTGGAATGGGTACCATGCAATATGACTTCAAAGGGTCTTCATTTGCTCACCAAAACTCTCCAATCCTATCACTGCTGCGTTTTTGCCCCTGTACTCACGATTGATTCACTTTCAGAGACATAGCAATCCATAGGTTTTAAGATACTTACTAGTCAGGTACATTATTAGGCGTTTAATATGGGGTTTTGAGTCCATTTCGTTGAGCAAGGAGTAGCTCTTGTCTATTACATATTTGGCTTAAGGAACTTTATCTGTGCTCATTTCAATCTCTGGTTTTATGCAGCACCCCAACTCACCTTTCCCCTTAAGCAAGCATAAGTTGATTTTCTAAATTTGGGACCATGTTCTGTTTTGAAATTCAGTTCCTGTGTAGCCAAGTTTACATTCCGTGCATTAGTGATATCTTATGATGTTTCTTTTTCTGTGTGACTTATTTCAGTTAGAATCATCATACCTGAATCCACTCATTATGCTGCTATGGGCCTGATGACATAGATGTCATTGCTGAGTGATATTGCATTGTACGTAAGTACCACAACTTCTTTATCCATTTTTCGCTTTATGCGATATTGAACTTGTACCGTAAACGAGTTTCTTGTAAACAGAGCCATCCCAAACTTTGGGGTGGCTGTGTCTTTTTGATTTTAATTTCCCTAAGCTATAGGGCCATAAGTGGAAGTGCCCTAGGCTCTGTTGCTTTGTTTTTTAGATGTTTCAGGAAACACCATACACTTCTCCAGAGTGGCTGTTGGCAATATACATCCCGCCCATCAGCATAACAAGGCTCCCAGTTCTCCATGGCCTGTCCTGCCTTTTTGGATTTTACACTTTTTTCAGATGGCCCTTTTGACCGGGGGGAAGTGAGACTTCATTGTAGTGCAGATTTCCTTTGCAAGCTTGCTTGGTTGCCCAAAAAGGGCGTATGCGTTTTCTCCTGAATATATTCAGGAAAAAACGAATACGCCCTTTTTGGCCAAGTGCATCATTGTCGACGTTCTGCCTCTTTTCCTATGCTTTAAATGCAATTCCAGTCTACCTCCTGAAATCGGTATCCTGCAATTCTGCCCCGCTTTCAAGTCCTCTTGGCAGCCTTACTTCAGTATATTTTTGGACGAGAGCTGTCATTTATAACTCTGCAGGTTTGTGAATTACAGTGCCCCTGAGCTCCTTTCTTCAACTCGCTTTCTTGTGAGCTGGCCGCAACACCGCAGGATTGCTTCAGGCCCTAATCTGGTTCCGGCACGGCACGCTGAGCCTTTGGTTAATTCCTCTTCCTGGTGGGAAATGAGAGTTAAATTTGCCCGTCCAGACACCTCCAGCTAGTCTCTCATTGGTTCTCCCTATTCCAGTTCATCTTCCGCATAAATTGCAAACTGGGCCAAACAAGAGGTTAAAGGCACTGACTCTCCAACTCGGGAGAGTGTTAGTAAAGCGTCTGGAATGTTGCACCCGAGTACCAGGGGACGAAAACTGAGAAATATTGGAATACGTCTCCCGATCACACGGTTGATCATACTCTGGGTTCCACATGTATGTTTTAGCCGAAGGAAGAATCCCTTAAACCTGGAGTGTTGAGACCCGTGGAAAGGGTACCATGCAATATGACTTCAAAGGGTCTTCATTTTCTCACCTAACCTCTCCAATCCTATCACTGCTGCGTTTATGCCCCTGTACACATGCTTGATTCTCTTTCGGAGACATAGCAATCCATAAGTTTTAAGATACTTATTAGTCAGCTACATTCTTAGGCGTTTAATATGGGGTGTTGAGTCCATTTCGTTGAGCAAGGAGTAGCTCTTGTCTATTACATATTTGGCTTAAGGAACTTTATCTGTGATCATTTCAATCTCTGGTTTTATGCAGCACCCCAACTCACCTTTCCCCTTAAGCAAGCATAAGTTGGTTATCTAAATTTGAGACCCTGTTCTGTTTTGTAATCCAGTTCCTGTGTCGCCAAGTTTACATTCCATGTATTAGTGATATCTTATGATGTTTCTTTTTCTGTGTGACTTATTTCAGTTAGAATCATTATACCTGAATCCACTCATTATGCTGCTACGGGCCTGATGACATAGATGTCATTGCTGAGTGATATTGCATTGTACGTAAGTACCACAACTTCTTTATCCATTTTTCGCTTTCTGCGATATTGAACTTGTACCGTAAACGAGGTTCTTGTAAACAGAGCCGTCCCAAACTTTGGGGTGGCTGTGTCTTTTTGATTTTAATTTCCCTCGGCTATAGGACCATAAGTGGAAGTGCCCTAGGTTCTTTTGCTTTGTTTTTTACATGTTTCAGGAAACACCATACACTTCTCCCGAGTGGCTGTTGGCAATTTCATCCCGCCCATCAGCATAACAAGGCTCCCAGTTCTCCATGGCCTGTCCTGCCTTTCTGGATTTTACACTTTTTTCAGATGGCCCTTTTGACCATGGGGAAGTGAGACTTCATTGTAGTGCAGATTTCTTTTGCAAGCTTGCTTGATTGGTCAAAAAGTGCGTATGCATTTTTTCCTGAATATATTCAGGAAAAAACACATAAGTCCTCTTTGGCCCAGTGCATCATTGTCGACGTTCTGCCTCTTTTCCTATGCTTTAAATGCAATTCCAGTCTACCTCCTGAAATCGGTTTCCTGCAATTGTGCCTTGCTTTCAATGCCTCTTCATAGCCTTATCTCAATATATTTTTTGAAAATAGTTGGCCTTTATAACTCTGCAGGTTTTTGAATTGCAGTTGCCCTTAGCTCCATTTTTCAGCTCTTATTTTTGTGATCTTGCCTCATAACCACAGGATTCCTTCAGGCCCTATTCTTCTTCTGGGGCACCTTGCTGTGCCTTTGGTTTATTCTTCTTACTGATGTGAAATTAGAGTGACATGTGCCCATTGAAACTGCTACAGCTAGTTTCTCACTGGTTCCCCCTATTCCCATTCATCCTCCGCACTAACTGCAGACTGTGCGATACCAGAACTTAAAGGCATTGACTCTCCATGTGGGGATATTGTTAGTAAAGCGGCTGGAATGTCGATCTGGAGCCCCAGGAGAGGAAAAATGATGTGTGTTTTAGAAACCTTTCCCGATCATATGGTATACCAGTCGCTGGGTTTCCCAAGCATGGTTTAGCTGTAGGAAGATTCCCTTCAACCTGGAGTTTTGGGACCCTTGGAATGAGTAGCATGAAGTATTGCATTAAACTTTTGGCAGTTGCTCACCAAAGCTCACCAATCCTCTCAGCCCCAAGTGTGCAGCCTTATGTCTTATCCAGCTGTGGGTTTATATGTGGTCAATCCAGGTTGCATCACAGCCCCTGAGCAAATTTTGTAAGAATTTTTCTCTCTTTCATTGTTTCTGCGTTTTGTTTTTAAAATTTATTTCTATAATGGGGTTTAGCTCATTTTCACTGCTGTGTTTGTGCCGCTCTGCACATACTTGATTCCCTTATGGAGATATATCAATACATGGGTTTTAAGATTCTTATTACTCAGATACATTTCTCTGCGGTGTATAGGGTGTGTTGAGGCCAGTTCATTGAGCAAGGTGTAGATCTTGTCTAATATCTTTTTGGTTTATTGAACGGTATCTGTGCTAATTTCAAACTCTGGTTTTATGCATCACCCCACCTCTCCTTTCCCCTTAAGCTGACATAAGTGTGTTTTCTAAATGTGAGACACTGTTCTGTTCTGTAATTCATTTCTTGTGCAGCCATATTTACCCTCCCTCTATAAGTGATATCTTATGATATGTTTCTTTTTCTGTTTGACTTATTTCAAGTAGTATTATCGGACCTAAATCCACTCTTTATCCTTCTACTAGCCTTATTACCTTGATTTCTTGGTGAAGAGATATTCCATTGTACATAAGTACCACATCTTCTTTATCCATTGTTCTCTTTCCTGGGATATTTAAGGTGTACTGAAGTTGAGGTTCTTGTAAACAGAGTAGCCCTAAACTGTGGTGTGCTTGTGTCTTGTTGATTTTTAGACTTCCCTAGATATACTCCCATGATTGGAAGTGTCCTATGCTCTGTAGCTCTGTTTTTTAGATGATTTAGGAACCACCATACACTTCTCCAGAGTGGCTCTCGGCAGTTCACACACTGCCCATCAGCGTATAAAGGCTCCCTGTTCTCCATGGCCTGTCCTGCATTTCTGGTTTTTACAATTTTTTAGGATGGCCCTTTTGACCGGTGGGAAATGAGACTTCTTTGTTGTGCACATTTGCATTGCTTGCTTGCTTCGTTGCCCATAAAGTGCGTATGGTTTTTTCCTGGATATAATCAGGAAAAAACGCATACGCCCTTTTGGGCCAACTGCATCATTGTCGAAATTCTGCCGCTTTTCATGTGCTTTAAAGACGAGTCCAATCTATCTCTTGAAATCTCTTTCTTGCAATTCTGTCTTGCATTCAGATCCTCTTCTTTGCCTTACCTCAACATATTTTTGGACGTTAGTTTTCATTTATAACTCTGCAGGTTTGTGAATTGCAGTGACCCTGAGCTCCATTTTTTAAGTTGCTCTTTTGTGAGCTGGCCTCAAACCCGCAGGATTGCTTCAGGCCCTATTTTGGCTCCGGTGAGGCGGGCTGAGCCTTTTTTCAATTCTTATTCTTAATGGGAAATTAGAGTGATATGTGCCCGTCCAAACCCCTACAACTATTCTCTCATTGGTTCCCCCTCTTCCCGTTCATCCTCCTCACAATTTGCAAAATGTGTGAAACAGAAGTTGAAATGTGCTGATTCTCCAAGTGGGGAGATTCTAAGTAACGTGACTGGAACGGTGAACAGGAGCACCAGGAGAGGATAAATGAGCTGCATTTTAGACACATCTCCCGATCACATGGTGTACAGTCCTCTGGGTTTTCCATGCATGTTTTAGCTGTAGGAAGATCCCTTGAACCTGCAGATTTGGGACCCATTGAATGGGTACCAGGTAGTATTACTTTAAAGGGTGTGCATTTCCTCACCCAACCTCACATTTCTCTTAGTGCAAACAGTTTCCAGCCTTATGTCTCATCCTGCTGTGGGTCTAGATGTGTTCAATCCATGTTGCATCACCGTCCCTGAGGAAAAGTTGTAAGAGGTTTTCTCTGTCTCTCTGTCGTTTATTTTTTTCAATTTATTACTATATTGGTTACAGCTGATTTTCAAAGCTCTGTTTCTTGCTGCTGTACATCCACTTGATTCACGTACAGAGAGACATCAGTAAATTCTTTTTCAGATTCTTACCAGTCGTATATATTCTTTTCCGGTGACTTGAGTGTGCTGAGTGCAGTTCTTTTAGCTACCGTGTAAGCCTTGTTGATTATCAGTTTGGTATTTGGAATGGTATCTTTGTTAATTTCAACTTCCTGGATGATGCCTCACCCCTCCCCACCTTTCCCGTTTAGCAGCCTTATGCGTGTTTTCTACATATTTGACTATGTTTTTGTTTTGTAATTTATTTCATGTGTAGCCATTTTGGATTCCACCTTTAAGTGATATCTTATGATATGTGTCTTTTTCTTTTTGAATTATGTCACTTAGAAAGATCATACGTAACTCCTCCGGAGTTGTTACAACTGGCCATATTTCATTGATTTCCAGGCTGAATAATATTCCACTCTACCTAAGTACCACATCTCTATCCATTTTTTCTCTCCAGAGACATTTAAGTTATATCCTAGTTGAGGATCTTTTAAACAGAGAGGGGGTAAACATTGGGGTGCCTGTGTCCTCTCAATTTTTGTTTTTCCCAAGATATACGCCCATGAGTGCAAGTGCCCTATGCTCTGTAGCTCATTTTTTAGATGCTTTAGTAAACACAATACACTTCTCCAGAATGGCTGTTGGCAATATACATTTCCACTATAAGTCTCACAGGGCTCCCTCTTCTCCTTGCCCTGTCCTGCATTTCTGTTGTTTACGCTTTATGAGGATGGCTCTTCTGACTGATGCGAAGTGATATCTTTTGTAGTATTGACTTCCAGTGCCCACCTGTTTGGTTGGCTAAAAAAGTGTATGCCCTTTTCTTGAATATATACACAAAAAAACGCATACACCCTTTTTGGCCAACTGCAATGTTGGCAATGTTCAGCTCCTTTTCTTGTGCTTAATGGCGAGTCCTTTCTACCTCCTCAAATCCCTTTCCTGCCATTCTCCCTTGCTTACAAGTCCTTTTCTCTGACTTTCCTCAAGACATTTTTCAGTGATGGATATTTTCAACTCTGCAGTTTCATGAATTTTACTGTCCCTGAGTTCCATTGTTCAACTTGTGTTTATGGGAACTGGCCACAAAGCAGCGGGATTTCCTCAAGCCCTATACTGTTTCCATGGGCAATCCTAGCCTTTGGTCATTTCATCTTCCTGATTGGAAATTAAAGTGACATGTGCCTGTCTGAACACCTAGGACTTGTCTCTCATTGTTCCTCATCCTTCCGCTTCATCCTCTGGACAAATTCCAAACTGTACACAACAGGATGTTGACAGTGCTGACATCTCCAAGTGGGGAGACTGTTAGTAAAGACGCTGGAGGGGTGAACCCGAGCACCAGGAGATGAGGAGATGAGATGCCTTTTCCAAACTCTTCCCGATCAGATGGTATACCATCCTCTGGGTGTGACAGACATGTTTTAGCAGTAGGAAGAGTCCCATTCATGTAAGGAGAACACCAGGGCTTTTTCAAAATCAGTGTCTCCCCGAAACCCAAACTGGGAAATTTTTTAAGCTATGGCTACACATATGTTCATTAAGGGCCTTGGGAAGTAGGCAGAGTCCAAACTTTAGATGATTGAAGTCTTCAGGGTCAGAAGCACTCACCACCAGCTTCCCTTAGGTTACACTTTAACTGTCATTGATAGATGATGTCAATAAAAATATCTATTCTTTTTCAGATTATTTCCCCTTATAGGTTATAGCAAAATGTTGAGTGTAGTTCCCTGTGCTATACAGTAGTTCCTTGTTGATGATCTATTTTATACATAGCAGTGTGTATGTGTTAATCCCAAACTGTTAATTTATCCCTCCTCCCACCTTTCCCCTTTGGTAATAATAAATTATAAGATTTTATACTTCTCAGAAATGGGGGAGCTGAAAGAGAGGTATCATTTTCAATGGAAAAGCATTTAAAACAAGATTGAAGCTTTAACCAAGATTATTAGATGTACATCCTTGGAAAGAAATCACTTCGTTTCTCTAATATTGACCTGACAAATAAGACAAACCTTTTCACTGAACTTGCTTATAATAAAGTGATGGAAATATCAAATGGAAGTGTTAGAAACATCTTATTTTACCTGAGCCTTATACACTGTTCTATGTTAACTACAGTTTGGCTCACACATCTGTTCATTGAGGTTACAATAGTCTCAATTTCTGTTACTGATCCTCCAGAGTGGACCCCAACAAGTGTCCCCCTGCCCAGTGTCATTGGGGCCAACAGATCGAGACTGAGTTTGGTTCACAAGCAAAGGAAACTTTATATTTTGATCAGAGAATGGAGAGGTGAGAGCATGCACTACCCCGTGGGCTGTGGGCTGGGCTGCTGTGTAGAGATCCTGTCAGAGTCAGTGGGAGGGAGGGGGCGGAGCTCTCGAGGGCCGGGTTGGCTGCAGCTCAGGCTCTATATCGCGGAGTCTGCACTGGGCCCCAGGAGCTGAGGTGTCGTCCCAGCCATTCTGCACTAGGAAATCTGGTCTGAAGTGCCGGGTGTGGAACCTCTGCATGCAGGACCCTAGGAGCACATGAAATTAGACAAAGCACAAAGGATAAAAAAGGTTAGACTTGACTTTATTGCCCAGATTCTATTTTTATCTCCCAGGGATTTTTAATGGGCTTTGCTGGGGACAAACCCCTCCTCTGCCTTTTGTCCCATTCCTCATTCTTGGAGTGCTGAGGGTGCAGACCCTTCTTCTGTAACTGCTGAGTGCTGAGTTGGGAGCCCTCATACCCGGGGACGAGGGTCAGAGCTTCTCCCCAGCAGCCTCCAGGTGACGTTGATTGTCCCCAGGCCCCCTGCCTCCCTGCTCGTCCACCTGAGCACCAGCATTGGAAGTGTTATAGATTCTAATGACCTTTAAGGGTCCAGGAAAGAGATGTGCAGAGACGCTGTGGGGGCCGGTTTCACCCCGCCCCACATTTGTTCAGCCACCTTAGGCTGACCGTTTCTGCCAGCCTAGATGCTCTGACTAGTAGTCTGCACTTTCTTCAATTAGGCCCCTGAATTAACGTACAAACAGCACCAGGTGTGAGAGCCCTGCCTGCTCAACTCCCGGACAGTCCAGGGTCAGTGGTGATCAAGGACCATGATGGCCACTGAGTCAACAGCCTTTTGAAGTAAACAGGAGTCCAGCCGGTCTTATTGGCCACCATCATCACGGTGTCTGTAGGCTTTTCTATGGTGACAGTGTGATATACGGTTCCCCCGCCAAGATTATTAGCTCCCCTCTGGGTGCAGTAATTCCTGCAAGCAGTAGTCTACTCTTTTGGGACACACTCTTGTTGTTTTATGAGAGAAACTCCAGGTCAAGTGATGTTCACATGAGTCGTCATGGTGCCCTGTTTCCCCCGGTTATCTCTCTGGATGTTGGAGTTGGAGGGCCTCCTCACTCGAGGTTGGTGTGCCCACAGAGCGAACCCTGCAACTTCAGGGCATGGTTGGTGGTTAGGATCACCACGTGGGGTCCTTTTCCCTTAGGAGGGAGGTGGCCTTTGGGGCTGCTGATTTCCAGGTTTTTAGATACCGCCAGTATCTTGGCCAGATGTGGCAGTGGGCCAAGCCCCTTGGTGCCCGTAGTTTATCCTACCTGGATGGCATTCTTGCATTGTTCCATTTCAAGTGGTCCCAGTTTTTGCACTAATTCTCCAATGGCGATTCACCTTTCACCGGGAATGTAAAGGTCAAAGGGTTTAGCTAAATTAGGGAGTTCCAGGGCAAGGGTCTGAATTGACTACTCTTTCCATTCTTGAAAGGCCACTTCTGGATTCTATTCAAAAGGATCATCATCTTTTCCTTTCAGTGTTTCATATAGAGGCCCAGCTAGTAGACTGTAGTTAGGGATCCAGAAGCAGCAAACCCTGGCCTCCCCAGGAACCCCTAAGCTGTCTTGTAGTTTTAGAAAGGGGTAAGGCTGAAAATGGTTTCTTCCCTTTCCTGGGATGGGCTTCTCCGACCTTCTGTGAGAACGAAGCCCAGGCAGGTCACCGCAGTCTGTGATATTTGAGCTTTTTCTTGGACAACTTCTATCCTTTATTGGCTTGGTAGTTCAGAGGCCTCCTTAGTAGGGCTGGCGATCAGAATGTCGTCTGCGTACTGAAGGAGGGTTTCCTTTTCCAGAGGTAGAACTTTTAGGTCTTTAGCTAAGCTTTCCCCAAAGATGGTGTGGGAATTTTTGCACCCTTGGGGCAAGACGGCCCGGAAGTATTGTTTTAGTTGTATGTTGAGTCCTGCCACTCACAAGCCAAAATTTCTTGTGACTCTGGGACTAATGGAATACAAAAGAAGGCATCATTGAAGACTAATACAGAATACCATGTCCTGGTGGTTGGTAGAATGACCAGCAGGGTGTAGGAATTAGGAGCAGCTGGAGGTATATCCTCGGTGGCTTCACTGACTGTCCTGACATCTTTTACCAGGTCCCCAGCAGCCCATGGGGCTCTCGTGGTCAGACCAATCCCAGAATATGGAGCTCACCTGGGCAGGTACCCCACCCCCACCCCAGCCCACGGGGCTATCGTGGTCAGGCCCCTCCCAGGATACAGAGCTACCCTTGCAGGTACCGTGGCAGGGCTGGGCACACAGGAACTGTGCACATAGCCCTCATTGCAGAGCACCCCCAGCTCACCTGTCGCTCAGAGCTGACACATAGCACCTCAGAGCAGGACTTGAACTAACAAACAGCAGCTGCGACAGGTCTGTGACCCTGGGCATCACTCTGTGCGGCCTCCCTCCACCTGGTCTTCCAGAGACTTCCACTGCACCCGGGGCACCAGGCCTCTGTCTCCAACCACCACCCACCCCTCCTCTCCCTGACTCCTGGGTTCCTCTCATTAGGAGAGGGCTTTCTTGAAGTTGTCTCCCACTCATGGGCCAGATAAAATGATTAGAAAACAAGCCAAAGCTGCAGCCCCTTGTCTATCCTGACTCTCAGGAGCCCACACCTGTTCCTTGGACCTGGCCGGTTCAGCAAGTTCCATTTTCTGCAACTGTGAGCCCCTGAGGGGTGATGATTGGCTGACCTGGGCAGCCTTACCGTGCCGGCCAGCCCTCCCCAGGTGTGCCTGGGTTGAGATCAATATAAATACCACTCCAGGCAGCAAGAGCCCCTGCAGCCATGCCTGACGCCATTTTCTCTGCCCTGTCAGCAGTCTCGGGGCTGGGCTGGTGGGATGGAATGAGAGGCCACGGCTTTGTGGGTGGCCCAGTGTGAGTGGGGCTCTGCTGGACTTTCTGCAGCAGTTGCCAGGCTGCCACCTGCTAAAGAAGAGGATGTGTCACCCATACCTGCTGCTGGAATTTCTCCCTGGGCAGAGGTGAGGAAGGAAAAAAGCAGTGGGGGCAGGGACAGGACGGGTATCTCAGGCAGGGAAATGGAAATCTTCCAGAAGAGCACCCAGGGCCAGGACCATCCTGGCTGGCCTGCAGGCACCAAGTCGGCCGGCATGCTGTCACTCGTGTGGCTCTATGGCCCTTCCTCTAGGCTTTCAAGTCCTTGTATATATTCAGGTGTTTTACCTGGGACGGGTGGGAATAGTTCAGCAGCAACTGGCCTGGGGCTCAGCTCACGTTTACTCACAGATGCCTCGGCACGGTGCCCCAGCTTTGCAATGAGGTCGCTTGTTGCGTGGGGGCTGCTGGCTGAATGGGAGACGATTCCCCACCACTGACCAACTTCAGAATTGTTTACAACTGGAGCAAGTGCCCTGATACGGTTTTCCTCTGTGGAACTGGTGGGTTCTGTGTTTTTTTTCTCTTTTTCGTTTTTGGTTCAAGGTAGATTTTATTCCTCTTTTTTGTATTTACAGATATAAGCATGGAAATAATTTATTCATATAAATACATGTATGTGAAGGGAATAATTGTTTTTTCTGTTTTATTTTTTAAATTTTATTTCTTTTTAATTTTGAATTTTATTTTATATTTTTATACAGCAGGTTCTTATTGGTTATCTATTTTATACATATAAATGTATACATGCCAATCCCAGTCTCTCAACTCCTCCCACCACCACCACCCCAACAGCTTTCCCCCCTTGTTGTCCATACGTTTGTTGTCTACATCTGTTGCTCTATTTATGCCTTGCAAAATGGTTAACCTGTACAGTTTTTCTAGGTTCCACATATATGCATGAATATACAAGATTTGTTTTTCTCTTTCTGACTTACTTCACTCTGTATGACAGTCTCTAGATCCATCGACGTCTCTACAAATGACCCAATTTCATTCCTTTTCATGGCTTAGTAATATTCCATTTTATATATGTACCACAGCTTTATGCATTCGTCTGTCTGTGGGCATTTAGGTTGCTTCCATTACCTCGATATTGTAAAGAGTGAGGCAATGAACATTGCGGTGAATGTCTCTTTTTGATTTATGGTTTTGTCTGGGTATATGTCCAGAACTGGGATTGCTGTATCATATGGTAATTCTACTGTTAGTTTCTTAAGAAACTCCATATTGTTCTCCATAGTGACTGTATCAATTTATTTTCCCAACAATAGTGGAAGAGGGTTCTTTTTCTCCACACCCTTTCCAGCATTTTTTGTTTGTAGATTTTCTGATGATGCCCATTCTACCAGGTGTGAGGTGATACCTCATTGTTGAGTCCATTTCCTTGAGCAAGGGGTAGGTCTTGTCTATTACATATTTAGCTTATGGAACGGTATCTGTGCTAATTTCAAACTCTGGTTTTATGCAGCACCCCAATTCACCTTTCCCCTTAAGCAAGCATAAGTTGGTTTTCTAAACATGAGAGCCTGTTCTGTTTTGTAATTCAGTTCATGTGTAGCCAAGTTCTTATTCCATGTATTAGTGGTACCTTATGATGTTTCTTTTTCTGTGTGACTTTTTTCACTTAGAATCACCATGCCTGAATCTACTCATTAGGCTGGTACGGGCCTGGTGACATAGTTTTCATTGCTGAGAGGTATTCTGTTGTACGTAAGTACTGCAACTTCTTTATCCATTATTTGCTCTCTGGCATATTTAACTTGTGCTGCAGAAGAGGTTCCTGTAAACAGAGCCGTCCCAAATTTTCGGGTGGCTGTGTCTTTTTGATTTTAATTTCCCTAAGCTATAGGACCATAAGTGGAAGTGCCCTAGGCTCTGTTGCTTTGTTTTTTAGATGTTTCAGGAAACACCATACACTTCTCCAGAGTGGCTGTTGGCAATTTACATCCCGCCCATCAGTATAACAAGGCTCCCAGTTCTCCATGGCCTGTCCTGCCTTTCTGGATTTTACACTTTTTTCAGATGGCCCTTTTGACCGGGGGAAAGTGAGACTTCATTGTAGTGCAGATTTCCTTTGCAAGCTTGCTTGGTTGGCCAAAAAGGGCGTATGCGTTTTTTCCTGAATATATTCAGGAAAAAACGCATACGGCCTTTTTGGCCAAGTGCATCACTGTCGACGTTCTGCCTCTTTTCCTATGCTTTAAATGCAATTCCAGTCTACCTCCTGAAATCGGTTTCCTGCAATTCTGCCCCGCTTTCAAGTCCTCTTGGCAGCCTTACTTCAGTATATTTTTGGACGATAGCTGTCATTTATAACTCTGCAGGTTTGTGAATTACAGTGCCCCTGAGCTCCTTTCTTCAACTCGCTTTCTTGTGAGCTGGCCGCAAGACCGCAGGATTGCTTCAGGCCCTAATCTTGTTCTGGCATTGCACGCTGAACCTTTGGTTAATTCCTCTTCCTGGTGGGAAATGAGAGTTAAATTTGCCCGTCCAGACACCTCCAGCTAGTCTCTCATTGGTTCTCCCTATTCCTGTTCATCTTCCGCAGAAATTGCAAACTGGGCCAAACAGGAGGTTAAAGGCACTGACTCTCCAAGTCGGGAGAGTGTTAGTAAACGTCTGGAATGTTGCACCCGAGTACCAGGGGACGAGAACTGAGACATATTGGAACACGTCTCCCGATCACACGGTTGATCATACTCTGGGTTCCACATGCATGCTTTAGCTGAAGGAAGAATCCCTTAAACGTGGAGAGTTGAGACCCGTGGAATGGGTACCATGCAATATGACTTCAAAGGGTCTTCATTTGCTCACCGAACCTCTCCAATCCTATCACTGCTGCATTTACGCCCCTGTACACACGCTTGATTCTCTTTTGGAGACATAGCAATCCATAGGTTTTTAGATACTTTCTAGTCAGCTACATTCTTAGGCGTTTAATATGGGGTGTTGAGTCCATTTCGTTGAGCAAGGAGTAGCTCTTGTCTATTACATATTTGGCTTAAAGAACTTTATCTGTGCTCATTTTAATCTCTGGTTTTATGCAGCACACCAACTCACCTTTCCCCTTAAGCAAGCATAAGTTGGTTTTCTAAATTTGAGACCCTGTTCTCTTTTGTAATCCAGTTCCTGTGTAGCCAAGTTTACATTCCGTGTATTAGTGATATCTTATGATGTTTCTTTTTCTGTGTGAATTATTTCAGTTAGAATCATCATACCTGAATCCACTCATTATGCTGCTACGGGCCTGATGACATAGATATCATTGCTGAGTGATATTGCATTGTACATAAGTAGCACAACTTCTTTATCCATTTTTCACTTTCTGCGATATTGAACTAGTCTTGTAACGAGTTTCTTGTAAACAGAGCTGTCCCAAAGTTTGGGGTGGCTGTGTCTTTTTGATTTTAATTTCCCTAAGCTATAGGGCCATAAGTGGAAGTGCCCTAGGCTCTGTTGCTTTGTTTTTTAGATGTTTCAGGAAACACCATACACTTCTCCAGAGTGGCTGTTGGCAATATACATCCCGCCCATCAGCATAACAAGGCTCCCAGTTCTCCATGGCCTGTCCTGCCTTTTTGGATTTTACACTTTTTTCAGATGGCCCTTTTGACCGGGGGGAAGTGAGACTTCATTGTAGTGCAGATTTCCTTTGCAAGCTTGCTTGGTTGCCCAAAAAGGGCGTATGCGTTTTCTCCTGAATATATTCAGGAAAAAACGAATACGCCCTTTTTGGCCAAGTGCATCATTGTCGACGTTCTGCCTCTTTTCCTATGCTTTAAATGCAATTCCAGTCTACCTCCTGAAATCGGTATCCTGCAATTCTGCCCCGCTTTCAAGTCCTCTTGGCAGCCTTACTTCAGTATATTTTTGGACGAGAGCTGTCATTTATAACTCTGCAGGTTTGTGAATTACAGTGCCCCTGAGCTCCTTTCTTCAACTCGCTTTCTTGTGAGCTGGCCGCAACACCGCAGGATTGCTTCAGGCCCTAATCTGGTTCCGGCACGGCACGCTGAGCCTTTGGTTAATTCCTCTTCCTGGTGGGAAATGAGAGTTAAATTTGCCCGTCCAGACACCTCCAGCTAGTCTCTCATTGGTTCTCCCTATTCCAGTTCATCTTCCGCATAAATTGCAAACTGGGCCAAACAAGAGGTTAAAGGCACTGACTCTCCAACTCGGGAGAGTGTTAGTAAAGCGTCTGGAATGTTGCACCTGAGTACCAGGGGACGAAAACTGAGAAATATTGGAATACGTCTCCCGATCACACGGTTGATCATACTCTGGGTTCCACATGTATGTTTTAGCCGAAGGAAGAATCCCTTAAACCTGGAGTGTTGAGACCCGTGGAAAGGGTACCATGCAATATGACTTCAAAGGGTCTTCATTTGCTCACCTAACCTCTCCAATCCTATCACTGCTGCGTTTATGCCCCTGTACACATGCTTGATTCTCTTTCGGAGACATAGCAATCCATAAGTTTTAAGATACTTATTAGTCAGCTACATTCTTAGGCGTTTAATATGGGGTGTTGAGTCCATTTCGTTGAGCAAGGAGTAGCTCTTGTCTATTACATATTTGGCTTAAGGAACTTTATCTGTGATCATTTCAATCTCTGGTTTTATGCAGCACCCCAACTCACCTTTCCCCTTAAGCAAGCATAAGTTGGTTATCTAAATTTGAGACCCTGTTCTGTTTTGTAATCCAGTTCCTGTGTCGCCAAGTTTACATTCCATGTATTAGTGATATCTTATGATGTTTCTTTTTCTGTGTGACTTATTTCAGTTAGAATCATTATACCTGAATCCACTCATTATGCTGCTACGGGCCTGATGACATAGATGTCATTGCTGAGTGATATTGCATTGTACGTAAGTACCACAACTTCTTTATCCATTTTTCGCTTTCTGCGATATTGAACTTGTACCGTAAACGAGGTTCTTGTAAACAGAGCCGTCCCAAACTTTGGGGTGGCTGTGTCTTTTTGATTTTAATTTCCCTCGGCTATAGGACCATAAGTGGAAGTGCCCTAGGTTCTGTTGCTTTGTTTTTTACATGTTTCAGGAAACACCATACACTTCTCCCGAGTGGCTGTTGGCAATTTCATCCCGCCCATCAGCATAACAAGGCTCCCAGTTCTCCATGGCCTGTCCTGCCTTTCTGGATTTTACACTTTTTTCAGATGGCCCTTTTGACCATGGGGAAGTGAGACTTCATTGTAGTGCAGATTTCTTTTGCAAGCTTGCTTGATTGGTCAAAAAGTGCGTATGCATTTTTTCCTGAATATATTCAGGAAAAAACACATAAGTCCTCTTTGGCCAAGTGCATCATTGTCGACGTTCTGCCTCTTTTCCTATGCTTTAAATGCAATTCCAGTCTACCTCCTGAAATCGGTTTCCTGCAATTGTGCCTTGCTTTCAATGCCTCTTCATAGCCTTATCTCAATATATTTTTTGAAAATAGTTGGCCTTTATAACTCTGCAGGTTTTTGAATTGCAGTTGCCCTTAGCTCCATTTTTCAGCTCTTATTTTTGTGATCTTGCCTCATAACCACAGGATTCCTTCAGGCCCTATTCTTCTTCTGGGGCACCTTGCTGTGCCTTTGGTTTATTCTTCTTACTGATGTGAAATTAGAGTGACATGTGCCCATTGAAACTGCTACAGCTAGTTTCTCACTGGTTCCCCCTATTCCCATTCATCCTCCGCACTAACTGCAGACTGTGCGATACCAGAACTTAAAGGCATTGACTCTCCATGTGGGGATATTGTTAGTAAAGCGGCTGGAATGTCGATCTGGAGCCCCAGGAGAGGAAAAATGATGTGTGTTTTAGAAACCTTTCCCGATCATATGGTATACCAGTCGCTGGGTTTCCCAAGCATGGTTTAGCTGTAGGAAGATTCCCTTCAACCTGGAGTTTTGGGACCCTTGGAATGAGTAGCATGAAGTATTGCATTAAACTTTTGGCAGTTGCTCACCAAAGCTCACCAATCCTCTCAGCCCCAAGTGTGCAGCCTTATGTCTTATCCAGCTGTGGGTTTATATGTGGTCAATCCAGGTTGCATCACAGCCCCTGAGCAAATTTTGTAAGAATTTTTCTCTCTTTCATTGTTTCTGCGTTTTGTTTTTAAAATTTATTTCTATAATGGGGTTTAGCTCATTTTCACTGCTGTGTTTGTGCCGCTCTGCACATACTTGATTCCCTTATGGAGATATATCAATACATGGGTTTTAAGATTCTTATTACTCAGATACATTTCTCTGCGGTGTATAGGGTGTGTTGAGGCCAGTTCATTGAGCAAGGTGTAGATCTTGTCTAATATCTTTTTGGTTTATTGAACGGTATCTGTGCTAATTTCAAACTCTGGTTTTATGCATCACCCCACCTCTCCTTTCCCCTTAAGCTGACATAAGTGTGTTTTCTAAATGTGAGACACTGTTCTGTTCTGTAATTCATTTCTTGTGCAGCCATATTTACCCTCCCTCTATAAGTGATATCTTATGATATGTTTCTTTTTCTGTTTGACTTATTTCAAGTAGTATTATCGGACCTAAATCCACTCTTTATCCTTCTACTAGCCTTATTACCTTGATTTCTTGGTGAAGAGATATTCCATTGTACATAAGTACCACATCTTCTTTATCCATTGTTCTCTTTCCTGGGATATTTAAGGTGTACTGAAGTTGAGGTTCTTGTAAACAGAGTAGCCCTAAACTGTGGTGTGCTTGTGTCTTGTTGATTTTTAGACTTCCCTAGATATACTCCCATGATTGGAAGTGTCCTATGCTCTGTAGCTCTGTTTTTTAGATGATTTAGGAACCACCATACACTTCTCCAGAGTGGCTCTCGGCAGTTCACACACTGCCCATCAGCGTATAAAGGCTCCCTGTTCTCCATGGCCTGTCCTGCATTTCTGGTTTTTACAATTTTTTAGGATGGCCCTTTTGACCGGTGGGAAATGAGACTTCTTTGTTGTGCACATTTGCATTGCTTGCTTGCTTCGTTGCCCATAAAGTGCGTATGGTTTTTTCCTGGATATAATCAGGAAAAAACGCATACGCCCTTTTGGGCCAACTGCATCATTGTCGAAATTCTGCCGCTTTTCATGTGCTTTAAAGACGAGTCCAATCTATCTCTTGAAATCTCTTTCTTGCAATTCTGTCTTGCATTCAGATCCTCTTCTTTGCCTTACCTCAACATATTTTTGGACGTTAGTTTTCATTTATAACTCTGCAGGTTTGTGAATTGCAGTGACCCTGAGCTCCATTTTTTAAGTTGCTCTTTTGTGAGCTGGCCTCAAACCCGCAGGATTGCTTCAGGCCCTATTTTGGCTCCGGTGAGGCGGGCTGAGCCTTTTTTCAATTCTTATTCTTAATGGGAAATTAGAGTGATATGTGCCCGTCCAAACCCCTACAACTATTCTCTCATTGGTTCCCCCTCTTCCCGTTCATCCTCCTCACAATTTGCAAAATGTGTGAAACAGAAGTTGAAATGTGCTGATTCTCCAAGTGGGGAGATTCTAAGTAACGTGACTGGAACGGTGAACAGGAGCACCAGGAGAGGATAAATGAGCTGCATTTTAGACACATCTCCCGATCACATGGTGTACAGTCCTCTGGGTTTTCCATGCATGTTTTAGCTGTAGGAAGATCCCTTGAACCTGCAGATTTGGGACCCATTGAATGGGTACCAGGTAGTATTACTTTAAAGGGTGTGCATTTCCTCACCCAACCTCACATTTCTCTTAGTGCAAACAGTTTCCAGCCTTATGTCTCATCCTGCTGTGGGTCTAGATGTGTTCAATCCATGTTGCATCACCGTCCCTGAGGAAAAGTTGTAAGAGGTTTTCTCTGTCTCTCTGTCGTTTATTTTTTTCAATTTATTACTATATTGGTTACAGCTGATTTTCAAAGCTCTGTTTCTTGCTGCTGTACATCCACTTGATTCACGTACAGAGAGACATCAGTAAATTCTTTTTCAGATTCTTACCAGTCGTATATATTCTTTTCCGGTGACTTGAGTGTGCTGAGTGCAGTTCTTTTAGCTACCGTGTAAGCCTTGTTGATTATCAGTTTGGTATTTGGAATGGTATCTTTGTTAATTTCAACTTCCTGGATGATGCCTCACCCCTCCCCACCTTTCCCGTTTAGCAGCCTTATGCGTGTTTTCTACATATTTGACTATGTTTTTGTTTTGTAATTTATTTCATGTGTAGCCATTTTGGATTCCACCTTTAAGTGATATCTTATGATATGTGTCTTTTTCTTTTTGAATTATGTCACTTAGAAAGATCATACGTAACTCCTCCGGAGTTGTTACAACTGGCCATATTTCATTGATTTCCAGGCTGAATAATATTCCACTCTACCTAAGTACCACATCTCTATCCATTTTTTCTCTCCAGAGACATTTAAGTTATATCCTAGTTGAGGATCTTTTAAACAGAGAGGGGGTAAACATTGGGGTGCCTGTGTCCTCTCAATTTTTGTTTTTCCCAAGATATACGCCCATGAGTGCAAGTGCCCTATGCTCTGTAGCTCATTTTTTAGATGCTTTAGTAAACACAATACACTTCTCCAGAATGGCTGTTGGCAATATACATTTCCACTATAAGTCTCACAGGGCTCCCTCTTCTCCTTGCCCTGTCCTGCATTTCTGTTGTTTACGCTTTATGAGGATGGCTCTTCTGACTGATGCGAAGTGATATCTTTTGTAGTATTGACTTCCAGTGCCCACCTGTTTGGTTGGCTAAAAAAGTGTATGCCCTTTTCTTGAATATATACACAAAAAAACGCATACACCCTTTTTGGCCAACTGCAATGTTGGCAATGTTCAGCTCCTTTTCTTGTGCTTAATGGCGAGTCCTTTCTACCTCCTCAAATCCCTTTCCTGCCATTCTCCCTTGCTTACAAGTCCTTTTCTCTGACTTTCCTCAAGACATTTTTCAGTGATGGATATTTTCAACTCTGCAGTTTCATGAATTTTACTGTCCCTGAGTTCCATTGTTCAACTTGTGTTTATGGGAACTGGCCACAAAGCAGCGGGATTTCCTCAAGCCCTATACTGTTTCCATGGGCAATCCTAGCCTTTGGTCATTTCATCTTCCTGATTGGAAATTAAAGTGACATGTGCCTGTCTGAACACCTAGGACTTGTCTCTCATTGTTCCTCATCCTTCCGCTTCATCCTCTGGACAAATTCCAAACTGTACACAACAGGATGTTGACAGTGCTGACATCTCCAAGTGGGGAGACTGTTAGTAAAGACGCTGGAGGGGTGAACCCGAGCACCAGGAGATGAGGAGATGAGATGCCTTTTCCAAACTCTTCCCGATCAGATGGTATACCATCCTCTGGGTGTGACAGACATGTTTTAGCAGTAGGAAGAGTCCCATTCATGTAAGGAGAACACCAGGGCTTTTTCAAAATCAGTGTCTCCCCGAAACCCAAACTGGGAAATTTTTTAAGCTATGGCTACACATATGTTCATTAAGGGCCTTGGGAAGTAGGCAGAGTCCAAACTTTAGATGATTGAAGTCTTCAGGGTCAGAAGCACTCACCACCAGCTTCCCTTAGGTTACACTTTAACTGTCATTGATAGATGATGTCAATAAAAATATCTATTCTTTTTCAGATTATTTCCCCTTATAGGTTATAGCAAAATGTTGAGTGTAGTTCCCTGTGCTATACAGTAGTTCCTTGTTGATGATCTATTTTATACATAGCAGTGTGTATGTGTTAATCCCAAACTGTTAATTTATCCCTCCTCCCACCTTTCCCCTTTGGTAATAATAAATTATAAGATTTTATACTTCTCAGAAATGGGGGAGCTGAAAGAGAGGTATCATTTTCAATGGAAAAGCATTTAAAACAAGATTGAAGCTTTAACCAAGATTATTAGATGTACATCCTTGGAAAGAAATCACTTCGTTTCTCTAATATTGACCTGACAAATAAGACAAACCTTTTCACTGAACTTGCTTATAATAAAGTGATGGAAATATCAAATGGAAGTGTTAGAAACATCTTATTTTACCTGAGCCTTATACACTGTTCTATGTTAACTACAGTTTGGCTCACACATCTGTTCATTGAGGTTACAATAGTCTCAATTTCTGTTACTGATCCTCCAGAGTGGACCCCAACAAGTGTCCCCCTGCCCAGTGTCATTGGGGCCAACAGATCGAGACTGAGTTTGGTTCACAAGCAAAGGAAACTTTATATTTTGATCAGAGAATGGAGAGGTGAGAGCATGCACTACCCCGTGGGCTGTGGGCTGGGCTGCTGTGTAGAGATCCTGTCAGAGTCAGTGGGAGGGAGGGGGCGGAGCTCTCGAGGGCCGGGTTGGCTGCAGCTCAGGCTCTATATCGCGGAGTCTGCACTGGGCCCCAGGAGCTGAGGTGTCGTCCCAGCCATTCTGCACTAGGAAATCTGGTCTGAAGTGCCGGGTGTGGAACCTCTGCATGCGGGACCCTAGGAGCACATGAAATTAGACAAAGCACAAAGGATAAAAAAGGTTAGACTTGACTTTATTGCCCAGATTCTATTTTTATCTCCCAGGGATTTTTAATGGGCTTTGCTGGGGACAAACCCCTCCTCTGCCTTTTGTCCCATTCCTCATTCTTGGAGTGCTGAGGGTGCAGACCCTTCTTCTGTAACTGCTGAGTGCTGAGTTGGGAGCCCTCATACCCGGGGACGAGGGTCAGAGCTTCTCCCCAGCAGCCTCCAGGTGACGTTGATTGTCCCCAGGCCCCCTGCCTCCCTGCTCGTCCACCGGAGCACCAGCATTGGAAGTGTTATAGATTCTAATGACCTTTAAGGGTCCAGGAAAGAGATGTGCAGAGACGCTGTGGGGGCCGGTTTCACCCCGCCCCACATTTGTTCAGCCACCTTAGGCTGACCGTTTCTGCCAGCCTAGATGCTCTGACTAGTAGTCTGCACTTTCTTCAATTAGGCCCCTGAATTAACGTACAAACAGCACCAGGTGTGAGAGCCCTGCCTGCTCAACTCCCGGACAGTCCAGGGTCAGTGGTGATCAAGGACCATGATGGCCACTGAGTCAACAGCCTTTTGAAGTAAACAGGAGTCCAGCCGGTCTTATTGGCCACCATCATCACGGTGTCTGTAGGCTTTTCTATGGTGACAGTGTGATATACGGTTCCCCCGCCAAGATTATTAGCTCCCCTCTGGGTGCAGTAATTCCTGCAAGCAGTAGTCTACTCTTTTGGGACACACTCTTGTTGTTTTATGAGAGAAACTCCAGGTCAAGTGATGTTCACATGAGTCGTCATGGTGCCCTGTTTCCCCCGGTTATCTCTCTGGATGTTGGAGTTGGAGGGCCTCCTCACTCGAGGTTGGTGTGCCCACAGAGCGAACCCTGCAACTTCAGGGCATGGTTGGTGGTTAGGATCACCACGTGGGGTCCTTTTCCCTTAGGAGGGAGGTGGCCTTTGGGGCTGCTGATTTCCAGGTTTTTAGATACCGCCAGTATCTTGGCCAGATGTGGCAGTGGGCCAAGCCCCTTGGTGCCCGTAGTTTATCCTACCTGGATGGCATTCTTGCATTGTTCCATTTCAAGTGGTCCCAGTTTTTGCACTAATTCTCCAATGGCGATTCACCTTTCACCGGGAATGTAAAGGTCAAAGGGTTTAGCTAAATTAGGGAGTTCCAGGGCAAGGGTCTGAATTGACTACTCTTTCCATTCTTGAAAGGCCACTTCTGGATTCTATTCAAAAGGATCATCATCTTTTCCTTTCAGTGTTTCATATAGAGGCCCAGCTAGTAGACTGTAGTTAGGGATCCAGAAGCAGCAAACCCTGGCCTCCCCAGGAACCCCTAAGCTGTCTTGTAGTTTTAGAAAGGGGTAAGGCTGAAAATGGTTTCTTCCCTTTCCTGGGATGGGCTTCTCCGACCTTCTGTGAGAACGAAGCCCAGGCAGGTCACCGCAGTCTGTGATATTTGAGCTTTTTCTTGGACAACTTCTATCCTTTATTGGCTTGGTAGTTCAGAGGCCTCCTTAGTAGGGCTGGCGATCAGAATGTCGTCTGCGTACTGAAGGAGGGTTTCCTTTTCCAGAGGTAGAACTTTTAGGTCTTTAGCTAAGCTTTCCCCAAAGATGGTGTGGGAATTTTTGCACCCTTGGGGCAAGACGGCCCGGAAGTATTGTTTTAGTTGTATGTTGAGTCCTGCCACTCACAAGCCAAAATTTCTTGTGACTCTGGGACTAATGGAATACAAAAGAAGGCATCATTGAAGACTAATACAGAATACCATGTCCTGGTGGTTGGTAGAATGACCAGCAGGGTGTAGGAATTAGGAGCAGCTGGAGGTATATCCTCGGTGGCTTCACTGACTGTCCTGACATCTTTTACCAGGTCCCCAGCAGCCCATGGGGCTCTCGTGGTCAGACCAATCCCAGAATATGGAGCTCACCTGGGCAGGTACCCCACCCCCACCCCAGCCCACGGGGCTCTCGTGGTCAGGCCCCTCCCAGGATACAGAGCTACCCTTGCAGGTACCGTGGCAGGGCTGGGCACACAGGAACTGTGCACATAGCCCTCATTGCAGAGCACCCCCAGCTCACCTGTCGCTCAGAGCTGACACATAGCACCTCAGAGCAGGACTTGAACTAACAAACAGCAGCTGCGACAGGTCTGTGACCCTGGGCATCACTCTGTGCGGCCTCCCTCCACCTGGTCTTCCAGAGACTTCCACTGCACCCGGGGCACCAGGCCTCTGTCTCCAACCACCACCCACCCCTCCTCTCCCTGACTCCTGGGTTCCTCTCATTAGGAGAGGGCTTTCTTGAAGTTGTCTCCCACTCATGGGCCAGATAAAATGATTAGAAAACAAGCCAAAGCTGCAGCCCCTTGTCTATCCTGACTCTCAGGAGCCCACACCTGTTCCTTGGACCTGGCCGGTTCAGCAAGTTCCATTTTCTGCAACTGTGAGCCCCTGAGGGGTGATGATTGGCTGACCTGGGCAGCCTTACCGTGCCGGCCAGCCCTCCCCAGGTGTGCCTGGGTTGAGATCAATATAAATACCACTCCAGGCAGCAAGAGCCCCTGCAGCCATGCCTGACGCCATTTTCTCTGCCCTGTCAGCAGTCTCGGGGCTGGGCTGGTGGGATGGAATGAGAGGCCACGGCTTTGTGGGTGGCCCAGTGTGAGTGGGGCTCTGCTGGACTTTCTGCAGCAGTTGCCAGGCTGCCACCTGCTAAAGAAGAGGATGTGTCACCCATACCTGCTGCTGGAATTTCTCCCTGGGCAGAGGTGAGGAAGGAAAAAAGCAGTGGGGGCAGGGACAGGACGGGTATCTCAGGCAGGGAAATGGAAATCTTCCAGAAGAGCACCCAGGGCCAGGACCATCCTGGCTGGCCTGCAGGCACCAAGTCGGCTGGCATGCTGTCACTCGTGTGGCTCTATGGCCCTTCCTCTAGGCTTTCAAGTCCTTGTATATATTCAGGTGTTTTACCTGGGACGGGTGGGAATAGTTCAGCAGCAACTGGCCTGGGGCTCAGCTCACGTTTACTCACAGATGCCTCGGCACGGTGCCCCAGCTTTGCAATGAGGTCGCTTGTTGCGTGGGGGCTGCTGGCTGAATGGGAGACGATTCCCCACCACTGACCAACTTCAGAATTGTTTACAACTGGAGCAAGTGCCCTGATACGGTTTTCCTCTGTGGAACTGGTGGGTTCTGTGTTTTTTTTCTCTTTTTCGTTTTTGGTTCAAGGTAGATTTTATTCCTCTTTTTTGTATTTACAGATATAAGCATGGAAATAATTTATTCATATAAATACATGTATGTGAAGGGAATAATTGTTTTTTCTGTTTTATTTTTTAAATTTTATTTCTTTTTAATTTTGAATTTTATTTTATATTTTTATACAGCAGGTTCTTATTGGTTATCTATTTTATACATATAAATGTATACATGCCAATCCCAGTCTCTCAACTCCTCCCACCACCACCACCCCAACAGCTTTCCCCCCTTGTTGTCCATACGTTTGTTGTCTACATCTGTTGCTCTATTTATGCCTTGCAAAATGGTTAACCTGTACAGTTTTTCTAGGTTCCACATATATGCATGAATATACAAGATTTGTTTTTCTCTTTCTGACTTACTTCACTCTGTATGACAGTCTCTAGATCCATCGACGTCTCTACAAATGACCCAATTTCATTCCTTTTCATGGCTTAGTAATATTCCATTTTATATATGTACCACAGCTTTATGCATTCGTCTGTCTGTGGGCATTTAGGTTGCTTCCATTACCTCGATATTGTAAAGAGTGAGGCAATGAACATTGCGGTGAATGTCTCTTTTTGATTTATGGTTTTGTCTGGGTATATGTCCAGAACTGGGATTGCTGTATCATATGGTAATTCTACTGTTAGTTTCTTAAGAAACTCCATATTGTTCTCCATAGTGACTGTATCAATTTATTTTCCCAACAATAGTGGAAGAGGGTTCTTTTTCTCCACACCCTTTCCAGCATTTTTTGTTTGTAGATTTTCTGATGATGCCCATTCTACCAGGTGTGAGGTGATATCTCATTGTTGAGTCCATTTCCTTGAGCAAGGGGTAGGTCTTGTCTATTACATATTTAGCTTATGGAACGGTATCTGTGCTAATTTCAAACTCAGGTTTTGTGCAGCACCCAACTCACCTTCCCCCTTAAGCAAGCATAAGTTGGTTTTCTAAACATGAGACCCTGTTCTGTTTTGTAATTCAGTTCATGTGTAGCCAAGTTCTCATTCCATGTATTAGTGGTACCTTATGATGTTTTTTTTCTGTGTGACATTTTTTACTTAGAATCACCGTGCCTCAATCCACTCATTATGCTGGTACGGGCCTGGTGACATAGTTTTCATTGCTGAGAGGTATTCTGTTGTACGTAAGTACCGCAACTTCTTTATCCATTATTTGCTCTCTGGCATATTTAACTTGTGCTGCAGAAGAGGTTCCTGTAAACAGAGCCGTCCCAAATTTTGGGGTGGCTGTGTCTTTTTGATTTTAATTTCCCTAAGCTATAGAACCATATGTGGAAGTGCCCTAGGCTCTGTTGCTTTGTTTTTTAGATGTTTCAGGAAACACCATACACTTCTCCCGAGTGGCTGTTGGCAATTTACATCCCACCCATCAGCATAACAAGGCTCCCAGTTCTCCATGGCCTGTCCTGCCTTTCTGGATTTTACACTTTTTTCAGATGGCCCTTTTGACCGGGGGGAAGTGAGACTTCATTGTAGTGCAGATTTCCTTTGCAAGCTTGCTTGGTTGGCCAAAAAGGGCGTATGTGTTTTGTCCTGAATATATTCAGGAAAAAACGCATACGCCCTTTTTGGCCAAGTGCATCATTGTCGACGTTCTGCCTCTTTTCCTATGCTTGAAATGCAATTCCAGTCTACCTCTTGAAATTGGTTTCCTGCAATTCTGCCTCACATTCAAGTCCTCTTGGCAGGCTTACTTCAGTATATTTTTGGACGATAGCTGTCATTTATAACTCTGCAGGATTGTGAATTACAGTGTCCCTGAGCTACTTTCTTCAACTCGCTTTCTTGTGAGCAGGCCGCAACACCGCACTATTGCTTCAGGCCCTAATCTGGTTCCGGCACGGCACGCTGAGCCTTTGCTTAATTCCTCTTCCTGGTGGGAAATGAGAGTTAAATTTGCCCGTCCAGACACCTCCAGCTAGTCTCTCATTGGTTCTCCCTATTCCTGTTCATCTTCCGCGGAATTTGCAAACTGGGCCAAACAGGAGGTTAAAGGCACTGACTCTCCAAGTCGGGAGAGTGTTAGAAAAGCGTCTAGAATGTTGCAACCGAGTACCAGGGGAGGAGAAGTGAGACATATTTGAACATGGCTGACGATCACATGGTTGATCATACTCTGGGTTTCACATGAATGTTTAGCTGAAGGAAGAATCACTTAAACCTGGAGAGTTGAGACCCGTGGAATGGGTACCATGCAATATGACTTCAAAGGGTCTTCATTTGCTCACCGAACCTCTCCAATCCTATCACTGCTGCGTTTGTGCCCCTGTACTCACACTTGATTCTCTTTCAGAGACATAGCAATCCATAGGTTTTAAGATACTTACTAGTCAGGTACATTATTAGGCGTTTAATATGGGGTTTTGAGTCCATTTCGTTGAGCAAGGAGTAGCTCTTGTCTATTCCATATTTGGCTTAAGGAACTTTATCTGTGCTCATTTCAATCTCTGGTTTTATGCAGCACCCCAACTCACCTTTCCCCTTAAGCAAGCATAAGTTGGTTTTCTAAATTTGAGACCCTGTTCTGTTTTGTAATCCAGTTCCTGTGTAGCCAAGTTTACATTCCATGTATTAGTGATATCTTATGATGTTTCTTTTTCTGTGTGACTTATTTCAGTTAGAATCATCATACCTGAATCCACTCTATGCTGCTACGGGCCTGATGACATAGATTTCATTGCTGAGTGATATTGCATTGTACGTAAGTACCACAACTTCTTTATCAATTTTTCACTTTCTGCGATATTGAACTTGTACCGTAAACGAGGTTCTTGTAAACAGAGCCGTCCCAAACTTTGGGGTGGCTGTGTCTTTTTGATTTTAATTTCCCTAAGCTATAGGACCATAAGTGGAAGTGCCCTAGGCTCTGTTGCTTTGTTTTTTAGATGTTTCAGGAAACACCATACATTTCTCCTGAGTGGCTGTTGGCAATTTACATCCCGCCCATCAGCATAACAAGGCTCCCAGTTCTCCATGGCCTGTCCTGCCTTTCTGGATTTTACACTTTTTTCAGATGGCCCTTTTGACCGGGGGGAAGTGAGACTTCATTGTAGTGCAGATTTCCTTTGCAAGCTTGCTTGGTTGGCCAAAAAGGGCGTATGCGTTTTTTCCTGAATATATTCAGGAAAAAACGCATACGCCCTTTTTGGCCAAGTGCATCATTGTCGACATTCTGCCTCTTTTCCTATGCTTTAAATGCAATTCCAGTCTACCTCCTGAAGTCGGTTTCCTGCAATTCTGCCCAGCTTTCAAGTCCTCTTGGCAGCCTTACTTCAGTATATTTTTGGACGATAGCTGTCATTTATAACTCTGCAGGTTTGTGAATTACAGTGCCCCTGAGCTCCTTTCTTCAACTTGCTTTCTTGTGAGCTGGCCGCAACACCGCAGGATTGCTTCAGGTCCTAATCTGGTTCTGGCACGGCACGCTGAGCCTTTGCTTAATTCCTCTTCCTGGTGGGAAATGAGAGTTAAATTTGCCCGTCCAGACACCTCCAGCTAGTCTCTCATTGGTCTTCCCTATCCCTGTTCATCTTCCACAGAAATTGCAAACTGGGCCAAACAGGAGGTTAAAGGCACTGACTCTCCAAGTTGGGAGAGTGTTAGTAAAGCGTCTGGAATGTTCCACCTGAGTACCAGCGGACAAAAACTGAGACATATTTGAACACGTCTCCCAATCACACGGTTGAGCATACTCTGGGTTCCACATGCATGTTTCAGCTGAAGGAAGAATCCCTTAAAGCTGGAGAGTTGAGACCCGTGGAATGGGTACCATGCAATATGACTTCAAAGGGTCTTCATTTGCTCACCGAACCTCTCCAATCCTATCACTGCTGCGTTTATGCCCCGGTACTCACGCTTGATTCTCTTTCAGAGACATAGCAATCCATAGGTTTTAAATACTTACTAGTCAGGTACATTATTAGGCGTTTAATATGGGGTTTTGAGTCCATTTCGTTGAGCAAGGAGTAGCTCTTGTCTATTCCATATTTGGCTTAAGGAACTTTATCTGTGCTCATTTCAATCTGTGGTTTTATGCAGCACCCCAACTCACCTTTCCCCTTAAACAAGCATAAGTTGGTTTTCTAAATTTGAGACCCTCTTTTGTTTTGTAATCCAGTTCCTGTGTAGCCAAGTTTACATTCCGTGTATTAGTGATATCTTATGATGTTTCTTTTTCTGTGTGACTTATTTCAGTTAGAATCATCATACCTGAATCCACTCATTATGCTGCTATGGGCCAGATGACATAGATTTCATTGCTGAGTGATATTGCATTGTACGTAAGAACCACAAATTCTTTATCCATTTTTCACTTTCTGCGATATTGAACATGTACCGTAAACGAGGTTTTTGTAAACAGAGCCGTCCCAAACTTTGGGCTGGCTGTGTCTTTTTTATTTTAATTTCCCTAAGCTATAGGACCATAAGTGGAAGTGCCCTAGGCTCTGTTGCTTTGTTTTTTAGATGTTTCAGGAAACACCATACACTTCTCCCGAGTGGCTGTTGGCAATTTACATCCCGCCCATCAGCATAACAAGGCTCCCAGTTCTCCATGGCCTGTCCTGCCTTTCTGGATTTTACACTTTTTTCAGATGGCCCTTTTGACCAGGGGGAAGTGAGACTTCATTGTAGTGCAGATTTCCTTTGCAAGCTTGCTTGGTTGGCCAAAAAGGGCGTATGCGTTTTTTCCTGAATATATTCAGGAAACAACGCATACGCCCTTTTTGGCCAAGTGCATCATTGTGGACGTTCTGCCTCTTTTCCTATGCTTTAAATGCAATTCCAGTCTACCTCCTGAAATCGGTTTACTGCATTTCTGGCCCGCTTTCAAGTCCTCTTGGCAGCCTTACTTCAGTATACTTTTGGACGATAGCTGTCATTTATAACTCTGCATGTTTGTGAATTACAGTGCCCCTGAGCTCCTTTCTTCAACTCGCTTTCTTGTGAGCTGGCCGCAACACCGCAGGATTGCTTCAGGCCCTAATCTGGTTCCGGCACGGCACGCTGAGCCTTTGGTTAATTCCTCTTCCTGGTGGGAAATGAGAGTTAAATTTGCCCGTCCAGACACCTCCAGCTAGTCTCTCATTGGTTCTCCCTATTCCTGTTCATCTTCCGCGGAAATTGCAAACTGGGACAAACAGGAGGTTAAAGGCACTGACTCTCCAAATCGGGAGGGTGTTACTAAAGCGTGTGGAATGTTGCACCCGAGTACCAGGGGACGAGAACTGAGAAATATTTGAACACGTCTTCCGATCACACGGTTGATCATACTCTGGGTTTCTCATGCATGTTTTAGCTGAAGGAAGAATCCCTTAAACCTGGAGAGTTGAGACCCGTGGAATGGGTACCATGCAATATGACTTCAAAGGGTCTTCGTTTGCTCACCGAACCTCTCCAATCCTATCACTGCTGTGTTTAAGCCCCTGTACACACGCTTGATTCTCTTTCAGAGCCATAGCAATCCATAGGTTTTAAGATACTTACTAGTCAGGTACATTCTTAGGCGTTTAATATGGGGTGTTGAGTCCATTTCGTTGAGCAAGGAGTAGCTCTTGTCTATTACATATTTGGCTTAAGGAACTTTATCTGTGCTCATTTCAATCTCTGGTTTTATGCAGCACCCCAACTCACCTTTCCCCTTAAGCAAGCATAAGTTGGTTTTCTAAATTTGAGACCCTGTTCTGTTTTGTAATCCAGTTCCTCTGTAGCCAAGTTTACATTCCGTGTATTAGAGATATCTTATGATGTTTCTTTTTCTGTGTGACTTATTTCAGTTAGAATCATCATACCTGAATCCACTCATTATGCTGCTATGGGCCTGATGACATAGATTTCATTGCTGAGTGATATTGAATTGTACATAAGTACCACAACTTCTTTATCCATTTTTCGCTTTCTGCGGTATTGAACTTGTACTGTAAAGGAGGTTCTTGTAAACAGAGCCGTCCCAAACTTTGGGTTGGCTGTGTCTTTTTGATTTTAATTTCCCTAAGCTATAGGACCATAAGTGGAAGTGCCCTAGGCTCTGTTACATTGTTTTTTAGATGTTTCAGGAAACACCATACATTTCTCCCGAGTGGCTGTTGGCAATTTACATCCCGCCCATCAGCATAACAAGGCTCCCAGTTCTCCATGGCCTGTCCTGCCTTTCTGGATTTTACACTTTTTTCAGATGGCCTTTTTGACCGGGGGGAAGTGAGACTTCATTGTAGTGCAGATTTCCTTTCCAAGCTTGCTTGCTTGGCCAAAAAGGGCGTATGCGTTTTTTCCTGAATATATTCAGGAAAAAATGCATACGCCCTTTTTGGCCAAGTGCATCATTGTCGACGTTCTGCCTCTTTTCCTATGCTTTAAATGCAATTCCAGTCTACCTCCTGAAATCGGGTTCCTGCCATTCTGCTCAGCTTCCTAGTCCTCTTGGCAGCCTTACTTCAGTATATTTTTGGAGGATAGCTGTCATTTATAACTCTGCAGGTTTGTGAATTACAGTGCCCCTGAGCTCCTTTCTTCAACTCGCTTTCTTGTGAGCTGTCCGCAACACCGCAGGATTGCTTCAGGCCCTAATCTGGTTCCAGCACGGCACGCTGAGCCTTTGGTTAATTCCTCATCCTGGTGGGAAATGAGAGTTAAATTTGCCCGTCCAGACACCTCCAGCTTGTCTCTCATTGGTTCTCCCTATTCCTGTTCATCTTTTGCAGAAATTTCAAACTGGGCCAAACAGGAGGTTAAAGGCACTCACTCTCCAAGTCAGGAGAGTGTTAGTAAAGTATCTAGATTGTTGCACCCGAGTACCAGGGGACGAGAACTGAGACATATTTGAACATGACTCACGATCACACGGTTGATCATAGTCTGGGTTCCAAATGCATGTTTTCGCTGAAGGTAGAATCCCTTAAACCTGGAGATTTGAGACCCGTGGAATGGGTACCATGCAATATGACTTCAAAGGGTCTTCATTTGCTCACCGAACCTCTCCAATCCTATCACTGCTGCGTTTATGCCCCTGTTCTCACGCTTGATTCTCTTTCAGAGACATAGCAATCCATAGGTTTTAAGATACTTACTGTCAGGTACATTATTAGGCGTTTAATATGCGGTTTTGAGTCCATTTCGTTGAGCAAGGAGTAGCTCTTGTCTATTACATATTTGGCTTAAGGAACGTTATCTGTGCTCATTTCAATCTCTGGTTTTATGCAGCACCCCAACTCACCTTTCCCCTTAAGCAAGCATAAGTTGGTTTTCTACATTTGAGACCCTGTTCTGTTTTGTAATCCAGTTCCTGTGTAGCCAAGTTTACATTCCGTGTATTAGTGATATCTTATGATGTTTCATTTTCTGTGTGACTTATTTCAGTTAGAATCATCATACCTGAATCCACTCATTATGCTGCTACGGGGCTGATGACATAGATTTCATTGCTGAGTGATATTGCATTGTACGTGAGTACCACAACTTCTTTATCCATTTTTCACTTTCTGCGATATTGAACATATACCGTAAACAAGATTCTTGTAAACAGAGCCATCCCAAACTTTGGGGTGGCTGTGTCCTTTTGATTTTAATTTCGCTAAGCTATAGGACCATAAGTGGAAGTGCCCTAGGCTCTGTTGCTTTGTTTTTTAGATGTTTCAGGAAACACCATACACTTCTCCTGAGTGGCTGTTGGCAATTTACATCCCGCCCATCAGCATAACAAGGCTCCCAGTTCTCCATGGCCTGTCCTGCCTTTCTGGATTTTACACTTTTTTCAGATAGCCCCTTTGACCAGGGGGAAGTGAGACTTCATTGTAGTGCAGATTTCCTTTGCAATCTTGCTTGGTTGGCCAAAAAGGGCGTATGCGTTTTTTCCTGAATATATTCAGGAAAAAATGCATACGCCCTTTTTGGCCAAGTGCATCATTGTCGACGTTCTGCCTCTTTTCCTATGCTTTAAATGCAATTCCAGTCTACCTCCTTAAATCGGGTTCCTGCAATTCTGCTCAGCCTTCTAGTTCTCTTGGCAGCCTTACTTCAGTATATTTTTGGAGGATAGCTGTCATTTATAACTCTGCAGGTTTGTGAATTACAGTCCCCCTGAGTTCCTTTCTTCAACTCGCTTTCTTGTGAGCTGGCCGCAACACCGCAGGATTGCTTCAGGCCCTAATCTGTTTCCGGCACGGCACGCTGAGCCTTTGGTTAATTCCTCTTCCTGGTGGGAAATGAGAGTTAAATTTGCCCGTCCAGACACCTCCTGCTAGTCTCTCATTGGTTCTCCCTATTCCTGTTCATCTTCCGCAGAAATTGCAAACTGGGCCAAACAGGAGGTTAAAGGCACTGACTCTCGAAGACGGGAGAGTGTTAGTAAAGCGTCTGGAATGTTGCACCCGAGTACCAGGGGACGAGAACTGAGACATATTGGAACACGTCTCCCGATCACACGGTTGATCATACTACGGGTTCCACATGCATGATTTAGCTGAAGGAAGAATCCCTTAAACCTGGAGAGTTGAGACCCGTGGAATGGGTACCATGCAATATGACTTCAAAGGGTCTTCATTTGCTCACCGAACCTCTCCAATCCTATCACTGCTGCGTTTATGCCCCTGTACACACGCTTGATTCTCTTTCGGAGACATAGCGATCCATAGATTTTAAGATACTTACTATTCAGGTACATTCTTAGGCGTTTAATGTGGGGTGTTGTGTCCAATACGTTGAGCAAGGAGTAGCTCTTGTCTATTACATATTTGGCTTAAGGAACTTTATCTGTGCTCATTTCAATCTCTGGTTTTCTGCAGCACCCCAACTCACCTTTCACCTTAAGCAAGCATAAGTTGGTTTTCTAAATTTGAGACCCTGTTCTCTTTTGTAATTCAGTTCCTGTGTAGCCAAGTTTACATTCCGTGTATTAGTGATATCTTACGATGTTTCTTTTCCTGTATGACTTATTTCAGTTAGAATCATCATACCTGAATCCACTCATTATGCTGCTACGGCCCTGATGACATAGATTTCATTGCTGAGTGATATTGCATTGTACGTAAGTACCACAACTTCTTTATCCATTTTTCACTTTCTGCGATATTGAACTAGTCCCGTAAACGAGTTTCTTGTAAACAGAGCAGTCCCAAACTTTGGGGTGGCTGTGTCTTTTTTATTTTAATTTCCCTAAGCTATAGGGCCATAAGTGGAAGTGCCCTAGGCTCTTTTGCTTTGTTTTTTAGATGTTTCAGGAAACACCATACACTTCTCCCGAGTGGCTGTTGGCAATATACATCCCACCCATCAGCATAACAAGGCTCCCAGTTCTCCATGGCCTGTCCTGGCTTTCTGGATTTTACACTTTTTTCAGTTGGCCCTTTTGACCGGGGGGAAGTGAGACTTCATTGTAGTGCAGATTTCCTTTGCAAGCTTGCTTGGTTGGCCAAAAAGGGCGTATGTGTTTTTTCCTGAATATATTCAGGAAAAAACGCATACGCCCTTTTTGGCCAAGTGCATCATTGTCGACGTTTTTCCTCTTTTCCTATGCTTTAAATGCAATTCCAGTCTCCCTCCTGAAATCGGTTTCCTGCAATTCTGCCGCGCTTTCAAGTCCTCTTGGCAGCCTTACTTCAGTGTATTTTTGGACGATAGCTGTCATTTATAACTCTGCAGCTTTGTGAATTACAGTGCCCCTGAGCTCCTTTCTTCAACTCGCTTTCTTGTGAGCTGGCCGCAACACCGCAGGATTGCTTCAGGCCCTAATCTGGTTCCGGCACGGCACGCTGAGCCTTTGGTTAATTCCTCTTCCTGGTGGGAAATGAGAGTTAAATTTGCCCGTCCCGACACCTCCAGCTAGTCTCTCATTGGTTCTCCCTATTCCTGTTCATCTTCCGCAGAAATTGCAAACTGGGCCAAACAGGAGGTTAAAGGCACTGACTCTCCAAGTCGGGAGAGTGTTAGTAAAGCATCTGGAATATTGCACCCGAGTACCAGGGGACGAGAACTGACACATATTGGAACACGTCTCCCGATCACACGGTTGATCATACTCTGGGTTCCACATGCATGTTTTAGCTGAAGGAAGAATCCCTTAAACCTGGAGAGTTGAGACCCGTGGAATGGGTACCATGCAATATGACTTCAAAGGGTCTTCATTTGCTCACCGAACCTCTCCAATCCTATCACTGCTGCGTTTATGCCTGTGTACACACGCTTGATTCTCTTTCGGAGACATAGCGATCCATAGCTTTTAAGATACTTACTAGTCAGGTACATTCTTAGGCGTTTAATATGGGGTGTTGAGTCCATTTCGTTGAGCAAGGAGTAGCTCTTGTCTATTACATATTTGGCTTAAGGAACTTTATCTGTGCTCATTTCAATCTCCTGTTTTATGCAGCACCCCAACTCACCTTTCCCCTTAAGCAAGCATAAGTTGGTTTTCTAAATTTGAGACCCTGTTCTGTTATGTAATCCAGTTCCTGTGTAGCCAAGTTTACATTCCGTGTATTAGTGATGTCTTATAATGTTTCTTTTTCTGTGTGACTTATTTAAGTTAGAATCATCATACCTGAATCCACTCATTATGCTGCTACGGGCCTGATGACATAGATTTCATTGCTGAGTGATATTGCATTGTACGTAAGTACCAAAACTTCTTTATCCATTTTTCACTTTCTGCGATATTGAACTTGTCCCGTAAATGTGGTTCTTGTAAACAGAGCCGTCCCAAACTTTGGGGTGGCTGTGTCTTTTTGATTTTAATTTCCCTAAGCTATATAGGCCATAAGTGGAAGTGCCCTAGGCTCTGTTGCTTTGTTTTTTAGATGTTTCAGGAAACACCATAAACTTCTCCCGAGTGACTGTTGGCAATATACATCCCGCCCATCAGCAAAACAAGGCTCCCAGTTCTCCATGGCCTATCCTGCCTTTCTGGATTTTACACTTTTTTCAGATGGCCCTTTTGACCGGGGGGAAGTGAGACTTCATTGTAGTGCAGATTTCCTTTGCAAGCTTGCTTGGTTGGCTAAAAAGTGCGTATGCGTTTTTTCCTGAATATATTCAGGAAAAAACGCATACGCCCTTTTTGGCCAAGTGCATCATTGTCGACATTTTTCCTCTTTTCCTATGCTTTAAATGCAATTCCAGTGTACCTCCTGAAATTGGTTTCCTGCAATTCTGCCCCGCTTTCAAGTCCTCTTGGCAGCCTTACTTCAGTATATTTTTGGACGATAGCTGTCATTTATAACTCTGCAGGTTTGTGAATTACAGTGCCCCTGAGCTCCTTTCTTCAACTCGCTTTGTTGTGCGCTGGCCGCAACACCGCACGATTGCTTCAGGCCCTAATCTGGTTCCGGCACGGCACGCTGAGCCTTTGGTAAATTCCTCTTCCTGGTGGGAAATGAGAGTTAAATTTGCCCGTCCCGAAACCTCCAGCTAGTCTCTCATTGGTTCTCCCTATTCCTGTTCATCTTCCGCAGAAATTGCAAACGGGGCCAAACAGGAGGTTAAAGGCACTGACTCTCCAAGTCGGGAGAGTGTTAGTAAAGCATCTGGAATACTGCACCCGAGTACCAGGGGACGAGAACTGAGACATATTGGAACACGTCTCCCGATCACACGGTTGATCATACTCTGGGTTCCACATGCATGCTTTAGCTGAAGGAAGAATCCCTTAAACCAGGATAGTTGAGACCCGTGGAATGGGTACCATGCAATATGACTTCAAAGGGTCTTCATTTGCTCACCGAACCTCTCCAATCCTATCACTGCTGCGTTTATGCCCCTGTACACACACTTGATTCTCTTTCGGAGACATAGCAATCCATAGCTTTTAAGATACTTACTAGTCAGCTACATTCTTAGGCGTTTAATATGGGGTGTTGAGTCCATTTCGTTGAGCAAGGAGTAGCTCTTGTCTATTCCATATTTGGCTTAAGGAACTTTATCTGTGCTCATTTCAATCTCTGGTTTTATGCAGCACCCCAACTCACCTTTCCCCTTAAGCAAGCATAAGTTGGTTTTCTAAATTTGTGACCCTGTTCTGTTATGTAATCCAGTTCCTGTGTAGCCAAGTTTACATTCCGTGTATTAGTGATATCTTATGATGTTTCTTTTTCTATGTGACTTATTTCAGTTAGAATCATCATACCTGTATCCACTCATTATGCTGCTACGGGCCTGATGACATAGATTTCATTGCTGAGTGATATTGCATTGTACGTAAGTACCACAACTTCTTTATCCATTTTTCACTTTCTGCGATTTTGAACTTGTCCCGTAAACGAGTTTCTTGTAAACAGAGGCATCCTAAACTTAGGGGTGGCTGTGTCTTTTTGATTTTAATTTCCCTAAGCTATAGGACCATAAGTGGAAGTGCCCTAGGCTCTGTTTCTTTGTTTTTTAGATGTTTCAGGAAACACCATACACTTCTCCCCAGTGGCTGTTGGCAATTTACATCCCGCCCATCAGCATAACAAGGCTCCCAGTTCTCCATGGCCTGTCCTGCCTTTCTGGATTTTAAACTTTTTTCAGATGGCCCTTTTGACCGGGGAGAAGTGAGACTTCATTGTAGTGCAGATTTCCTTTGCAAGCTTGCTTGGTTGGCCAAAAAGGGCGTATGCGTTTTTTCCTGAATATATTCAGGAAAAAACGCATACGCCCTTTTTGGCCAAGTGCATCATTGTCGACGTTCTGCCTCTTTTCCTATGCTTTAAATGCAATTCCAGTCTACCTCCTGAAATCGGTTTCCTGCAATTCTGCCCCGCTTTCAAGTCCTCTTGGCAGCCTTACTTCAGTATATTTTTGGACGATAGCTGTCATTTATAACTCTGCAGGTTTGTGAATTACAGTGCCCCTGAGCTCCTTTCTTCAACTCGCTTTCTTGTGAGCTGGCCGCAACACCGCAGGATTGCTTCAGGCCCTAATCTGGTTCCGGCACGGCACGCTGAGCCTTTGCTTAATTCCTCTTCCTGGTGGGAAATGAGAGTTAAATTTGCCCGTCCAGACACGTCCAGCTAGTCTCTCATTGGTTCTCCCTATTCCTGTTCATCTTCCACGGAAATTGCAAACTGGGCCAAACAGGAGGTTAAAGGCACTGACTCTCCAAGTCAGGAGAGTGTTAGTAAAGCGTCTAGATTGTTGCACCCGAGTACCAGGGGACGAGAACTGAGACATATTGGAACACGTCTCCCGATCACACGGTTGATCATACTCTGGGTTCCACATGCATGCTTTAGCTGAAGGAAGAATCCCTTAAACCTGGAGAGTTGAGACCCATGGAATGGGTACCATGCAATATGACTTCAAAGGGTCTTCATTTGCTCACCGAACCTCTCCAATCCTATCACTGCTGCGTTTATGCCCCTGTACACACGCTTGATTCTCTTTCGGAGGCATAGCGATCCATAGGTTTTAAGATACTTACTAGTCAGGTACATTCTTAGGCGTTTAATATGGGGTGTTGAGTCCATTTCGTTGAGCAAGGAGTAGCTCTTGTCTATTACATATTTGGCTTAAGGAACTTTATCTGTGCTCATTTCAATCTCTGGTTTTATGCAGCACCCCAACTCACCTTTCCCCTTAAGCAAGCATAAGTGGGTTTTCTAAATTTGAGACCCTGTTCTGTTTTGTAATTCAGTTCCTGTGTAGCCAAGTTTACATTCTGTGTATTAGTGATATCTTATGATGTTTCTTTTTCTGTGTGACTTATTTCAGTTAGAATCATCATACCTGAATCCACTCATTATTCTGCTATGGGGTTGATGACATAGATTTCATTGCTGAGTGATATTGCCTTGTACGTAAGTACCACAACTTCTTTATCCATTTCTCGCTTTCTGCGATATTGAACTTGTCCCGTAAACGAGTTTCTTGTAAACAGAGCCGTCCCAAACTTTGGGGTGGCAGTGTCTTTTTGATTTTAATTTCCCTAATCTATAGGACCATAAGTGGAAGTGCCCTAGGCTCTGTTGCTTTGTTTCTTAGATGTTTCAGGAAACACCATACACTTCTCCCAAGTGGCTGTTGGCAATTTACATCCCGCCCATCAGCATAACAAAGCTCCCAGTTCTCCATGGCCTGTCCTGCCTTTCTGGATTTTACACTTTTTTCAGATGGCCCTTTTGACCGGGCGAAGTGAGACTTCATTGTAGTGCAGATTTGTTTTGCAAGCTTGCTTGGTTGGCCAAAAAGGGCGTATGCGTTTTTTCCTGAATATATTCAGGAAAAAACGCATACGCCCTTTTTGGCCAAGTGCATCATTGTGCACGTTCTGCCTCTTTTCCTATGCTTTAAATGCAATTCCAGTCTACCTCCTGAAATCGGTTTCCTGTAATTCTGCCCCGCTTTCAAGTCCTCTTGGCAGCTTTACTTCAATATATTTTTGGACGATAGCTGTCATTTATAACTCTGCAGGTTTGTGAATTACAGTGCCCCTGAGCTCCTTTCTTCAACTCGCTTTCTTGTGAGCTGGCCACAACACCGCAGGATTCCTTCAGGCCCTAATCTGGTTCCGGCATTGCACGCTGAGCCTTTGGTTAATTCCTCTTCCTGGTGGGAAATGAGAGTTAAATTTGCCCGTCCAGACACCTCCAGCTAGTCTCTCATTGGTTCTCCCTATTCCTGTTCATCTTCCGCAGAAATTGCAAACTGGGCCAAGCAGGAGGTTAAAGGCACTGACTCTCCAAGTCGGGAGAGTGTTAGTAAAGCATCTGGAATGTTGCGCCCGAGTACCAGGGGAGGAAAACTGAGACATATTTGAACACGTCTCCCGATCACACGGTTGATCATACTCTGGGTTCCACATGCATGTTTTAGCTCAAGGAAGAATCCCTTAAACCTGGAGAGTTGAGACCCGTGGAATGGGTACCATGCAATATGACTTCAAAGGGTCTTCGTTTGCTCACCGAACCTCTCCAATCCTATCACTGCTGCATTTATGCCCCTGTACACAAGCTTGATTCTCTTTCGGAGACATAGCAATCCATAGGTTTTAAGATACTTACTAGTCAGGTACATTCTTAGGCGTTTAATATGGGGTGTTGAGTCCATTTCGCTGAACAAGGAGTAGCTCTTGTCTATTACATATTTGGCTTAAGGAACTTAATCTGTGCTCATTTCAATCTCTGGTTTTATGCAGCACCCCAACTCACCTTTCCCCTTAAGCAAGCATAAGTTGGTTTTCTAAATTTGAGACCCTATTGTGGTTTGGAATTCAGTTCCAGTATAGCCAAGTTTACATTCCGTGTATTAGTGATATCTTATGATGTTTCTTTTTCTGTGTGACTTATTTCAGTTAGAATCATCATACCTGAATCCACTCATTATGCTGCTACGGGCCAGATGACATAGATTTCATTGCTGAGTGATATTGCATTGTACGTAAGTACCACAACTTCTTTATCCATTTTTCACTTTCTGCGATATAGAACTTGTACCGTAAACGAGGTTCTTGTAAACAGAGCCATCCCAAACATTCGGGTGGCTGTATCTTTTTGATTTTAATTTCCCTAAGCTATAGGACCATAAGTGGAAGTGCCCTAGGCTCTGTTGATTTGTTTCTTAGATGTTTCACGAAAAACCATACACTTCTCCTGAGTGGCTGTTGGCAATTTACATCCTGCCCATCAGCATAACAAGGCTCCCAGTTCTCCATGGCCTGGCCTGCCTTGCTGGATTTTACACTTTTTTCAGATGGCCCTTTTGACCGTGAGGAAGTGAGACTTCATTGTAGTGGAGATTTCCTTTGCAAGCTTGCTTGGTTGGCCAAAAAGGGCGTATGCGTTTATTCCTGAATATATTCAGGAAAAAACGCATACGCCCTTTTTGGCCAAGTGCATCATTGTTGACGTTCTGCCTCTTTTCCTATGCTTTAAATGCAATTCCAGTCTACCTCCTGAAATCGGTTTCCTGCAATTCTGCCCCGCTTTCAAGTCCTCTTGGCAGCCTTACTTCAGTATATTTTTGGACGATAGCTGTCATTTATAACTCTGCAGGTTTGTGAATTACAGTGCCCCTGAGCTCCTTTCTTCAACTCGCTTTCTTGTGAGCTGGCCGCAACACCGCAGGATTGCTTCAGGCCCTAATCTGGTTCTGGCATGGCCCGCTGAGCCTTTGGTTAATTCCTCTTCCTGGTGGGAAATGAGAGTTAAATTTGCCCGTCCAGACACCTCCAGCTAGTCTCTCATTGGTTCTCCCTATTCCTGTTCATCTTCCGCAGAAATTGCAAACTGGGCCAAACAGGAGGTTAAAGGCACTGACTCTCCAAGTCGGGAGAGTGTTAGGAAAGCGTCTGCAATGTTGCACCCGAGTACCAGGGGACGAGAACTGACACATATTGGAACACGTCTCCCAATCACACGGTTGATCATACTCTGGGTTCCACATGCATGCTTTAGCTGAAGGAAGAATCCCTTAAACGTGGAGAGTTGAGACCCATGGAATGGGTACCATGCAATATGACTTCAAAGGGTCTTCATTTGCTCACCGAACCTCTCCAATCCTATCACTGCTGCGTTTATGCCCCTGTACACACGCTTGATTCTCTTTTGGAGACATAGCAATCCATAGGTTTTAAGATACTTTCTAGTCAGCTACATTATTACGTGTTTAATATGGGGTGTTGAGTCCATTTCGTTGAGCAAGGAGTAGCTCTTGTCTATTACATATTTGGCTTAAGGAACTTTATCTGTGCTCATTTCAATCTCTGGTTTTATCCAGCACCCCAACTCACCTTTCCCCTTAAGCAAGCATAAGTTGGTTTTCAGAATTTGAGACCCTGTTCTCTTTTGTAATCCAGTTCCTGTGTAGCCAAGTTTACATTCCGTGTATTAGTGATATCTTATGATGTTTCTTTTTCTTGTGACTTATTTCAGATAGAATCATCATACCTGAATCCACTCATTATGCTGCTACGGGCCTGATGACATAGATGTCATTGCTGAGTGATATTGCATTGTACGTAAGTACCACAACTGCTTTATCCATTTTTCACTTTCTGCGATATTGAACTTGTCCCGTAAACGAGTTTCTTGTAAACAGAGCAGTCCCAAACTTTGGGGTGGCTGTGTCTTTTTGATTTTAATTTCCCTAAGCTATAGGACCATATGTGGAAGTGCCCTAGGCTCTGTTGCTTTGTTTTTTAGATGTTTCAGGAAACACCATACACTTCTCCCCAGTGGCTGTTGGCAATTTACATCCCGCCCATCAGCAAAACAAGGCTCCCAGTTCTACATGGCCTGTCCTGCCTTGCTGGATTTTACACTTTTTTCAGACGGCCCTTTTGACCAGGGGGAAGTGAGACTTCATTGTAGTGCAGATTTCCTTTGCAAGCTTGCTTGGTTGGCCAAAAAGCGCGTATGCATTTTTTCCTGAATATATTCAGGAAAAAACGTATACGCCCTTTTTGGCCAAGTGCATCATTGTCGACGTTCTGCCTCTTTTCCTATGCTTTAAGTGCAATTCCAGTCTACCTCCTGAAATCGGTTTCCTGCAATTCTGCCCCGCTTTCAAGTCCTCTTGGCAGCCTTACTTCAGTATATTTTTGGACGATAGCTGTCATTTATAACTCTGCAGGTTTGTGAATTACAGTGCCCCTGAGCTCCTTTCTTCAACTCGCTTTCTTGTGAGCTGGCCGCAACACCGCAGGATTGTTTCAGGCCCTAATCTGGTTCTGGCACGGCACGCTGAGCCTTTGGTTAATTCCTCTTCCTGGTGGGAAATGAGAGTTAAATTTGCCCGTCCAGACACCCCCAGCTAGTCTCTCATTAGTTCTCCGTATTCCTGTTCATCTTCCGCAGAAATTGCAAACTGGGCCAAACAGGAGGTTAAAGGCACTGACTCTCCAAGTCGGGAGAGTGTTAGGAAAGCGTCTGGAATTTTGCACCCGAGTACCAGGGGACGAGAACTGACACATATTGGAACACGTCTCCCGATCACATGGTTGATCATACTCTGGGTTCCACATGCATGCTTTAGCTGAAGGAAGAATCCCTTAAACGTGGAGAGTTGAGACCCGTGGAATGGGTACCATGCAATGTGACTTCAAAGGGTCTTCATTTGCTCACCGAACCTCTCCAATCCTATCACTGTTGCGTTTATGCCCCTGTACACACGCTTGATTCTCTTTTGGAGACATAGCAATCCATAGGTTTTAAGATACTTACTAGTCAGCTACATTCTTAGGCGTTTAATATGGGGTGTTGAGTCCATTTCGTTGAGCAAGGAGTAGCTCTTGTCTATTCCATATTTGGCTTAAGGAACTTTATCTGTGCTCATTTCAATCTCTAGTTTTATGCAGCACCCCAACTCAACTTTCCCCTTAAGCAAGCATAAGTTGGTTTTCTAAATTTGAGACCCTGTTCTCTTTTGTAATCCAGTTCCTGTGTAGCCAAGTTTACATTCCATGTATTAGTGATATCTTATGATGTTTCTTTTTCTGTGTGACTTATTTCAGATAGAATCATCATACCTGAATCCACTCATTATGCTTCTACGGGCCTGATGACATAGATTTCATTGCTGAGTGATATTGCATTGTACGTAAGTACCACAACTGCTTTATCCATTTTTCACTTTCTGCGATATTGAACTTGTCCCGTAAACGAGTTTCTTGTAAAGAGAGCCTTCCCAAACTTAGGGGTGGCTGTGTCTTTTTTATTTTAATTTCCCTAAGCTATAGGACCATATGTGGAAGTGCCCTAGGCTCTGTTGCTTTGTTTTTTAGATGTTTCAGGAAACACCATACACTTCTCTGGAGTGGCTGTTGGCAATTTACATCCCGCCCATCAGCATAACAAGGCTCCCAGTTCTCTATGGCCTGTCCTGCCTTTCTGGATTTTACACTTTTTTCAGATGGCCCTTTTGACCGGGGGGAAGTGAGACTTCATTGTAGGGCAGATTTCCTTTGCAAACTTTCTTGGTTGGCAAAAAAGGGCGTATGCGTTTTTTCCTGAGTATATTCAGGAAAAAACGCATACGCACATTTTGGCCAAGTGCATCATTGTCGTCGTTCTGCCTCTTTTCCTATGCTTTAAATGCAATTCCAGTCTACCTCCTGAAATCGGTTCCCTGCAATTCTGCCCCGCTTTCAAGTCCTCTTGGCAGCCTTACTTCAGTATATTTTTGCACGATAGCTGTCATTTATAACTCTGCAGGTTTGTGAATTACAGTGTCCCTCAGCTCCTTTCTTCAACTCGCTTTCTTGTGAGCTGGCCGCAACACCACAGGATTGCTTCAGGCCCTAATCTGGTTCCGGCACGGGACGCTGAGCCTTTGGTTAATTCCTCTTCCTGGTGGGAAATGAGAGTTAAATTTGCCCGTCCAGACACCTCCAGGTAGTCTCTCATTGGTTCTCCCTATTCCTGTTCATCTTCCGCAGAAATTGCAAACTGGGCCAAACAGGAGGTTAAAGGCACTGACTCTCCAAGTCGGGAGAGTGTTAGTAAAGCGTCTGGAATGTTTTTACCCGAGTACCAGGGGACGAGAACTGAGACATATTTGAAAACGTCTCCCAATCACACGGTTGATCATACTCTGGGTTCCACATGCATGTTCAGCTGAAGGAAGAATCCCTTAAACCTTGAGAGTTGAGACCCGTGGAATGGGTACCATGCAATATGACTTCAAAGGGTCTTCATTTGCTCACCGAACCTCTCCAATCCTATCACTGCTGCGTTTATTCCCCTGTACACACGCTTGATTCTCTTTCGGAGACATAGCAATCCATACGTTTTAAGATACTTACTAGTCAGGTACATTCTTAGGCGTTTAATATGAGGTGTTGAGTCCATTTCGTTGAACAAGGAGTAGCTCTTGTCTATTACATATTTGGCTTAAGGAACTTTATCTGTGCTCATTTCAATCTCTGGTTTTATGCAGCACCCCAACGCACCTTTCCCCTTAAGCAAGCATAAGTTGGTTTTCTAAATTTGGGACCATGTTCTGTTATGTAATCCAGTTCCTGTGTAGCCAAGTTTACATTCCGTGTATTAGTGATATCTTATGATGTTTCTTTTTCTATGTGACTTATTTCAGTTAGAATCATCATACCTATATCCACTCATTATGCTGCTACGGGCCTGATGACATAGATTTCATTGCTGAGTGATATTGCATTGTACGTAAGTACCACAACTTCTTTATCCATTTTTCACTTTCTGCGATATTGAACTTGTACCGTGAATGAGGTTCTTGTAAACAGAGCTGTCCCAAACTTTTGGGTGGCTGTGTCTTTTTGATTTTAATTTCCCTAAGTTATAGGACCATAAGTGGAAGTGCCCTAGGCTCTGTTCCTCAGTTTTTTAGATGTTTCAGGAAACACCATACACTTCTCCCGAGTCGCTGTTGGCAATTTACATCCCGCCCTTCAGCATAACAAGGCTCCCAGTTCTCCATGGCCTGTCCTGCCTTTCTGGATTTTACACTTTTTTCAGATGGCCCTTTTGACAGGGGTGAAGTGAGACTTCATTGTAGTGCAGATTTCCTTTGCAAGCTTGCTTGGTTGGCCAAAAAGTGCGTATGCGTTTTTTCCTGAATATATTCAGGAAAAAACGCATACGCACTTTTTGGCCAAGTGCATCATTGTGGACGTTCTGCCTCTTTTCCTATGCTTTAAATGCAATTCCAGTCCTCCTCCTGAAATCGGTTCCCTGCAATTCTGCGCCGCTTTCAAGTCCTCTTGGCAGCCTTACTTCACTATATTTTTGGACAGTAGCTGTCATTTATAACTCTGCAGGTTTGTGAATTACAGTGCCCCTGAGCTCCTTTCTTCAACTCGCTTTCTTGTGAGCTGGCCGCAACACCACAGGATTGCTTCCGGCCCTAATCTGGTTCCGGCACGGCACGCTGAGCCTTTGCTTAATTCCTCTTCCTGGTGGGAAATGAGAGTTAAATTTGCCCGTCCAGACACCTCCAGGTAGTCTCTCATTGGTTCTCCCTATTCCTGTTCATCTTCCGCAGATATTGCAAACTGGGCCAAACAGGAGGTTAAAGGCACTGACTCTCCAAGTCGGGAGAGTGTTAGTTAAGCGTCTGGAATGTTGCACCCGAGTACCAGGGGACTAGAACTGAGACATATTGGAACACGTCTCCCAATCACACGGTTGATCATACTCTGGGTTACACATGCATATTTTAGCTGAAGGAAGAATCCCTTAAACCTGGAGAGTTGAGACCCGTGGAATGGGTACCATGCAATATGACTACAAAGGGTCTTTGTTTGCGCACCGAACCCATCAAATCCTATCACTGCTGCGTTTATGCCCCTGTACATATGCTTGATTCTCTTTCGGAGACATAGCAATCCATAGGTTTTAAGATAATTAGTAGTCAGGTACATTCTTAGACGTTTAATATGGGGTGTTGATTCCATTTCGTTGAGCAAGGAGTAGCTCTTGTCTATTACATATTTGGCTTAAGGAACTTTATCTGTGCTCATTTCAATCTCTGGTTTTATGCAGCACCCCAACTCACCTTTCCCCTTAAGCAAGCATAAGTTGGTTTTCTAAATTTGAGACCCTGTTCTGTTTTGTAATTCAGTTCCTGTGTAGGCAAGTTTACATTCCATGTATTAGTGATATCTTATGATGTTTCTTTTTCTGTGTGACTTATTTCAGTTAGAATCATCATACCTGAATCCACTCATTATGCTGCTACGGGCCTGATGACATAGATTTCATTACTGAGTGATATTGTATTGTACGTAAGTACCACAACTTCTTTATCCATTTTTCACTTTCTGCGATATTGAACTTGTACCGTAAACGAGGTTCTTGTAAACAGAGCCATCGGAAACTTTTGGGTGGCTGTGTCTTTTTGATTTTAATTTCCCTAAGCTATAGGACCATAAGTGGAAGTGCCCTAGGCTCTGTTCATCTGTTTTTCAGATGTTTCAGGAAGCACCATACACTTCTCCGGAGTGGCCGTTGGCCATTTACATCCCGCCCATCAGCATAACAAGGCTCCCAGTTCTCCATGGCCTGTCCTGCCTTTCTGGATTTTACACTTTTTTCAGATGGCCCTTTTGACCGGGAGCAAGTGAGACTTCATTGTAGTGCAGGTTTCCTTTGCAAGCTTGCTTCGTTGACCAAAAAGGACGTATGCCTTTTTTCCTGAATATATTCAGGAAAAAACGCATACGCCCTTTTTGGCCAAGTGCATCATTGAGGACGTTCTGCCTCTTTTCCTATGCTTTAAATGCAATTCCAGTCTACCTCCTGAAATCGGTTTCCTGCAATTCTGCCCCGCTTTCAAGTCCTCGTGGCAGCCTTACTTCAGTATATTTTTGGACGATAGCTGTCATTTATAACTCTGCAGCTTTGTGAATTACAGTGCCCCTGAGCTCCTTTCTTCAACTCGCTTTCTTGTGAGCTGGCCGCAACACCGCAGGATTGCTTCAGGCCCTAATCTAGTTCCGGAGCGGCACGCTGAGCCTTTGGTTAATTCCTCTTCCTGGTGGGAAATGAGAGTTAAATTTGCCCGTCCAGACACCTCCAGCTAGTCTCTCATTGGTTCTCCGTATTCCTGTACATCTTCCGCGGAATTTGCAAACTGGGCCAAATAGGAGGTTAAAGGCACTGACTGTCCAAGTCGGGAGAGTGTTAGTAAAGCGTCTAGAATGTTGCACCCGAGTACCAGGGGATGAGAACTGAGACATATTTGAAAATGACTCCCGATCACACGGTTGATCATACTCTGGGTTCCACATGCATGTTTTAGCTGAAGGAAGAATCCCTTAAACCTGGAGAGTTGAGACCCGTGGAATGGGTACCATGCAATATGACTTCAAAGGGTCTTCATTTGCTCACTGAACCTCTCCAATCCTATCACTGCTGCATTTATGGCCCTGTACACATGCTTGATTCTCTTTCCGAGACATAGCAATCCATAGGTTTTAAGATACTTACTAGTCAGTTACATTCTTAGGCGTTTAATATGGGGTTTTGAGTCCATTTCGTTGAGCAAGGAGTAGCTCTTTTCTATTACATATTTGGCTTAAGGAACTTTATCTGTGCTCATTTCAATGTGTGTTTTTGTGCAGCACCCCAACACACCTTTCCCCTTAAGCAAGCATAAGTTGGTTTTCTAAATTTGATACCCTGTTGTGTATTGTAATCCAGTTCCTGTGTAGCCAAGTTTACATTCTGTGTATTAGTGATATCTTATGATGTTTCTTTTTCTGTTTGACTTATTTCAGTTAGAATCATCATACCTGAATCTAGTCATTATGCTGCTACTTGCCTGATGACATAGATTTCATTGCTGAGTGATATTGCATTGTACGTAAGTACCACAACTTCTTTATCCATTTTTCACTTTCTGCGATATTGAACTTTTACCATAAACGAGGTTGTTGTAAAGACAGCCGTTCAAAACTTCGGGGTGGCTGTGTCTTTTTGATTTTAATTTCCCTAAGCTATAGGACCATAAGTGGAAGTGCCCTAGGCTCTGTTGCTTTGTTTTTTAGATGTTTCAGGAAACACCATACACTTCTCCCGAGTGGCTGTTGGCAATTTACATCCCGCCCATCAGCATAACAAGGCTCCCAGTTCTCCATGGCCTGTCCTGCCTTTCTGGATTTTACACTTTTTTCAGATGGCCCTTTTGACCAGGGGGAAGTGAGACTTCATTGTAGTGCAGATTTCCTTTGCAAGCTTGCTTGGTTGGCCAAAAAGCGCGTATGCGTTTTTTTCCTGAATATATTCAGGAAAAAACGCATACGCCCTTTTTGGCCAAGTGCATCATTGTCGACGTTCTGCCTCTTTTCCTATGCTTTAAATGCAATTCCTGTCTACCTCCTGAAATAGGTTTCCTGCAATTCTGCCTTGCTTTCAATGCCTCTTCATAGCCTTACCTCAATATAGTTTTTGAAAATAGTTGGCCTTTATAACTCTGCACGTTTTTGAATTGCAGTGGCCCTTAACTCCATTTTTCAGCTCATATTTTTGTGATCTTGCCTCATAACCACAGGATTCCTTCAGGCCCTATTCTTCTTCTGGGGCACCTTGCTGTGCCTTTGGTTTATTCTTCTTACTGATGTGAAATTAGAGTGACATGTGCCCATTGAAACCGCTACAGCTTGTTTCTCATTGGTTCCCCCATTTCCCATTCATCCTCCGCACTAACTGCAGACTGTGCGATACCAGAACTTAAAGGCATTGACTCTCCATGTGGGGATGTTGTTAGTAAAGCGGCTGGAATGTCGATCCGGAGCCCCAGGAGAGGAAAAATGAGGTGCGTTTTAGAAACCTTTCCCGATCATATGGTATACCAGTCGCTGGGTTTCCCAAGCGTGGTTTAGCTGTAGGAAGATTCCCTTCAACCTGGATTGTTGGGACCCTTGGAATGAGTAGCATGAAGTATTGCATTAAACTTTTGGCAGTTGCTCACCAAAACTCACCAATCCTCTCAGCCCCAAGTGTCCAGCCTTATGTCTTATCCAGCTGTGGGTTTATATGTGGTCAATCCAGGTTGCATCACAGCCCCTGAGCAAATTTTGTAAGAATTTTTCTCTCTTTCATTGTTTCTGCGTTTTGTTTTTAAAATTTATTTCTATAATGGGGTTTAGCTCATTTTCACTGCTGTGTTTGTGCCGCTCTGCACACACTTGATTCCCTTATGGAGATATATCAATACATGGATTTTAAGATTCTTATTACTCAGATATATTTCTCTGTGGTTTATAAGGTGTGTTGAGGCCAGTTCATTGAGCAAGGTGTAGATCTTGTCTAATATCTATTTGGTTTATTGAATGGTATCTGTGCTAATTTCAAACTCTGGTTTTATGCATCACCCCACCTCTCCTTTCCCCTTAAGCTGACATAAGTGTGTTTTCTAAATGTGAGACACTGTTCTGTTCTGTAATTCATTTCTTGTGCAGCCATATTTACCCTCCCTCTATAAGTGATATCTTATGATATGTTTCTTTTTCTGTTTGACTTATTTCAAGTAGTATTATCGGACCTAAATCCACTCTTTATCCTTCTACTAGCCTTATTACATTGATTTCATGGTGAAGAGATATTCCATTGTACATAAGTACCACATCTTCTTTATCCATTGTTCTCTTTCCTGGGATATTTAAGGTGTACTGAAGTTGAGGTTCTTGTAAACAGAGTAGCCCTAAACTGTGGTGTGCTTGTGTCTTGTTGATTTTTAGACTTCCCTAGATATATTCCCATGATTGGAAGTGTCCTATGCTCTGTAGCTCTGTTTTTTAGATGATTTAGGAACCACCATACACTTCTCCAGAGTGGCTCTCGGCAGTTCACACACTGCCCATCAGCGTATAAAGGCTCCCTGTTCTCCATGGCCTGTCCTGCATTTCTGGTTTTTACAATTTTTTAGGATGGCCCTTTTGACCGGTGGGAAATGAGACTTCTTTGTTGTGCACATTTGCATTGCTTGCTTGCTTCGTTGCCCATAAAGTGCGTATGCGTTTTTTCCTGGATATAATCAGGAAAAACGCATACGCCCTTTCGGGCCAACTGCATCATTGTCGAAATTCTGCCGCTTTTCATGTGCTTTAAAGACGAGTCCAATCTATCTCTTGAAATCTGTTTCTTGCAATTCTGTCTTGCATTCAGATCCTCTTCTTTGCCTTACCTCAACATAGTTTTGGACGTTAGTTTTCATTTATAACTCTGCAGGTTTGTGAATTGCAGTGACCCTGAGCTCCATTTTTTAAGTTGCTCTTTTGTGAGCTGGCCTCAAACCCGCAGGATTGCTTCAGGCCCTATTTTGGCTCCGGCGAGGCGGGCTGAGCCTTTTTTCAATTCTTATTCTTAATGGGAAATTAGAGTGATATGTGCCCGTCCAAACCCCTACAACTATTCTCTCATTGGTTCCCCCTCTTCCCGTTCATCCTCCTCACAATTTGCAAAATGTGTGAAACAGAAGTTTAAATGTGCTGATTCTCCAAGTGGGGAGATTCTAAGTAACGTGGCTGGAATGGTGAACAGGAGCACCAGGAGAGGATAAATGAGCTGCATTTTAGACACATCTCCCGATCACATGGTGTACAGTCCTCTGGGTTTTCCATGCATGTTTTAGCTGTAGGAAGATCCCTTGAACCTGCAGATTTGGGACCCATTGAATGGGTACCAGGTAGTATTACTTTAAAGGGTGTGCATTTCCTCACCCAACCTCACATTTCTCTTAGTGCAAACAGTTTCCAGCCTTATGTCTCATCCTGCTGTGGGTCTAGATGTGTTCAATCCATGTTGCATCACCGTCCCTGAGGAAAAGTTGTAAGAGGTTTTCTCTGTCTCTCTGTCGTTTATTTTTTTCAATTTATTACTATATTGGTTACAGCTGATTTTCAAAGCTCTGTTTCTTGCTGCTGTACATCCACTTGATTCACATACAGAGAGACATCAGTAAATTCTTTTTCAGATTCTTACCAGTCGTATATATTCTTTTCCGGTGACTTGAGTGTGCTGAGTGCAGTTCTTTTAGCTACCGTGTAGGCCTTGTTGATTATCAGTTTGGTATTTGGAATGGTATCTTTGCTAATTTCAACCTCCTGGATGATGCCTCACCCCTCCCCACCTTTCCCGTTTAGCAGCCTTATGCGTGTTTCCTACATATTTGACTATGTTTTTGTTTTGTAATTTATTTCATGTGTAGCCATTTTGGATTCCACCTTTAAGTGATATCTTATGACATGTGTCTTTTTCTTTTTGAATTATGTCACTTAGAATGATCATACGTAACTCTTCCGGAGTTGTTACAACTGGCCATATTTCATTGATTTCCAGGCTGAATAATATTCCACTCTACCTAAGTACCACATCTCTATCCATTTTTTCTCTCCAGAGACATTTAAGTTATATCCTAGTCGAGGATCTTTTAAACAGAGAGGGGGTAAACATTGGGGTGCCTGTGTCCTCTCAATTTTTGTTTTTCCCAAGATATACGCCCATGAGTGCAAGTGCCCTATGCTCTGTAGCTCATTTTTTAGATGCTTTAGTAAACACAATACACTTCTCCAGAATGGCCGTTGGCAATATACATTTCCACTATAAGTCTCACAGGGCTCCCTCTTCTCCTTGCCCTGTCCTGCATTTCTGTTGTTTACGCTTTATGAGGATGGCTCTTCTGACTGATGCGAAGTGATATCTTTTGTAGTATTGACTTCCAGTGCCCACCTGTTTGGTTGGCTAAAAAAGTGTATGCCCTTTTCTTGAATATATACAGAAAAAAACGCATACACCCTTTTTGGCCAACTGCAATGTTGGCAATGTTCAGCTCCTTTTCTCGTGCTTAATGGCGAGTCCTTTCTACCTCCTCAGATCCCTTTCCTGACATTCTCCCTTGCTTACAAGTCCTTTTCTCTGACTTTCCTCAAGACATTTTTCAGTGATGGATATTTTCAACTCTGCAGTTTCGTGAATTTTACTGCCCCTGAGTTCCATTGTTCAACTTGCGTTTATGGGAACTGGCCACAAAGCAGCGGGATTTCCTCAAGCCCTATACTGTTTCCATGGGCAACCCTAGCCTTTGGTCAATTCGTCTTCCTGATTGGAAATTAGAGTGACATGTGCCTGTCTGAACACCTAGGACTTGTCTCTCATTGTTCCTCATCCTTCCGCTTCATCCTCTGGACAAATTCCAAACTGTACGCAACAGGATGTTGACAGTGCTGACATCTCCAAGTGGGGAGACTGTTAGTAAAGACGCTGGAGGGGTGAACCCGAGCACCAGGAGATGAGGAGATGAGATGCCTTTTCCAAACTCTTCCCGATCAGACGGTATACCATCCTCTGGGTGTGACAGACATGTTTTAGCAGTAGGAAGAGTCCCATTCATGTAAGGAGAACACCAGGGCTTTTTCAAAATCAGTGTCTGCCCGAAACCCAAACTGGGGAATTTTTTAAGCTACGGCTACACATATGTTCATTAAGGGCCTTGGGAAGTAGGCAGAGTCCAAACTTTAGATGATTGAAGTCTTCAGGGTCAGAAGCACTCACCACCAGCTTCCCTTAGGTTACACTTTAACTGTCATTGATCGATGACAATGACAATAAAAATATCTATTCTTTTCCAGATTATTTCCCCTTATAGCTTATTGCAAAATGTTGAGTGTAATTCCCTGTGCTATACAGTAGTTCCTTGTTGATGATCTATTTTATACATAGCAGTGTGTATGTGTTAATCCCAAACTGTTAATTTATCCCTCCTCCCACCTTTCCCCTTTGGTAATAATAAATTATAAGATTTTATACTTCTCAGAAATGGGGGAGCTGAAAGAGAGGTATCATTTTCAATGGAAAAGCATTTAAAACAAGATTGAAGCTTTAACCAAGATTATTAGATGTACATCCTTGGAAAGAAATCACTTCGTTTCTCTAATATTGACCTGACAAATAAGACAAACCTTTTCACTGAACTTGCTTATAATAAAGTGATGGAAATATCAAATGGAAGTGTTAGAAACATCTTATTTTACCCGAGCCTTATACACTGTTCTATGTTAACTACAGTTTGGCTCACACATCTGTTCATTGAGGTTACAATAGTCTCAATTTCTGTTACTGATCCTCCAGAGTGGACCCCAACAAGTGTCCCCCTGCCCAGTGTCATTGGGGCCAAAAGATCGAGACTGAGTTTGGTTCACAAGCAAAGGAAACTTTATATTTTGATCAGAGAATGGAGAGGTGAGAGCATGCACTACCCCGTGGGCTGTGGGCTGGGCTGTTGTGTAGAGATCCTGTCAGAGTCAGTGGGAGGGAGGGGGCGGAGCTCTCGAGGGCCGGGTTGGCTGCAGCTCAGGCTCTATATCGCAGAGTCTGCACTGGGCCCCAGGAGCTGAGGTGTCGTCCCAGCCATTCTGCACTAGGAAATCTGGTCTGAAGTGCCGGGTGTGGAACCTCTGCATGCGGGACCCTAGGAGCACATGAAATTAGACAAAGCACAAAGGATAAAAAAGGTTAGACTTGACTTTATTGCCCAGATTCTATTTTTATCTCCCAGGGATTTTTAATGGGCTTTGCTGGGGACAAACCCCTCCTCTGCCTTTTGTCCCATTCCTCATTCTTGGAGTGCTGAGGGTGCAGACCCTTCTTCTGTAACTGCTGAGTGCTGAGTTGGGAGCCCTCATACCCGGGGGCGAGGGTCAGAGCTTCTCCCCAGCAGCCTCCAGGTGACGTTGATTGTCCCCAGGCCCCCTGCCTCCCTGCTCGTCCACCTGAGCACCAGCATTGGAAGTGTTATAGATTCTAATGACCTTTAAGGGTCCAGGAAAGAGATGTGCAGAGACGCTGTGGGGGCCGGTTTCACCCCGCCCCACATTTGTTCGGCCACCTTAGGCTGACCGTTTCTGCCAGCCTAGATGCTCTGACCAGTAGTCTGCGCTTTCTTCAATTAGGCCCCTGAATTAACGTACAAACGGCACCAGGTGTCAGAGCCCTGCCTGCTCAACTCCCAGACAGTCCAGGGTCAGTGGTGATCAAGGACCATGATGGCCACTGAGTCAACAGCCTTTTGAAGTAAACAGGAGTCCAGCTGGTCTTATTGGCCACCATCATCAAGGTGTCTGTAGGCTTTTCTATGGTGACAGTGTGATATACGGTTCCCCCGCCAAGATTATTAGCTCCCCTCTGCGTGCAGTAAGTCCTGCAAGCAGTAGTCTGCTCTTTTGGGACACACTCTTGTTGTTTTATGAGAGAAACTCCAGGTCAAGTGATGTTCACACGAGTCGTCATGGTGCCCTGTTGCCCCCGGTTATCTCTCTGGATGTTGGAGTTGGAGGGCCTCCTCACTCGAGGTTGGTGTGCCCACGGAGCGAACCCTGCAACTTCAGGGCATGGTTGGTGGTTAGGATCACCATGTGGGGTCCTTTTCCCTTAGGAGGGAGGTGGCCTTTTGGGCTGCTGATTTCCAGGTTTTTAGATACCGCCAGTATCTTGGCCAGATGTGGCAGTGGGCCAAGCCCCTTGGTGTCCGTAGTTTATCCTACCTGGATGGCATTCTTGCATTGTTCCATTTCAAGTGGTCCCAGTTTTTGCACTAATTCTCCAATGGCGATTCACCTTTCACCGGGAATGTAAAGGTCAAAGGGTTTAGCTAAATTAGGGAGTTCCAGGGCAAGGGTCTGAATTGACTGCTCTTTCCATTCTTGAAAGGCCACTTCTGGATTCTATTCAAAAGGATCATCATCTTTTCCTTTCAGTGTTTCATATAGAGGCCCAGCTAGTAGACTGTAGTTAGGGATCCAGAAGCAGCAAACCCTGGCCTCCCCAGGAACCCCTAAGCTGTCTTCTAGTTTTAGAAAGGGGTAAGGCTGAAAATGGTTTCTTCCCTTTCCTGGGATGGGCTTCTCCGACCTTCTGTGAGAACGAAGCCCAGGCAGGTCACCGCAGTCTGTGATATTTGAGCTTTTTCTTGGACAACTTCTATCCTTTATTGGCTTGGTAGTTCAGAGGCCTCCTTAGTAGGGCTGGCGATCAGAATGTCGTCTGTGTACTGAAGGAGGGTTTCCTTTTCCAGAGGTAGAACTTTTAGGTCTTTAGCTAAGCTTTCCCCAAAGATGGTGTGGGAATTTTTGCACCCTTGGGGCAAGACGGCCCGGAAGTATTGTTTTAGTTGTATGTTGAGTCCTGCCACTCACAAGCCAAAATTTCTTGTGACTCTGGGACTAATGGAATACAAAAGAAGGCATCATTGAAGACTAATACAGAATACCATGTCCTGGTGGTTGGTAGAATGACCAGCAGGGTGTAGGAATTAGGAGCAGCTGGAGGTATATCCTCGGTGGCTTCACTGACTGTCCTGACATCCTTTACCAGGTCCCCAGCAGCCCATGGGGCTCTCGTGGTCAGACCAATCCCAGAATATGGAGCTCACCTGGGCAGGTACCCCACCCCCACCCCAGCCCACGGGGCTCTCGTGGTCAGGCCCCTCCCAGGATACAGAGCTACCCTTGCAGGTACCGTGGCAGGGCTGGGCACACAGGAACCGTGCACATAGCCCTCATTGCAGAGCACCCCCAGCTCACCTGTCGCTCAGAGCTGACACAGAGCACCTCAGAGCAGGACTTGAACTAACAAACAGCAGCTGCGACAGGTCTGTGACCCTGGGCATCACTCTGTGCGGCCTCCCTCCACCTGGTCTTCCAGAGACTTTCACTGCACCCGGGGCACCAGGCCTCTGTCTCCAACCACCACCCACCCCTCCTCTCCCTGACTCCTGGGTTCCTCTCATTAGGAGAGGGTTTTCTTGAAGTTGTCTCCCACTCATGGGCCAGATAAAATGATTAGAAAACAAGCCAAAGCTGCAGCCCCTTGTCTATCCTGACTCTCAGGAGCCCACACCTGTTCCTTGGACCTGGCCGGTTCAGCAAGTTCCATTTTCTGCAACTGTGAGCCCCTGAGGGGTGATGATTGGCTGACCTGGGCAGCCTTACCGTGCCGGCCAGCCCTCCCCAGGTGTGCCTGGGTTGAGATCAATATAAATACCACTCCAGGCAGCAAGAGGCCCTGCAGCCGTGCCTGACGCCATTTTCTCTGCCCTGTCAGCAGTCTCGGGGCTGGGCTGGTGGGAGGGAGTGAGAGGCCATGGCTTTGTGGGTGGCCCAGTGTGAGTGGGTCTCTGCTGGACTTTCTGTAGCAGTTGCCAGGCTGCCACCTGCTAAAGAAGAGGATGTGTCACCCATACCTGCTGCTGGAATTTCTCCCTGGGCAGAGGTGAGGAAGGAGAAAAGCAGTGGGGGCAGGGACAGGACGGGTATCTCAGGCAGGGAAATGGAAATCTTCCAGAAGAGCACCCAGGGCCAGGACCATCCTGGCTGGCCTGCAGGCACCAAGTCGGCCGGTATGCTGTCACTCGTGTGGCTCTATGGCCCTTCCTCTAGGCTTTCAAGTCCTTGTATATATTCAGGTGTTTTACCTGGGACGGGTGGGAATAGTTCAGCAGCAACTGGCCTGGGGCTCAGCTCACGTTTACTCACAGATGCCTCGGCACGGTGCCCCAGCTTTGCAATGAGGACGCTTGTTGCATGGGGGCTGCTGGCTGAATGGGAGACGATTCCCCACCACTGACCAACTTCAGAATTGTTTACAACTGGAGCAAGTGCCCTGATACGGTTTTCCTCTGTGGAACTGGTGGGTTCTGTGTTTTTTTTTCTCTTTTTCGTTTTTGGTTCAAGGTAGATTTTATTCCTCTTTTTTGTATTTACAGATATAAGCATGGAAATAATTTATTCATATAAATACATGTATGTGAAGGGAATAATTGTTTTTTCTGTTTTATTTTTTAAATTTTATTTCTTTTTAATTTTGAATTTTATTTTATATTTTTATACAGCAGGTTCTTATTGGTTATCTATTTTATACATATAAATGTATACATGCCAATCCCAGTCTCTCAACTCCTCCCACCACCAACCCCCCCAACAGCTTTCCCCCCTTGTTGTCCATACGTTTGTTGTCTACATCTGTTGCTCTATTTATGCCTTGCAAAATGGTTAATCTGTACAGTTTTTCTAGGTTCCACATATATGCATGAATATACAAGATTTGTTTTTCTCTTTCTGACTTACTTCACTCTGTATGACAGTCTCTAGATCCATCGACGTCTCTACAAATGACCTAATTTCATTCCTTTTCATGGCTTAGTAATATTCCATTTTATATATGTACCACAGCTTTATGCATTCGTCTGTCTGTGGGCATTTAGATTGCTTCCATTACCTCGATATTGTAAAGAGTGATACAATGAACATTGCGGTGAATGTCTCTTTTTGATTTATGGTTTTGTCTGGGTATATGTCCAGAACTGGGATTGCTGTATCATATGGTAATTCTACTGTTAGTTTCTTAAGAAACTCCATATTGTTCTCCATAGTGACTGTATCAATTTATATTCCCAACAATAGTGGAAGAGGGTTCCTTTTCTCCACACATTTCCAGCATTTTTTGTTTGTAGATTTTCTGATGATGCCCATTCTACCAGGTGTGAGGTGATACCTCATTGTTGAGTCCATTTTGTTGAGCAAGGGGTAGGTCTTGTCTATTACATATTTAGCTTATGGAACGGTATCTGTGCTAATTTCAAACTCTGCTTTTATGCAGCACCACAACTCACCTTCCCCCTTAAGCAAGCATAAGTTGGTTTTCTAAACATGAGACCCTGTTCTGTTTTGTAATTCAGTTCATGTGTAACCAAGTTCTCATTCCATGTATTAGTGATACCTTATGATGTTTCTCTTTCTGTGTGACTTTTTTCACTTAGAATCACCGAGCCTCAATCCACTCATTATGCTGGTACGGGCCTGGTGACATAGTTTTCATTGCTGAGAGGTATTCTGTTGTACGTAAGTACCACAACTTCTTTATCCATTATTTGCTCTCTGGCATATTTAACTTGTGCTGAAGAAGAGGTTCCTGTAAAAGAGCCGTCCCAAATTTTGGGGTGGCTGTGTCTTTTTGATTTTAATTTCCCTAAGCTATAGGACCATAAGTGGAAGTGCCCTAGGCTCTGTTGCTTTGTTTTTTAGATGTTTCAGGAAACACCATACACTTCTCCCGAGTGGCTGTTGGCAAGTTACATCCCGCCCATCAGCATAACAAGGCTCCCAGTTCTCCATGGCCTGTCCTGCCTTTCTGGATTTTACACTTTTTTCAGATGGCCCTTTTGACGGGGGGGGAAGTGAGACTTCATTGTAGTGCAGATTTCCTTTGCAAGCTTGCTTGGTTGGCCAAAAAGGGCGTATGCGTTTTTTCCTGAATATATTCAGGAAAAAACGCATACGCCCTTTTTGGCCAAGTGCATCATTGTCGACCTTCTGCCTCTTTTCCTATGCTTTAAATGCAATTCCAGTCTACCTCCTGAAATCGGTTTCCTGCAATTCTGCCCGGCTTTCAAGTCCTCTTGGCAGCCTTACTTCAGTATATTTTTGGATGATAGCTGTCATTTATAACTCTGCAGGTTTGTGAATTACAGTGCCCCTGAGCTGCTTTCTTCAACTCGCTTTCTTGTGAGCTGGCTGCAACATCGCAGGATTGCTTCAGGCCTTAATCTGGTTCTGGCATGGCACGCTGAGCCTTTGGTTAATTCCTCTTCCTGGTGGGAAATGAGAGTTAAATTTTCCCGTCCAGACACCTCCAGCTAGTCTCTCATTGGTTCTCCCTATTCCTGTTCATCTTCCGCGGAATTTGCAAACTGGGCCAAACAGGAGGTTAAAGGCACTGACTCTCCAAGTCGGGAGAGTGTTAGTAAAGCATCTGGAATGTTGCACCCGAGTACCAGGGGACGAGAACTGAGAAATATTTCAACACGTCTCCCGATCACACGGTTGATCATACTCTGGGTTCCACATGCATGTTTTAGCTGAAGGAAGAATCCCTTAAACCTGGAGAGTTGAGACCCGTGGAATGGGTACCATGCAATATGACTTCAAAGGGTCTTCATTTGCTCACCAAAACTCTCCAATCCTATCACTGCTGCGTTTTTGCCCCTGTACTCACGATTGATTCACTTTCAGAGACATAGCAATCCATAGGTTTTAAGATACTTACTAGTCAGGTACATTATTAGGCGTTTAATATGGGGTTTTGAGTCCATTTCGTTGAGCAAGGAGTAGCTCTTTTCTATTACATATTTGGCTTAAGGAAATTTATCTGTGCTCATTTCAATCTCTGGTTTTATGCAGCACCCCAACTCACCTTTCCCCTTAAGCAAGCATAAGTTGGTTTTCTAAATTTGGGACCATGTTCTGTTTTGAAATTCAGTTCCTGTGTAGCCAAGTTTACAATCCGTGTATTAGTGATATCATATGATGTTTCTTTTTCTGTGTGACTTATTTCAGTTAGAATCATCATACCTGAATCCACTCATTATGCTGCTATGGGCCTGATGACATAGATGTCATTGCTGAGTGATATTGCATTGTACGTAAGTACCACATCTTCTTTATCCATTTTTCGCTTTATGCGATATTGAACTTGTCCCGTAAACGAGGTTCTTGTAAACAGAGCCGTCCCAAACTTTGGGGTGGCTGTGTCTTTTTGATTTTAATTTCCCTAAGCTATAGGACCATAAGTGGAAGTGCCCTAGGCTCTGTTGCTTTGTTTTTTAGATGTTTCAGGAAACACCATACACTTCTCCCGAGTGGCTGTTGGCAAGTTACATCCCACCCATCAGCATAACAAGGCTCCCAGTTCTCCATGGCCTGTCCTGCCTTTCTGGATTTTACACTTTTTTCAGATGGCCCTTTTGATGGGGGGGAAGTGAGACTTCATTGTAGTGCAGATTTCCTTTGCAAGCTTGCTTGGTTGGCCAAAAAGTGCGTATGCGTTTTTTCCTGAATATATTCAGGAAAAAACGCATACGCCCTTTTTGGCCAAGTGCATCATTGTCGACCTTCTGCCTCTTTTCCTATGCTTTAAATGCAATTCCAGTCTACCTCCTGAAATCGGTTTCCTGCAATTCTGCCCGGCTTTCAAGTCCTCTTGGCAGCCTTACTTCAGTATATTTTTGGATGATAGCTGTCATTTATAACTCTGCAGGTTTGTGAATTACAGTGCCCCTGAGCTCCTTTCTTCAACTCGCTTTCTTGTGAGCTGGCCGCAACACCGCAGGATTGCTTCAGGCCCTAATCTGGTTCCGGCATGGCACGCTGAGCCTTTGGTTAATTCCTCTTCCTGGTGGGAAATGAGAGTTAAATTTTCCCGTCCAGACACCTCCAGCTAGTCTCTCATTGGTTCTCCCTATTCCTGTTCATCTTCCGCGGAATTTGCAAACTGGGCCAAACAGGAGGTTAAAGGCACTGACTCTCCAAGTCGGGAGAGTGTTAGTAAAGCATCTGGAATGTTGCACCCGAGTACCAGGGGACGAGAACTGAGACATATTTCAACACGTCTCCCGATCACACGGTTGATCATACTCTGGGTTCCACATGCATGTTTTAGCTGAAGGAAGAATCCCTTAAACCTGGAGAGTTGAGACCCGTGGAATGGGTACCATGCAATATGACTTCAAAGAGTCTTCATTTGCTCACCAAAACTCTCCAATCCTATCACTGCTGCGTTTTTGCCCCTGTACTCACGATTGATTCACTTTCAGAGACATAGCAATCCATAGGTTTTAAGATACTTACTAGTCAGGTACATTATTAGGCGTTTAATATGGGGTTTTGAGTCCATTTCGTTGAGCAAGGAGTAGCTCTTGTCTATTACATATTTGGCTTAAGGAACCTTATCTGTGCTGATTTCAATCTCTGGTTTTATGCAGCACCCCAACTCACCTTTCCCCTTAAGCAAGCATAAGTTGCTTTTCTACATTTGAGACCATGTTCTGTTTTGTAATTCAGTTCCTGTGTAGTCAAGTTTACATTCCGTGTATTAGTGATATCTTATGATGTTTCTTTTTCTGTGTGACTTATTTCAGTTAGAATCATCATGCCTGAATCCACTCATTATGCTGCTATGGGCCTGATGACATAGATTTCATTGCTGAGTGATATTGCATTATACGTAAGTACTACAATTTCTTTATCCATTTTTCACTTTCTGCGATATTGAACTTGTACCGTAAACGAGGTTCTTGTAAACAGAGCCATCCCAAACATTGGGGTGGCTGTGTCTTTTTGATTTTAATTTCCCTAAGCTATAGGACCATAAGTGGAAGTGCCCTAGGCTCTGTTGCTTTGTTTTTTAGATGTTTCAGGAAACACCATACACTTCTCTCAAGTGGTTGTTGGCAATTTACATCCCGCCCATCAGCAAAACAAGGCTCCCAGTTCTCCATGGCCTGTCCTGCCTTTCTGGATTTTACACTTTTTACAGATGGCCCTTTTGACCCGGGGGAAGTGAGACTTCATTGTAGTGCAGATTTCCTTTGCAAGCTTGCCTGGTTGGCCAAAAAGTGCGTATGCTTTTTTTCCTGAATATATTCAGGAAAAAACGCATATGCCCTTTTTGGCCTAGTGCATCATTGTCGACGTTCTCCCTCTTTTCCTATGCTTTAAATGCAATTCCAGTCTACCTCCTGAAATCAGTTTCCTGCAATTCTGCCCTGCTTTCAAGTCCTCTTGGCAGCCTTACTTCAGTATATTTTTGGACAATAGCTGTCATTTATAACTCTGCAGGTTTGTGAATTACAGTGCCCCTGAGCTCCTTTCTTCAACTCGCTTTCTTGTGAGCTGGCCGCAACACCGCATGATTGCTTCAGGCCCTAATCTGGTTCCGGCACGGCATGCTGAGCCTTTGCTTAATTCCTCTTCCTGGTGGGAAATGAGAGTTAAATTTGCCCGTCCAGACACCTCCAGCTAGTCTCTCATTGGTTCTCCCTATTCCTGTTCATCTTCCGCAGAATTTGCAAACTGGGCCAAACAGGAGGTTAAAGGCACTGACTCTCCAAGTCGGGAGAGTGTTAGTAAAGCATCTGGAATGTTGCACCCGAGTACCAGGGGATGAGAACTGAGACATATTTGAACACGTCTCCCGATCACACGGTTGATCATACTCTGGGTTCCACATGCATGTTTCAGCTGAAGGAAGAATCCCTTAAAGCTGGAGAGTTGAGACCGGTAGAATGGGTACCATGCAATATGACTTCAAAGGGTCTTCATTTGCTCACCGAACCTCTCCAATCCTATCACTGCTGCATTTATGCCCCTGTACACACGCTTGATTCTCTTTTGGAGACATAGCAATCCGTAGGTTTTAAGATACTTACTAGTCAGGTACATTCTTAGGCGTTTAATATGGGGTGTTGAGTCCATTTCATTGAGCAAGGAGTAGCTCTTGTCTATTCCATATTTGGCTTAAGGAAATTTATCTGTGCTCATTTCAATCTCTGGTTTTATGTAGCACCCCAACTCACCTTTCCCCTTAAGCAAGCATAAGTTGGTTTTCTAAATTTGAGACCCTGTTCTGTTTTGTAATCCAGCTCCTGTGTAGCCAGGTTTACATTCCGTGTATTAGTGATATCTTATGATGTTTCTTTTTCTGTGTGACTTATTTCAGTGAGAATCATCATACCTGAATCCAGTCTATGCTGCTACGGGCCTGATGACATAGATTTCATTGCTGAGTGATATTGAATTGTACGTAAGTACCACAACTTCTTTATCCATTTTTTGCTTTCTGCGATATTGAACTTGTACTGTAAAGGAGGTTCTTGTAAACACAGCCGTCCCAAACTTTGGGTTGGCTGTGTCTTTTTGATTTTAATTTCCCTAAGCTATAGGACCATAAGTGGAAGTGCCCTAGGCTCTGTTGCTTTGTATTTTAGATGTTTCAGGAAACACCATACACTTCTCCAGAGTGGCTGTTGGCAATTTACATCCCGTCCATCAGCATAACAAGGCTCCCAGTTCTCCATGGCCTGTCCTGCCTTTCTGGATTTTACACTTTTTTCAGATGGCCCTTTTGACCGGGGGGAAGTGAGACTTCATTGTAGTGCAGATTTCCTTTGCAAGCTTGCTTGGTTGGCCAAAAAGGGCGTATGCGTTTTTTCCTGAATATATTCAGGAAACAACGCATACGCCCTTTTTGGCCAAGTGCATCATTGTGGACGTTCTGCCTCTTTTCCTATGCTTTAAATGCAATTCCAGTCTACCTCCTGAAATCGGTTTACTGCATTTCTGGCCCGCTTTCAAGTCCTCTTGGCAGCCTTACTTCAGTATACTTTTGGACGATAGCTGTCATTTATAACTCTGCATGTTTGTGAATTACAGTGCCCCTGAGCTCCTTTCTTCAACTCGCTTTCTTGTGAGCTGGCCGCAACACCGCAGGATTGCTTCAGGCCCTAATCTGGTTCCGGCACGGCACGCTGAGCCTTTGGTTAATTCCTCTTCCTGGTGGGAAATGAGAGTTAAATTTGCCCGTCGAGACACCTCCAGCTAGTCTCTCATTGGTTCTCCCTATTCCTGTTCATCTTCCGCGGAAATTGCAAACTGGGACAAACAGGAGGTTAAAGGCACTGACTCTCCAAATCGGGAGGGTGTTACTAAAGCGTGTGGAATGTTGCACCCGAGTACCAGGGGACGAGAACTGAGACATATTTGAACACGTCTTCCGATCACACGGTTGATCATACTCTGGGTTTCTCATGCATGTTTTAGCTGAAGGAAGAATCCCTTAAACCTGGAGAGTTGAGACCCGTGGAATGGGTACCATGCAATATGACTTCAAAGGGTCTTCGTTTGCTCACCGAACCTCTCCAATCCTATCACTGCTGTGTTTAAGCCCCTGTACACACGCTTGATTCTCTTTCGGAGCCATAGCAATCCATAGGTTTTAAGATACTTACTAGTCAGGTACATTCTTAGGCGTTTAATATGGGGTGTTGAGTCCATTTCGTTGAACAAGGAGTAGCTCTTGTCTATTACATATTTGGCTTAAGGAACTTTATCTGTGCTCATTTCAATCTCTGGTTTTATGCAGCACCCCAACTCACCTTTCCCCTTAAGCAAGCATAAGTTGGTTTTCTAAATTTGAGACCCTGTTCTGTTTTGTAATCCAGTTCCTCTGTAGCCAAGTTTACATTCCGTGTATTAGAGATATCTTATGATGTTTCTTTTTCTGTGTGACTTATTTCAGTTAGAATCATCATACCTGAATCCACTCATTATGCTGCTATGGGCCTGATGACATAGATTTCATTGCTGAGTGATATTGAATTGTACATAAGTACCACAACTTCTTTATCCATTTTTCGCTTTCTGCGGTATTGAACTTGTACTGTAAAGGAGGTTCTTGTAAACAGAGCCGTCCCAAACTTTGGGTTGGCTGTGTCTTTTTGATTTTAATTTCCCTAAGCTATAGGACCATAAGTGGAAGTGCCCTAGGCTCTGTTACATTGTTTTTTAGATGTTTCAGGAAACACCATACATTTCTCCGGAGTGGCTGTTGGCAATTTACATCCCGCCCATCAGCATAACAAGGCTCCCAGTTCTCCATGGCCTGTCCTGCCTTTCTGGATTTTACACTTTTTTCAGATGGCCTTTTTGACCGGGGGGAAGTGAGACTTCATTGTAGTGCAGATTTCCTTTCCAAGCTTGCTTGCTTGGCCAAAAAGGGCGTATGCGTTTTTTCCTGAATATATTCAGGAAAAAATGCATACGCCCTTTTTGGCCAAGTGCATCATTGTCGACGTTCTGCCTCTTTTCCTATGCTTTAAATGCAATTCCAGTCTACCTCCTGAAATCGGGTTCCTGCCATTCTGCTCAGCTTCCTAGTCCTCTTGGCAGCCTTACTTCAGTATATTTTTGGAGGATAGCTGTCATTTATAACTCTGCAGGTTTGTGAATTACAGTGCCCCTGAGCTCCTTTCTTCAACTCGCTTTCTTGTGAGCTGTCCGCAACACCGCAGGATTGCTTCAGGCCCTAATCTGGTTCCAGCACGGCACGCTGAGCCTTTGGTTAATTCCTCATCCTGGTGGGAAATGAGAGTTAAATTTGCCCGTCCAGACACCTCCAGCTTGTCTCTCATTGGTTCTCCCTATTCCTGTTCATCTTTTGCAGAAATTTCAAACTGGGCCAAACAGGAGGTTAAAGGCACTCACTCTCCAAGTCAGGAGAGTGTTAGTAAAGTGTCTAGATTGTTGCACCCGAGTACCAGGGGACGAGAACTGAGACATATTTGAACATGACTCACGATCACACGGTTGATCATAGTCTGGGTTCCAAATGCATGTTTTCGCTGAAGGTAGAATCCCTTAAACCTGGAGATTTGAGACCCGTGGAATGGGTACCATGCAATATGACTTCAAAGGGTCTTCATTTGCTCACCGAACCTCTCCAATCCTATCACTGCTGCGTTTATGCCCCTGTTCTCACGCTTGATTCTCTTTCAGAGACATAGCAATCCATAGGTTTTAAGATACTTACTGTCAGGTACATTATTAGGCGTTTAATATGCGGTTTTGAGTCCATTTCGTTGAGCAAGGAGTAGCTCTTGTCTATTACATATTTGGCTTAAGGAACGTTATCTGTGCTCATTTCAATCTCTGGTTTTATGCAGCACCCCAACTCACCTTTCCCCTTAAGCAAGCATAAGTTGGTTTTCTACATTTGAGACCCTGTTCTGTTTTGTAATCCAGTTCCTGTGTAGCCAAGTTTACATTCCGTGTATTAGTGATATCTTATGATGTTTCATTTTCTGTGTGACTTATTTCAGTTAGAATCATCATACCTGAATCCACTCATTATGCTGCTACGGGGCTGATGACATAGATTTCATTGCTGAGTGATATTGCATTGTACGTGAGTACCACAACTTCTTTATCCATTTTTCACTTTCTGCGATATTGAACATATACCGTAAACAAGATTCTTGTAAACAGAGCCATCCCAAACTTTGGGGTGGCTGTGTCCTTTTGATTTTAATTTCGCTAAGCTATAGGACCATAAGTGGAAGTGCCCTAGGCTCTGTTGCTTTGTTTTTTAGATGTTTCAGGAAACACCATACACTTCTCCTGAGTGGCTGTTGGCAATTTACATCCCGCCCATCAGCATAACAAGGCTCCCAGTTCTCCATGGCCTGTCCTGCCTTTCTGGATTTTACACTTTTTTCAGATAGCCCCTTTGACCAGGGGGAAGTGAGACTTCATTGTAGTGCAGATTTCCTTTGCAATCTTGCTTGGTTGGCCAAAAAGGGCGTATGCGTTTTTTCCTGAATATATTCAGGAAAAAATGCATACGCCCTTTTTGGCCAAGTGCATGATTGTCGACGTTCTGCCTCTTTTCCTATGCTTTAAATGCAATTCCAGTCTACCTCCTTAAATCGGGTTCCTGCAATTCTGCTCAGCCTTCTAGTTCTCTTGGCAGCCTTACTTCAGTATATTTTTGGAGGATAGCTGTCATTTATAACTCTGCAGGTTTGTGAATTACAGTCCCCCTGAGTTCCTTTCTTCAACTCGCTTTCTTGTGAGCTGGCCGCAACACCGCAGGATTGCTTCAGGCCCTAATCTGTTTCCGGCACGGCACGCTGAGCCTTTGGTTAATTCCTCTTCCTGGTGGGAAATGAGAGTTAAATTTGCCCGTCCAGACACCTCCAGCTAGTCTCTCATTGGTTCTCCCTATTCCTGTTCATCTTCCGCAGAAATTGCAAACTGGGCCAAACAGGAGGTTAAAGGCACTGACTCTCGAAGACGGGAGAGTGTTAGTAAAGCGTCTGGAATGTTGCACCCGAGTACCAGGGGACGAGAACTGAGACATATTGGAACACGTCTCCCGATCACACGGTTGATCATACTACGGGTTCCACATGCATGATTTAGCTGAAGGAAGAATCCCTTAAACCTGGAGAGTTGAGACCCGTGGAATGGGTACCATGCAATATGACTTCAAAGGGTCTTCATTTGCTCACCGAACCTCTCCAATCCTATCACTGCTGCGTTTATGCCCCTGTACACACGCTTGATTCTCTTTCGGAGACATAGCGATCCATAGGTTTTAAGATACTTACCATTCAGGTACATTCTTAGGCGTTTAATGTGGGGTGTTGTGTCCAATACGTTGAGCAAGGAGTAGCTCTTGTCTATTACATATTTGGCTTAAGGAACTTTATCTGTGCTCATTTCAATCTCTGGTTTTCTGCAGCACCCCAACTCACCTTTCACCTTAAGCAAGCATAAGTTGGTTTTCTAAATTTGAGACCCTGTTCTCTTTTGTAATTCAGTTCCTGTGTAGCCAAGTTTACATTCCGTGTATTAGTGATATCTTACGATGTTTCTTTTCCTGTATGACTTATTTCAGTTAGAATCATCATACCTGAATCCACTCATTATGCTGCTACGGCCCTGATGACATAGATTTCATTGCTGAGTGATATTGCATTGTACGTAAGTACCACAACTTCTTTATCCATTTTTCACTTTCTGCGATATTGAACTAGTCCCGTAAACGAGTTTCTTGTAAACAGAGCAGTCCCAAACTTTGGGGTGGCTGTGTCTTTTTTATTTTAATTTCCCTATGCTATAGGGCCATAAGTGGAAGTGCCCTAGGCTCTTTTGCTTTGTTTTTTAGATGTTTCAGGAAACACCATACACTTCTCCCGAGTGGCTGTTGGCAATATACATCCCACCCATCAGCATAACAAGGCTCCCAGTTCTCCATGGCCTGTCCTGGCTTTCTGGATTTTACACTTTTTTCAGTTGGGCCTTTTGACCGGGGGGAAGTGAGACTTCATTGTAGTGCAGATTTCCTTTGCAAGCTTGCTTGGTTGGCCAAAAAGGGCGTATGCGTTTTTTCCTGAATATATTCAGGAAAAAACGCATACGCCCTTTTTGGCCAAGTGCATCATTGTCGACGTTTTTCCTCTTTTCCTATGCTTTAAATGCAATTCCAGTCTCCCTCCTGAAATCGGTTTCCTGCAATTCTGCTGCGCTTTCAAGTCCTCTTGGCAGCCTTACTTCAGTTTATTTTTGGACGATAGCTGTCATTTATAACTCTGCAGCTTTGTGAATTACAGTGCCCCTGAGCTCCTTTCTTCAACTCGCTTTCTTGTGAGCTGGCCGCAACACCGCAGGATTGCTTCAGGCCCTAATCTGGTTCCGGCACGGCACGCTGAGCCTTTGGTTAATTCCTCTTCCTGGTGGGAAATGAGAGTTAAATTTGCCCGTCCCGACACCTCCAGCTAGTCTCTCATTGGTTCTCCCTATTCCTGTTCATCTTCCGCAGAAATTGCAAACTGGGCCAAACAGGAGGTTAAAGGCACTGACTCTCCAAGTCGGGAGAGTGTTAGTAAAGCATCTGGAATATTGCACCCGAGTACCAGGGGACGAGAACTGAGACATATTGGAACACGTCTCCCGATCACACGGTTGATCATACTCTGGGTTCCACATGCATGTTTTAGCTGAAGGAAGAATCCCTTAAACCTGGAGAGTTGAGACCCGTGGAATGGGTACCATGCAATATGACTTCAAAGGGTCTTCATTTGCTCACCGAACCTCTCCAATCCTATCACTGCTGCGTTTATGCCTGTGTACACACGCTTGATTCTCTTTCGGAGACATAGCGATCCATAGCTTTTAAGATACTTACTAGTCAGGTACATTCTTAGGCGTTTAATATGGGGTGTTGAGTCCATTTCGTTGAGCAAGGAGTAGCTCTTGTCTATTACATATTTGGCTTAAGGAACTTTATCTGTGCTCATTTCAATCTCCTGTTTTATGCAGCACCCCAACTCACCTTTCCCCTTAAGCAAGCATAAGTTGGTTTTCTAAATTTGAGACCCTGTTCTGTTATGTAATCCAGTTCCTGTGTAGCCAAGTTTACATTCCGTGTATTAGTGATGTCTTATAATGTTTCTTTTTCTGTGTGACTTATTTAAGTTAGAATCATCATACCTGAATCCACTCATTATGCTGCTACGGGCCTGATGACATAGATTTCATTGCTGAGTGATATTGCATTGTACGGAAGTACCAAAACTTCTTTATCCATTTTTCACTTTCTGCGATATTGAACTTGTCCAGTAAATGTGGTTCTTGTAAACAGAGCCGTCCCAAACTTTGGGGTGGCTGTGTCTTTTTGATTTTAATTTCCCTAAGCTATAGGGCCATAAGTGGAAGTGCCCTAGGCTCTGTTGCTTTGTTTTTTAGATGTTTCAGGAAACACCATAAACTTCTCCCGAGTGACTGTTGGCAATATACATCCCGCCCATCAGCAAAACAAGGCTCCCAGTTCTCCATGGCCTATCCTGCCTTTCTGGATTTTACACTTTTTTCAGATGGCCCTTTTGACCGGGGGGAAGTGAGACTTCATTGTAGTGCAGATTTCCTTTGCAAGCTTGCTTGGTTGGCTAAAAAGTGCGTATGCGTTTTTTCCTGAATATATTCAGGAAAAAACGCATACGCCCTTTTTGGCCAAGTGCATCATTGTCGACATTTTTCCTCTTTTCCTATGCTTTAAATGCAATTCCAGTGTACCTCCTGAAATTGGTTTCCTGCAATTCTGCCCCGCTTTCAAGTCCTCTTGGCAGCCTTACTTCAGTATATTTTTGGACGATAGCTGTCATTTATAACTCTGCAGGTTTGTGAATTACAGTGCCCCTGAGCTCCTTTCTTCAACTCGCTTTGTTGTGCGCTGGCCGCAACACCGCACGATTGCTTCAGGCCCTAATCTGGTTCCGGCACGGCATGCTGAGCCTTTGGTAAATTCCTCTTCCTGGTGGGAAATGAGAGTTAAATTTGCCCGTCCCGACACCTCCAGCTAGTCTCTCATTGGTTCTCCCTATTCCTGTTCATCTTCCGCAGAAATTGCAAACGGGGCCAAACAGGAGGTTAAAGGCACTGACTCTCCAAGTCAGGAGAGTGTTAGTAAAGCGTCTAGATTGTTGCACCCGAGTACCAGGGGACGAGAACTGAGACATATTGGAACACGTCTCCCGATCACATGGTTGATCATACTCTGGGTTCCACATGCATGCTTTAGCTGAAGGAAGAATCCCTTAAACCAGGATAGTTGAGACCCGTGGAATGGGTACCATGCAATATGACTTCAAAGGGTCTTCATTTGCTCACCGAACCTCTCCAATCCTATCACTGCTGCGTTTATGCCCCTGTACACACGCTTGATTCTCTTTCGGAGGCATAGCGATCCATAGGTTTTAAGATACTTACTAGTCAGGTACATTCTTAGGCGTTTAATATGGGGTGTTGAGTCCATTTCGTTGAGCAAGGAGTAGCTCTTGTGTATTACATATTTGGCTTAAGGAACTTTATCTGTGCTCATTTCAATCTCTGGTTTTATGCAGCACCCCAACTCACCTTTCCCCTTAAGCAAGCATAAGTGGGTTTTCTAAATTTGAGACCCTGTTCTGTTTTGTAATTCAGTTCCTGTGTAGCCAAGTTTACATTCTGTGTATTAGTGATATCTTATGATGTTTCTTTTTCTGTGTGACTTATTTCAGTTAGAATCATCATACCTGAATCCACTCATTATTCTGCTATGGGGTTGATGACATAGATTTCATTGCTGAGTGATATTGCCTTGTACGTAAGTACCACAACTTCTTTATCCATTTTTCGCTTTCTGCGATATTGAACTTGTCCCGTAAACGAGTTTCTTGTAAACAGAGCCGTCCCAAACTTTGGGGTGGCAGTGTCTTTTTGATTTTAATTTCCCTAATCTATAGGACCATAAGTGGAAGTGCCCTAGGCTCTGTTGCTTTGTTTCTTAGATGTTTCAGGAAACACCATACACTTCTCCCAAGTGGCTGTTGGCAATTTACATCCCGCCCATCAGCATAACAAAGCTCCCAGTTCTCCATGGCCTGTCCTGCCTTTCTGGATTTTACACTTTTTTCAGATGGCCCTTTTGACCGGGGCGAAGTGAGACTTCATTGTAGTGCAGATTTGTTTTGCAAGCTTGCTTGGTTGGCCAAAAAGGGCGTATGCGTTTTTTCCTGAATATATTCAGGAAAAAACGCATACGCCCTTTTTGGCCAAGTGCATCATTGTGCACGTTCTGCCTCTTTTCCTATGCTTTAAATGCAATTCCAGTCTACCTCCTGAAATCGGTTTCCTGTAATTCTGCCCCGCTTTCAAGTCCTCTTGGCAGCTTTACTTCAATATATTTTTGGACGATAGCTGTCATTTATAACTCTGCAGGTTTGTGAATTACAGTGCCCCTGAGCTCCTTTCTTCAACTCGCTTTCTTGTGAGCTGGCCACAACACCGCAGGATTCCTTCAGGCCCTAATCTGGTCCGGCATTGCACGCTGAGCCTTTGGTTAATTCCTCTTCCTGGTGGGAAATGAGAGTTAAATTTGCCCGTCCAGACACCTCCAGCTAGTCTCTCATTGGTTCTCCCTATTCCTGTTCATCTTCCGCAGAAATTGCAAACTGGGCTAAGCAGGAGGTTAAAGGCACTGACTCTCCAAGTCGGGAGAGAGTTAGTAAAGCATCTGGAATGTTGCCCCCGAGTACCAGGGGAGGAAAACAGAGACATATTTGAACACGTCTCCTGATCACATGGTTGATCATACTCGGTTCCACATGCATGTTTTAGCTGAAGGAAGAATCCCTTAAACCTGGAGAGTTGAGACCCGTGGAATGGGTACCATGCAATTTGACTTCAAAGGGTCTTCATTTGCTCACCGAACCTCTACAATCCTATCACTGCTGCGTTTATGCCCCTGTACACATGCTTGATTCTCTTTCAGAGGCATAGTAATCCATTGGTTTTAAGATACTTTCTAGTCAGGTACATTCTTAGGCGTTTAATATGGGGTGTTGAGTCCATTTCGTTGAGCAAGGAGTAGCTCTTGTCTATTCCATATTTGGCTTAAGGAACTTTATCTGTGCTCATTTCAATCTCTGGTTTTATGCAGCACCCCAACTCACCTTTGCCCTTAAGCAAGCATAAGTTGGTTTTCTACATTTGAGACCCTGTTCTGTTTTGTAATTCAGTTCATGTGTAGCCAAGTTTACATTCCGTGTATTAGTGATATCTTATGATGTTTCTTTTTCTGTGTGACTTATTTCAGTTAGAATCATCATACCTGAAACCACTCATTATGCTGCTATGGGCCTGATGACATAGATTTCATTGCTGAGTGATATTGCATTGTACGTAAGTACCACAACTTCTTTATCCATTTTTCGCTTTATGCGATATTGAACTTGTACCGTAAACGACGTTCTTGTAAACAGAGCCGTCCCAAACATTGGGGTGGCTGTGTCTTTTTGATTTTAATTTCCCTAAGCTCTAGGACCATAAGTGGAAGTGCCTTAGGCTCTGTTGCTTTGTTTTAGATGTTCCAGGAAACACCATACACTTCTCCCGAGTGGCTGTTGGCAATTTACATCCCGCCCATCAGCATAACAAGGGTCCCAGTTCTCCATGGCCTGTCCTGCCTTTCTGGATTTTACACTTTTTTCAGATGGCCCTTTTGACGGGGAGGAAGTGAGACTTCATTGTAGTGCAGATTTCCTTTGCAAGCTTGCTTGGTTGGCCAAAAAGGGCGTATGCGTTTTTTCCTGAATATATTCAGGAAAAAACACATACGCCCTTTTTGGCCAAGTGCATCATTGTCGACGTTCTGCCTCTTTTCCTATGCTTTAAATGCAAATCCAGTCTACCTCCTGAAATCGGTTTCCTGCAATTCTGCCCTGCTTTCAAGTCCTCTTGGCAGCCTTACTTCAGTATATTTTTGGACGATAGCTGTCATTTATAACTCTGCAGGTTTGTGAATTACAGTGCCCCTGAGCTCCTTTCTTCAACTCGCTTTCTTGTGAGCTGGCCGCAACACCGCAGGATTGCTTCAGGCCCTAATCTGGTTCCGGCACGGCACGCTGAGCCTTTGGTTAATTCCTCTTCCTGGTGGGAAATGAGAGATAAATTTGCCCATCCAGACAACTCCAGCTAGTCTCTCATTGGTTCTCCCTATTCCTGTTCATCTTCCGCGGAATTTGCAAACTGGGCCAAACAGGAGGTTAAAAGCACTGACTCTCCAAGTCGGGAGAGTGTTAGTAAAGCATCTGGAATGTTGCACCCGAGTACCAGGGGATGAGAACTGAGACATATTGGAATACATCTCCCGATCACACGGTTGATCATACTCTGGGTTCCACATGCATGTTTTAGCTCAAGGAAGAATCCCTTAAACCTGGAGAGTTGAGACCCGTGGAATGGGTGCCATGCAATATGACTTCAAAGGGGCTTCGTTTGCTCACCGAACCTCTGCAATCCTATCACTGCTGCATTTATGCCCCTGTACACAAGCTTGATTCTCTTTCGGAGACATAGCAATCCATAGGTTTTAAGATACTTACTAGTCAGGTACATTCTTAGGCGTTTAATATGGGGTGTTGAGTCCATTTCGCTGAACAAGGAGTAGCTCTTGTCTATTACATATTTGGCTTAAGGAACTTTATCTGTGCTCATTTCAATCTCTGGTTTTATCCAGCACCCCAACTCACCTTTCCCCTTAAGCAAGCATAAGTTGGTTTTCAGAATTTGAGACCCTGTTCTCTTTTGTAATCCAGTTCCTGTGTAGCCAAGTTTACATTCCGTGTATTAGTGATATCTTATGATGTTTCTTTTTCTTGTGACTTATTTCAGATAGAATCATCATACCTGAATCCACTCATTATGCTGCTACGGGCCTGATGACATAGATTTCATTGCTGAGTGATATTGCATTGTACGTAAGTACCACAACTGCTTTATCCATTTTTCACTTTCTGCGATATTGAACTTGTCCCGTAAACGAGTTTCTTGTAAACAGAGCAGTCCCAAACTTTGGGGTGGCTGTGTCTTTTTGATTTTAATTTCCCTAAGCTATAGGACCATATGTGGAAGTGCCCTAGGCTCTGTTGCTTTGTTTTTTAGATGTTTCAGGAAACACCATACACTTCTCCCCAGTGGCTGTTGGCAATTTACATCCCGCCCATCAGCAAAACAAGGCTCCCAGTTCTACATGGCCTGTCCTGCCTTGCTGGATTTTACACTTTTTTCAGACGGCCCTTTTGACCAGGGGGAAGTGAGACTTCATTGTAGTGCAGATTTCCTTTGCAAGCTTGCTTGGTTGGCCAAAAAGCGCGTATGCATTTTTTCCTGAATATATTCAGGAAAAAACGTATACGCCCTTTTTGGCCAAGTGCATCATTGTCGACGTTCTGCCTCTTTTCCTATGCTTTAAGTGCAATTCCAGTCTACCTCCTGAAATCGGTTTCCTGCAATTCTGCCCCGCTTTCAAGTCCTCTTGGCAGCCTTACTTCAGTATATTTTTGGACGATAGCTGTCATTTATAACTCTGCAGGTTTGTGAATTACAGTGCCCCTGAGCTCCTTTCTTCAACTCGCTTTCTTGTGAGCTGGCCGCAACACCGCAGGATTGTTTCAGGCCCTAATCTGGTTCTGGCACGGCACGCTGAGCCTTTGGTTAATTCCTCTTCCTGGTGGGAAATGAGAGTTAAATTTGCCCGTCCAGACACCCCCAGCTAGTCTCTCATTAGTTCTCCGTATTCCTGTTCATCTTCCGCAGAAATTGCAAACTGGGCCAAACAGGAGGTTAAAGGCACTGACTCTCCAAGTCGGGAGAGTGTTAGGAAAGCGTCTGGAATTTTGCACCCGAGTACCAGGGGACGAGAACTGACACATATTGGAACACGTCTCCCGATCACATGGTTGATCATACTCTGGGTTCCACATGCATGCTTTAGCTGAAGGAAGAATCCCTTAAACGTGGAGAGTTGAGACCCGTGGAATGGGTACCATGCAATGTGACTTCAAAGGGTCTTCATTTGCTCACCGAACCTCTCCAATCCTATCACTGTTGCGTTTATGCCCCTGTACACACGCTTGATTCTCTTTTGGAGACATAGCAATCCATAGGTTTTAAGATACTTACTAGTCAGCTACATTCTTAGGCGTTTAATATGGGGTGTTGAGTCCATTTCGTTGAGCAAGGAGTAGCTCTTGTCTATTCCATATTTGGCTTAAGGAACTTTATCTGTGCTCATTTCAATCTCTAGTTTTATGCAGCACCCCAACTCAACTTTCCCCTTAAGCAAGCATAAGTTGGTTCTCTAAATTTGAGACCCTGTTCTCTTTTGTAATCCAGTTCCTGTGTAGCCAAGTTTACATTCCATGTATTAGTGATATCTTATGATGTTTCTTTTTCTGTGTGACTTATTTCAGATAGAATCATCATACCTGAATCCACTCATTATGCTTCTACGGGCCTGATGACATAGATTTCATTGCTGAGTGATATTGCATTGTACGTAAGTACCACAACTGCTTTATCCATTTTTCACTTTCTGCGATATTGAACTTGTCCCGTAAACGAGTTTCTTGTAAAGAGAGCCTTCCCAAACTTAGGGGTGGCTGTGTCTTTTTTATTTTAATTTCCCTAAGCTATAGGACCATATGTGGAAGTGCCCTAGGCTCTGTTGCTTTGTTTTTTAGATGTTTCAGGAAACACCATACACTTCTCTGGAGTGGCTGTTGGCAATTTACATCCCGCCCATCAGCATAACAAGGCTCCCAGTTCTCTATGGCCTGTCCTGCCTTTCTGGATTTTACACTTTTTTCAGATGGCCCTTTTGACCGGGGGGAAGTGAGACTTCATTGTAGGGCAGATTTCCTTTGCAAACTTTCTTGGTTGGCAAAAAAGGGCGTATGCGTTTTTTCCTGAGTATATTCAGGAAAAAACGCATACGCACATTTTGGCCAAGTGCATCATTGTCGTCGTTCTGCCTCTTTTCCTATGCTTTAAATGCAATTCCAGTCTACCTCCTGAAATCGGTTCCCTGCAATTCTGCCCCGCTTTCAAGTCCTCTTGGCAGCCTTACTTCAGTATATTTTTGCACGATAGCTGTCATTTATAACTCTGCAGGTTTGTGAATTACAGTGTCCCTCAGCTCCTTTCTTCAACTCGCTTTCTTGTGAGCTGGCCGCAACACCACAGGATTGCTTCAGGCCCTAATCTGGTTCCGGCACGGCACGCTGAGCCTTTGGTTAATTCCTCTTCCTGGTGGGAAATGAGAGTTAAATTTGCCCGTCCAGACACCTCCAGGTAGTCTCTCATTGGTTCTCCCTATTCCTGTTCATCTTCCGCAGAAATTGCAAACTGGGCCAAACAGGAGGTTAAAGGCACTGACTCTCCAAGTCGGGAGAGTGTTAGTAAAGCGTCTGGAATGTTTTTACCCGAGTACCAGGGGACGAGAACTGAGACATATTTGAAAACGTCTCCCAATCACACGGTTGATCATACTCCGGGTTCCACATGCATGTTCAGCTGAAGGAAGAATCCCTTAAACCTTGAGAGTTGAGACCCGTGGAATGGGTACCATGCAATATGACTTCAAAGGGTCTTCATTTGCTCACCGAACCTCTCCAATCCTATCAGTGCTGCGTTTATTCCCCTGTACACACGCTTGATTCTCTTTCGGAGACATAGCAATCCATACGTTTTAAGATACTTACTAGTCAGGTACATTCTTAGGCGTTTAATATGAGGTGTTGAGTCCATTTCGTTGAACAAGGAGTAGCTCTTGTCTATTACATATTTGGCTTAAGGAACTTTATCTGTGCTCATTTCAATCTCTGGTTTTATGCAGCACCCCAACGCACCTTTCCCCTTAAGCAAGCATAAGTTGGTTTTCTAAATTTGGGACCATGTTCTGTTATGTAATCCAGTTCCTGTGTAGCCAAGTTTACATTCCGTGTATTAGTGATATCTTATGATGTTTCTTTTTCTATGTGACTTATTTCAGTTAGAATCATCATACCTGTATCCACTCATTATGCTGCTACGGGCCTGATGACATAGATTTCATTGCTGAGTGATATTGCATTGTACGTAAGTACCACAACTTCTTTATCCATTTTTCACTTTCTGCGATATTGAACTTGTACCGTGAATGAGGTTCTTGTAAACAGAGCTGTCCCAAACTTTTGGGTGGCTGTGTCTTTTTGATTTTAATTTCCCTAAGTTATAGGACCATAAGTGGAAGTGCCCTAGGCTCTGTTCCTCAGTTTTTTAGATGTTTCAGGAAACACCATACACTTCTCCCGAGTCGCTGTTGGCAATTTACATCCCGCCCTTCAGCATAACAAGGCTCCCAGTTCTCCATGGCCTGTCCTGCCTTTCTGGATTTTACACTTTTTTCAGATGGCCCTTTTGACAGGGGTGAAGTGAGACTTCATTGTAGTGCAGATTTCCTTTGCAAGCTTGCTTGGTTGGCCAAAAAGTGCGTATGCGTTTTTTCCTGAATATATTCAGGAAAAAACGCATACGCACTTTTTGGCCAAGTGCATCATTGTGGACGTTCTGCCTCTTTTCCTATGCTTTAAATGCAATTCCAGTCCTCCTCCTGAAATCGGTTCCCTGCAATTCTGCGCCGCTTTCAAGTCCTCTTGGCAGCCTTACTTCACTATATTTTTGGACAGTAGCTGTCATTTATAACTCTGCAGGTTTGTGAATTACAGTGCCCCTGAGCTCCTTTCTTCAACTCGCTTTCTTGTGAGCTGGCCGCAACACCACAGGATTGCTTCCGGCCCTAATCTGGTTCCGGCACGGCACGCTGAGCCTTTGCTTAATTCCTCTTCCTGGTGGGAAATGAGAGTTAAATTTGCCCGTCCAGACACCTCCAGGTAGTCTCTCATTGGTTCTCCCTATTCCTGTTCATCTTCCGCAGATATTGCAAACTGGGCCAAACAGGAGGTTAAAGGCACTGACTCTCCAAGTCGGGAGAGTGTTAGTTAAGCGTCTGGAATGTTGCACCCGAGTACCAGGGGACTAGAACTGAGACATATTGGAACACGTCTCCCAATCACACGGTTGATCATACTCTGGGTTACACATGCATATTTTAGCTGAAGGAAGAATCCCTTAAACCTGGAGAGTTGAGACCCGTGGAATGGGTACCATGCAATATGACTTCAAAGGGTCTTTGTTTGCGCACCGAACCCATCAAATCCTATCACTGCTGCGTTTATGCCCCTGTACATATGCTTGATTCTCTTTCGGAGACATAGCAATCCATAGGTTTTAAGATAATTAGTAGTCAGGTACATTCTTAGACGTTTAATATGGGGTGTTGATTCCATTTCGTTGAGCAAGGAGTAGCTCTTGTCTATTACATATTTGGCTTAAGGAACTTTATCTGTGCTCATTTCAATCTCTGGTTTTATGCAGCACCCCAACTCACCTTTCCCCTTAAGCAAGCATAAGTTGGTTTTCTAAATTTGAGACCCTGTTCTGTTTTGTAATTCAGTTCCTGTGTAGGCAAGTTTACATTCCATGTATTAGTGATATCTTATGATGTTTCTTTTTCTGTGTGACTTATTTCAGTTAGAATCATCATACCTGAATCCACTCATTATGCTGCTACGGGCCTGATGACATAGATTTCATTACTGAGTGATATTGTATTGTACGTAAGTACCACAACTTCTTTATCCATTTTTCACTTTCTGCAATATTGAACTTGTACCATAAACGAGGTTCTTGTAAACAGAGCCATCGGAAACTTTTGGGTGGCTGTGTCTTTTTGATTTTAATTTCCCTAAGCTATAGGACCATAAGTGGAAGTGCCCTAGGCTCTGTTCATCTGTTTTTCAGATGTTTCAGGAAGCACCATACACTTCTCCCGAGTGGCCGTTGGCCATTTACATCCCGCCCATCAGCATAACAAGGCTCCCAGTTCTCCATGGCCTGTCCTGCCTTTCTGGATTTTACACTTTTTTCAGATGGCCCTTTTGACCGGGAGCAAGTGAGACTTCATTGTAGTGCAGGTTTCCTTTGCAAGCTTGCTTCGTTGACCAAAAAGGACGTATGCCTTTTTTCCTGAATATATTCAGGAAAAAACGCATACGCCCTTTTTGGCCAAGTGCATCATTGAGGACGTTCTGCCTCTTTTCCTATGCTTTAAATGCAATTCCAGTCTACCTCCTGAAATCGGTTTCCTGCAATTCTGCCCCGCTTTCAAGTCCTCGTGGCAGCCTTACTTCAGTATATTTTTGGACGATAGCTGTCATTTATAACTCTGCAGCTTTGTGAATTACAGTGCCCCTGAGCTCCTTTCTTCAACTCGCTTTCTTGTGAGCTGGCCGCAACACCGCAGGATTGCTTCAGGCCCTAATCTAGTTCCGGAGCGGCACGCTGAGCCTTTGGTTAATTCCTCTTCCTGGTGGGAAATGAGAGTTAAATTTGCCCGTCCAGACACCTCCAGCTAGTCTCTCATTGGTTCTCCGTATTCCTGTACATCTTCCGCGGAATTTGCAAACTGGGCCAAATAGGAGGTTAAAGGCACTGACTGTCCAAGTCGGGAGAGTGTTAGTAAAGCGTCTAGAATGTTGCACCCGAGTACCAGGGGATGAGAACTGAGACATATTTGAAAATGACTCCCGATCACACGGTTGATCATACTCTGGGTTCCACATGCATGTTTTAGCTGAAGGAAGAATCCCTTAAACCTGGAGAGTTGAGACCCGTGGAATGGGTACCATGCAATATGACTTCAAAGGGTCTTCATTTGCTCACTGAACCTCTCCAATCCTATCACTGCTGCATTTATGGCCCTGTACACATGCTTGATTCTCTTTCCGAGACATAGCAATCCATAGGTTTTAAGATACTTACTAGTCAGTTACATTCTTAGGCGTTTAATATGGGGTTTTGAGTCCATTTCGTTGAGCAAGGAGTAGCTCTTTTCTATTACATATTTGGCTTAAGGAACTTTATCTGTGCTCATTTCAATGTGTGTTTTTGTGCAGCACCCCAACACATCTTTCCCCTTAAGCAAGCATAAGTTGGTTTTCTAAATTTGATACCCTGTTGTGTATTGTAATCCAGTTCCTGTGTAGCCAAGTTTACATTCTGTGTATTAGTGATATCTTATGATGTTTCTTTTTCTGTTTGACTTATTTCAGTTAGAATCATCATACCTGAATCTAGTCATTATGCTGCTACTTGCCTGATGACATAGATTTCATTGCTGAGTGATATTGCATTGTACGTAAGTACCACAACTTCTTTATCCATTTTTCACTTTCTGCGATATTGAACTTTTACCATAAACGAGGTTGTTGTAAAGACAGCCGTTCAAAACTTCGGGGTGGCTGTGTCTTTTTGATTTTAATTTCCCTAAGCTATAGGACCATAAGTGGAAGTGCCCTAGGCTCTGTTGCTTTGTTTTTTAGATGTTTCAGGAAACACCATACACTTCTCCCGAGTGGCTGTTGGCAATTTACATCCCGCCCATCAGCATAACAAGGCTCCCAGTTCTCCATGGCCTGTCCTGCCTTTCTGGATTTTACACTTTTTTCAGATGGCCCTTTTGACCAGGGGGAAGTGAGACTTCATTGTAGTGCAGATTTCCTTTGCAAGCTTGCTTGGTTGGCCAAAAAGCGCGTATGCGTTTTTTTCCTGAATATATTCAGGAAAAAACGCATACGCCCTTTTTGGCCAAGTGCATCATTGTCGACGTTCTGCCTCTTTTCCTATGCTTTAAATGCAATTCCTGTCTACCTCCTGAAATAGGTTTCCTGCAATTCTGCCTTGCTTTCAATGCCTCTTCATAGCCTTACCTCAATATAGTTTTTGAAAATAGTTGGCCTTTATAACTCTGCACGTTTTTGAATTGCAGTGGCCCTTAACTCCATTTTTCAGCTCATATTTTTGTGATCTTGCCTCATAACCACAGGATTCCTTCAGGCCCTATTCTTCTTCTGGGGCACCTTGCTGTGCCTTTGGTTTATTCTTCTTACTGATGTGAAATTAGAGTGACATGTGCCCATTGAAACCGCTACAGCTTGTTTCTCATTGGTTCCCCCATTTCCCATTCATCCTCCGCACTAACTGCAGACTGTGCGATACCAGAACTTAAAGGCATTGACTCTCCATGTGGGGATGTTGTTAGTAAAGCGGCTGGAATGTCGATCCGGAGCCCCAGGAGAGGAAAAATGAGGTGCGTTTTAGAAACCTTTCCCGATCATATGGTATACCAGTCGCTGGGTTTCCCAAGCGTGGTTTAGCTGTAGGAAGATTCCCTTCAACCTGGATTGTTGGGACCCTTGGAATGAGTAGCATGAAGTATTGCATTAAACTTTTGGCAGTTGCTCACCAAAACTCACCAATCCTCTCAGCCCCAAGTGTCCAGCCTTATGTCTTATCCAGCTGTGGGTTTATATGTGGTCAATCCAGGTTGCATCACAGCCCCTGAGCAAATTTTGTAAGAATTTTTCTCTCTTTCATTGTTTCTGCGTTTTGTTTTTAAAATTTATTTCTATAATGGGGTTTAGCTCATTTTCACTGCTGTGTTTGTGCCGCTCTGCACACACTTGATTCCCTTATGGAGATATATCAATACATGGATTTTAAGATTCTTATTACTCAGATATATTTCTCTGTGGTTTATAAGGTGTGTTGAGGCCAGTTCATTGAGCAAGGTGTAGATCTTGTCTAATATCTATTTGGTTTATTGAATGGTATCTGTGCTAATTTCAAACTCTGGTTTTATGCATCACCCCACCTCTCCTTTCCCCTTAAGCTGACATAAGTGTGTTTTCTAAATGTGAGACACTGTTCTGTTCTGTAATTCATTTCTTGTGCAGCCATATTTACCCTCCCTCTATAAGTGATATCTTATGATATGTTTCTTTTTCTGTTTGACTTATTTCAAGTAGTATTATCGGACCTAAATCCACTCTTTATCCTTCTACTAGCCTTATTACATTGATTTCATGGTGAAGAGATATTCCATTGTACATAAGTACCACATCTTCTTTATCCATTGTTCTCTTTCCTGGGATATTTAAGGTGTACTGAAGTTGAGGTTCTTGTAAACAGAGTAGCCCTAAACTGTGGTGTGCTTGTGTCTTGTTGATTTTTAGACTTCCCTAGATATATTCCCATGATTGGAAGTGTCCTATGCTCTGTAGCTCTGTTTTTTAGATGATTTAGGAACCACCATACACTTCTCCAGAGTGGCTCTCGGCAGTTCACACACTGCCCATCAGCGTATAAAGGCTCCCTGTTCTCCATGGCCTGTCCTGCATTTCTGGTTTTTACAATTTTTTAGGATGGCCCTTTTGACCGGTGGGAAATGAGACTTCTTTGTTGTGCACATTTGCATTGCTTGCTTGCTTCGTTGCCCATAAAGTGCGTATGCGTTTTTTCCTGGATATAATCAGGAAAAACGCATACGCCCTTTCGGGCCAACTGCATCATTGTCGAAATTCTGCCGCTTTTCATGTGCTTTAAAGACGAGTCCAATCTATCTCTTGAAATCTGTTTCTTGCAATTCTGTCTTGCATTCAGATCCTCTTCTTTGCCTTACCTCAACATAGTTTTGGACGTTAGTTTTCATTTATAACTCTGCAGGTTTGTGAATTGCAGTGACCCTGAGCTCCATTTTTTAAGTTGCTCTTTTGTGAGCTGGCCTCAAACCCGCAGGATTGCTTCAGGCCCTATTTTGGCTCCGGCGAGGCGGGCTGAGCCTTTTTTCAATTCTTATTCTTAATGGGAAATTAGAGTGATATGTGCCCGTCCAAACCCCTACAACTATTCTCTCATTGGTTCCCCCTCTTCCCGTTCATCCTCCTCACAATTTGCAAAATGTGTGAAACAGAAGTTTAAATGTGCTGATTCTCCAAGTGGGGAGATTCTAAGTAACGTGGCTGGAATGGTGAACAGGAGCACCAGGAGAGGATAAATGAGCTGCATTTTAGACACATCTCCCGATCACATGGTGTACAGTCCTCTGGGTTTTCCATGCATGTTTTAGCTGTAGGAAGATCCCTTGAACCTGCAGATTTGGGACCCATTGAATGGGTACCAGGTAGTATTACTTTAAAGGGTGTGCATTTCCTCACCCAACCTCACATTTCTCTTAGTGCAAACAGTTTCCAGCCTTATGTCTCATCCTGCTGTGGGTCTAGATGTGTTCAATCCATGTTGCATCACCGTCCCTGAGGAAAAGTTGTAAGAGGTTTTCTCTGTCTCTCTGTCGTTTATTTTTTTCAATTTATTACTATATTGGTTACAGCTGATTTTCAAAGCTCTGTTTCTTGCTGCTGTACATCCACTTGATTCACATACAGAGAGACATCAGTAAATTCTTTTTCAGATTCTTACCAGTCGTATATATTCTTTTCCGGTGACTTGAGTGTGCTGAGTGCAGTTCTTTTAGCTACCGTGTAGGCCTTGTTGATTATCAGTTTGGTATTTGGAATGGTATCTTTGCTAATTTCAACCTCCTGGATGATGCCTCACCCCTCCCCACCTTTCCCGTTTAGCAGCCTTATGCGTGTTTCCTACATATTTGACTATGTTTTTGTTTTGTAATTTATTTCATGTGTAGCCATTTTGGATTCCACCTTTAAGTGATATCTTATGACATGTGTCTTTTTCTTTTTGAATTATGTCACTTAGAATGATCATACGTAACTCTTCCGGAGTTGTTACAACTGGCCATATTTCATTGATTTCCAGGCTGAATAATATTCCACTCTACCTAAGTACCACATCTCTATCCATTTTTTCTCTCCAGAGACATTTAAGTTATATCCTAGTCGAGGATCTTTTAAACAGAGAGGGGGTAAACATTGGGGTGCCTGTGTCCTCTCAATTTTTGTTTTTCCCAAGATATACGCCCATGAGTGCAAGTGCCCTATGCTCTGTAGCTCATTTTTTAGATGCTTTAGTAAACACAATACACTTCTCCAGAATGGCCGTTGGCAATATACATTTCCACTATAAGTCTCACAGGGCTCCCTCTTCTCCTTGCCCTGTCCTGCATTTCTGTTGTTTACGCTTTATGAGGATGGCTCTTCTGACTGATGCGAAGTGATATCTTTTGTAGTATTGACTTCCAGTGCCCACCTGTTTGGTTGGCTAAAAAAGTGTATGCCCTTTTCTTGAATATATACAGAAAAAAACGCATACACCCTTTTTGGCCAACTGCAATGTTGGCAATGTTCAGCTCCTTTTCTCGTGCTTAATGGCGAGTCCTTTCTACCTCCTCAGATCCCTTTCCTGACATTCTCCCTTGCTTACAAGTCCTTTTCTCTGACTTTCCTCAAGACATTTTTCAGTGATGGATATTTTCAACTCTGCAGTTTCGTGAATTTTACTGCCCCTGAGTTCCATTGTTCAACTTGCGTTTATGGGAACTGGCCACAAAGCAGCGGGATTTCCTCAAGCCCTATACTGTTTCCATGGGCAACCCTAGCCTTTGGTCAATTCGTCTTCCTGATTGGAAATTAGAGTGACATGTGCCTGTCTGAACACCTAGGACTTGTCTCTCATTGTTCCTCATCCTTCCGCTTCATCCTCTGGACAAATTCCAAACTGTACGCAACAGGATGTTGACAGTGCTGACATCTCCAAGTGGGGAGACTGTTAGTAAAGACGCTGGAGGGGTGAACCCGAGCACCAGGAGATGAGGAGATGAGATGCCTTTTCCAAACTCTTCCCGATCAGACGGTATACCATCCTCTGGGTGTGACAGACATGTTTTAGCAGTAGGAAGAGTCCCATTCATGTAAGGAGAACACCAGGGCTTTTTCAAAATCAGTGTCTGCCCGAAACCCAAACTGGGGAATTTTTTAAGCTACGGCTACACATATGTTCATTAAGGGCCTTGGGAAGTAGGCAGAGTCCAAACTTTAGATGATTGAAGTCTTCAGGGTCAGAAGCACTCACCACCAGCTTCCCTTAGGTTACACTTTAACTGTCATTGATCGATGACAATGACAATAAAAATATCTATTCTTTTCCAGATTATTTCCCCTTATAGCTTATTGCAAAATGTTGAGTGTAATTCCCTGTGCTATACAGTAGTTCCTTGTTGATGATCTATTTTATACATAGCAGTGTGTATGTGTTAATCCCAAACTGTTAATTTATCCCTCCTCCCACCTTTCCCCTTTGGTAATAATAAATTATAAGATTTTATACTTCTCAGAAATGGGGGAGCTGAAAGAGAGGTATCATTTTCAATGGAAAAGCATTTAAAACAAGATTGAAGCTTTAACCAAGATTATTAGATGTACATCCTTGGAAAGAAATCACTTCGTTTCTCTAATATTGACCTGACAAATAAGACAAACCTTTTCACTGAACTTGCTTATAATAAAGTGATGGAAATATCAAATGGAAGTGTTAGAAACATCTTATTTTACCCGAGCCTTATACACTGTTCTATGTTAACTACAGTTTGGCTCACACATCTGTTCATTGAGGTTACAATAGTCTCAATTTCTGTTACTGATCCTCCAGAGTGGACCCCAACAAGTGTCCCCCTGCCCAGTGTCATTGGGGCCAAAAGATCGAGACTGAGTTTGGTTCACAAGCAAAGGAAACTTTATATTTTGATCAGAGAATGGAGAGGTGAGAGCATGCACTACCCCGTGGGCTGTGGGCTGGGCTGTTGTGTAGAGATCCTGTCAGAGTCAGTGGGAGGGAGGGGGCGGAGCTCTCGAGGGCCGGGTTGGCTGCAGCTCAGGCTCTATATCGCAGAGTCTGCACTGGGCCCCAGGAGCTGAGGTGTCGTCCCAGCCATTCTGCACTAGGAAATCTGGTCTGAAGTGCCGGGTGTGGAACCTCTGCATGCGGGACCCTAGGAGCACATGAAATTAGACAAAGCACAAAGGATAAAAAAGGTTAGACTTGACTTTATTGCCCAGATTCTATTTTTATCTCCCAGGGATTTTTAATGGGCTTTGCTGGGGACAAACCCCTCCTCTGCCTTTTGTCCCATTCCTCATTCTTGGAGTGCTGAGGGTGCAGACCCTTCTTCTGTAACTGCTGAGTGCTGAGTTGGGAGCCCTCATACCCGGGGGCGAGGGTCAGAGCTTCTCCCCAGCAGCCTCCAGGTGACGTTGATTGTCCCCAGGCCCCCTGCCTCCCTGCTCGTCCACCTGAGCACCAGCATTGGAAGTGTTATAGATTCTAATGACCTTTAAGGGTCCAGGAAAGAGATGTGCAGAGACGCTGTGGGGGCCGGTTTCACCCCGCCCCACATTTGTTCGGCCACCTTAGGCTGACCGTTTCTGCCAGCCTAGATGCTCTGACCAGTAGTCTGCGCTTTCTTCAATTAGGCCCCTGAATTAACGTACAAACGGCACCAGGTGTCAGAGCCCTGCCTGCTCAACTCCCAGACAGTCCAGGGTCAGTGGTGATCAAGGACCATGATGGCCACTGAGTCAACAGCCTTTTGAAGTAAACAGGAGTCCAGCTGGTCTTATTGGCCACCATCATCAAGGTGTCTGTAGGCTTTTCTATGGTGACAGTGTGATATACGGTTCCCCCGCCAAGATTATTAGCTCCCCTCTGCGTGCAGTAAGTCCTGCAAGCAGTAGTCTGCTCTTTTGGGACACACTCTTGTTGTTTTATGAGAGAAACTCCAGGTCAAGTGATGTTCACACGAGTCGTCATGGTGCCCTGTTGCCCCCGGTTATCTCTCTGGATGTTGGAGTTGGAGGGCCTCCTCACTCGAGGTTGGTGTGCCCACGGAGCGAACCCTGCAACTTCAGGGCATGGTTGGTGGTTAGGATCACCATGTGGGGTCCTTTTCCCTTAGGAGGGAGGTGGCCTTTTGGGCTGCTGATTTCCAGGTTTTTAGATACCGCCAGTATCTTGGCCAGATGTGGCAGTGGGCCAAGCCCCTTGGTGTCCGTAGTTTATCCTACCTGGATGGCATTCTTGCATTGTTCCATTTCAAGTGGTCCCAGTTTTTGCACTAATTCTCCAATGGCGATTCACCTTTCACCGGGAATGTAAAGGTCAAAGGGTTTAGCTAAATTAGGGAGTTCCAGGGCAAGGGTCTGAATTGACTGCTCTTTCCATTCTTGAAAGGCCACTTCTGGATTCTATTCAAAAGGATCATCATCTTTTCCTTTCAGTGTTTCATATAGAGGCCCAGCTAGTAGACTGTAGTTAGGGATCCAGAAGCAGCAAACCCTGGCCTCCCCAGGAACCCCTAAGCTGTCTTCTAGTTTTAGAAAGGGGTAAGGCTGAAAATGGTTTCTTCCCTTTCCTGGGATGGGCTTCTCCGACCTTCTGTGAGAACGAAGCCCAGGCAGGTCACCGCAGTCTGTGATATTTGAGCTTTTTCTTGGACAACTTCTATCCTTTATTGGCTTGGTAGTTCAGAGGCCTCCTTAGTAGGGCTGGCGATCAGAATGTCGTCTGTGTACTGAAGGAGGGTTTCCTTTTCCAGAGGTAGAACTTTTAGGTCTTTAGCTAAGCTTTCCCCAAAGATGGTGTGGGAATTTTTGCACCCTTGGGGCAAGACGGCCCGGAAGTATTGTTTTAGTTGTATGTTGAGTCCTGCCACTCACAAGCCAAAATTTCTTGTGACTCTGGGACTAATGGAATACAAAAGAAGGCATCATTGAAGACTAATACAGAATACCATGTCCTGGTGGTTGGTAGAATGACCAGCAGGGTGTAGGAATTAGGAGCAGCTGGAGGTATATCCTCGGTGGCTTCACTGACTGTCCTGACATCCTTTACCAGGTCCCCAGCAGCCCATGGGGCTCTCGTGGTCAGACCAATCCCAGAATATGGAGCTCACCTGGGCAGGTACCCCACCCCCACCCCAGCCCACGGGGCTCTCGTGGTCAGGCCCCTCCCAGGATACAGAGCTACCCTTGCAGGTACCGTGGCAGGGCTGGGCACACAGGAACCGTGCACATAGCCCTCATTGCAGAGCACCCCCAGCTCACCTGTCGCTCAGAGCTGACACAGAGCACCTCAGAGCAGGACTTGAACTAACAAACAGCAGCTGCGACAGGTCTGTGACCCTGGGCATCACTCTGTGCGGCCTCCCTCCACCTGGTCTTCCAGAGACTTCCACTGCACCCGGGGCACCAGGCCTCTGTCTCCAACCACCACCCACCCCTCCTCTCCCTGACTCCTGGGTTCCTCTCATTAGGAGAGGGTTTTCTTGAAGTTGTCTCCCACTCATGGGCCAGATAAAATGATTAGAAAACAAGCCAAAGCTGCAGCCCCTTGTCTATCCTGACTCTCAGGAGCCCACACCTGTTCCTTGGACCTGGCCGGTTCAGCAAGTTCCATTTTCTGCAACTGTGAGCCCCTGAGGGGTGATGATTGGCTGACCTGGGCAGCCTTACCGTGCCGGCCAGCCCTCCCCAGGTGTGCCTGGGTTGAGATCAATATAAATACCACTCCAGGCAGCAAGAGGCCCTGCAGCCGTGCCTGACGCCATTTTCTCTGCCCTGTCAGCAGTCTCGGGGCTGGGCTGGTGGGAGGGAGTGAGAGGCCATGGCTTTGTGGGTGGCCCAGTGTGAGTGGGTCTCTGCTGGACTTTCTGTAGCAGTTGCCAGGCTGCCACCTGCTAAAGAAGAGGATGTGTCACCCATACCTGCTGCTGGAATTTCTCCCTGGGCAGAGGTGAGGAAGGAGAAAAGCAGTGGGGGCAGGGACAGGACGGGTATCTCAGGCAGGGAAATGGAAATCTTCCAGAAGAGCACCCAGGGCCAGGACCATCCTGGCTGGCCTGCAGGCACCAAGTCGGCCGGTATGCTGTCACTCGTGTGGCTCTATGGCCCTTCCTCTAGGCTTTCAAGTCCTTGTATATATTCAGGTGTTTTACCTGGGACGGGTGGGAATAGTTCAGCAGCAACTGGCCTGGGGCTCAGCTCACGTTTACTCACAGATGCCTCGGCACGGTGCCCCAGCTTTGCAATGAGGACGCTTGTTGCATGGGGGCTGCTGGCTGAATGGGAGACGATTCCCCACCACTGACCAACTTCAGAATTGTTTACAACTGGAGCAAGTGCCCTGATACGGTTTTCCTCTGTGGAACTGGTGGGTTCTGTGTTTTTTTTTCTCTTTTTCGTTTTTGGTTCAAGGTAGATTTTATTCCTCTTTTTTGTATTTACAGATATAAGCATGGAAATAATTTATTCATATAAATACATGTATGTGAAGGGAATAATTGTTTTTTCTGTTTTATTTTTTAAATTTTATTTCTTTTTAATTTTGAATTTTATTTTATATTTTTATACAGCAGGTTCTTATTGGTTATCTATTTTATACATATAAATGTATACATGCCAATCCCAGTCTCTCAACTCCTCCCACCACCAACCCCCCCAACAGCTTTCCCCCCTTGTTGTCCATACGTTTGTTGTCTACATCTGTTGCTCTATTTATGCCTTGCAAAATGGTTAATCTGTACAGTTTTTCTAGGTTCCACATATATGCATGAATATACAAGATTTGTTTTTCTCTTTCTGACTTACTTCACTCTGTATGACAGTCTCTAGATCCATCGACGTCTCTACAAATGACCTAATTTCATTCCTTTTCATGGCTTAGTAATATTCCATTTTATATATGTACCACAGCTTTATGCATTCGTCTGTCTGTGGGCATTTAGATTGCTTCCATTACCTCGATATTGTAAAGAGTGATACAATGAACATTGCGGTGAATGTCTCTTTTTGATTTATGGTTTTGTCTGGGTATATGTCCAGAACTGGGATTGCTGTATCATATGGTAATTCTACTGTTAGTTTCTTAAGAAACTCCATATTGTTCTCCATAGTGACTGTATCAATTTATATTCCCAACAATAGTGGAAGAGGGTTCCTTTTCTCCACACATTTCCAGCATTTTTTGTTTGTAGATTTTCTGATGATGCCCATTCTACCAGGTGTGAGGTGATACCTCATTGTTGAGTCCATTTTGTTGAGCAAGGGGTAGGTCTTGTCTATTACATATTTAGCTTATGGAACGGTATCTGTGCTAATTTCAAACTCTGCTTTTATGCAGCACCACAACTCACCTTCCCCCTTAAGCAAGCATAAGTTGGTTTTCTAAACATGAGACCCTGTTCTGTTTTGTAATTCAGTTCATGTGTAACCAAGTTCTCATTCCATGTATTAGTGATACCTTATGATGTTTCTCTTTCTGTGTGACTTTTTTCACTTAGAATCACCGAGCCTCAATCCACTCATTATGCTGGTACGGGCCTGGTGACATAGTTTTCATTGCTGAGAGGTATTCTGTTGTACGTAAGTACCACAACTTCTTTATCCATTATTTGCTCTCTGGCATATTTAACTTGTGCTGAAGAAGAGGTTCCTGTAAAAGAGCCGTCCCAAATTTTGGGGTGGCTGTGTCTTTTTGATTTTAATTTCCCTAAGCTATAGGACCATAAGTGGAAGTGCCCTAGGCTCTGTTGCTTTGTTTTTTAGATGTTTCAGGAAACACCATACACTTCTCCCGAGTGGCTGTTGGCAAGTTACATCCCGCCCATCAGCATAACAAGGCTCCCAGTTCTCCATGGCCTGTCCTGCCTTTCTGGATTTTACACTTTTTTCAGATGGCCCTTTTGACGGGGGGGGGAAGTGAGACTTCATTGTAGTGCAGATTTCCTTTGCAAGCTTGCTTGGTTGGCCAAAAAGGGCGTATGCGTTTTTTCCTGAATATATTCAGGAAAAAACGCATACGCCCTTTTTGGCCAAGTGCATCATTGTCGACCTTCTGCCTCTTTTCCTATGCTTTAAATGCAATTCCAGTCTACCTCCTGAAATCGGTTTCCTGCAATTCTGCCCGGCTTTCAAGTCCTCTTGGCAGCCTTACTTCAGTATATTTTTGGATGATAGCTGTCATTTATAACTCTGCAGGTTTGTGAATTACAGTGCCCCTGAGCTGCTTTCTTCAACTCGCTTTCTTGTGAGCTGGCTGCAACATCGCAGGATTGCTTCAGGCCTTAATCTGGTTCTGGCATGGCACGCTGAGCCTTTGGTTAATTCCTCTTCCTGGTGGGAAATGAGAGTTAAATTTTCCCGTCCAGACACCTCCAGCTAGTCTCTCATTGGTTCTCCCTATTCCTGTTCATCTTCCGCGGAATTTGCAAACTGGGCCAAACAGGAGGTTAAAGGCACTGACTCTCCAAGTCGGGAGAGTGTTAGTAAAGCATCTGGAATGTTGCACCCGAGTACCAGGGGACGAGAACTGAGAAATATTTCAACACGTCTCCCGATCACACGGTTGATCATACTCTGGGTTCCACATGCATGTTTTAGCTGAAGGAAGAATCCCTTAAACCTGGAGAGTTGAGACCCGTGGAATGGGTACCATGCAATATGACTTCAAAGGGTCTTCATTTGCTCACCAAAACTCTCCAATCCTATCACTGCTGCGTTTTTGCCCCTGTACTCACGATTGATTCACTTTCAGAGACATAGCAATCCATAGGTTTTAAGATACTTACTAGTCAGGTACATTATTAGGCGTTTAATATGGGGTTTTGAGTCCATTTCGTTGAGCAAGGAGTAGCTCTTTTCTATTACATATTTGGCTTAAGGAAATTTATCTGTGCTCATTTCAATCTCTGGTTTTATGCAGCACCCCAACTCACCTTTCCCCTTAAGCAAGCATAAGTTGGTTTTCTAAATTTGGGACCATGTTCTGTTTTGAAATTCAGTTCCTGTGTAGCCAAGTTTACAATCCGTGTATTAGTGATATCATATGATGTTTCTTTTTCTGTGTGACTTATTTCAGTTAGAATCATCATACCTGAATCCACTCATTATGCTGCTATGGGCCTGATGACATAGATGTCATTGCTGAGTGATATTGCATTGTACGTAAGTACCACATCTTCTTTATCCATTTTTCGCTTTATGCGATATTGAACTTGTCCCGTAAACGAGGTTCTTGTAAACAGAGCCGTCCCAAACTTTGGGGTGGCTGTGTCTTTTTGATTTTAATTTCCCTAAGCTATAGGACCATAAGTGGAAGTGCCCTAGGCTCTGTTGCTTTGTTTTTTAGATGTTTCAGGAAACACCATACACTTCTCCCGAGTGGCTGTTGGCAAGTTACATCCCACCCATCAGCATAACAAGGCTCCCAGTTCTCCATGGCCTGTCCTGCCTTTCTGGATTTTACACTTTTTTCAGATGGCCCTTTTGATGGGGGGGAAGTGAGACTTCATTGTAGTGCAGATTTCCTTTGCAAGCTTGCTTGGTTGGCCAAAAAGTGCGTATGCGTTTTTTCCTGAATATATTCAGGAAAAAACGCATACGCCCTTTTTGGCCAAGTGCATCATTGTCGACCTTCTGCCTCTTTTCCTATGCTTTAAATGCAATTCCAGTCTGCCTCCTGAAATCGGTTTCCTGCAATTCTGCCCGGCTTTCAAGTCCTCTTGGCAGCCTTACTTCAGTATATTTTTGGATGATAGCTGTCATTTATAACTCTGCAGGTTTGTGAATTACAGTGCCCCTGAGCTCCTTTCTTCAACTCGCTTTCTTGTGAGCTGGCCGCAACACCGCAGGATTGCTTCAGGCCCTAATCTGGTTCCGGCATGGCACGCTGAGCCTTTGGTTAATTCCTCTTCCTGGTGGGAAATGAGAGTTAAATTTTCCCGTCCAGACACCTCCAGCTAGTCTCTCATTGGTTCTCCCTATTCCTGTTCATCTTCCGCGGAATTTGCAAACTGGGCCAAACAGGAGGTTAAAGGCACTGACTCTCCAAGTCGGGAGAGTGTTAGTAAAGCATCTGGAATGTTGCACCCGAGTACCAGGGGACGAGAACTGAGACATATTTCAACACGTCTCCCGATCACACGGTTGATCATACTCTGGGTTCCACATGCATGTTTTAGCTGAAGGAAGAATCCCTTAAACCTGGAGAGTTGAGACCCGTGGAATGGGTACCATGCAATATGACTTCAAAGAGTCTTCATTTGCTCACCAAAACTCTCCAATCCTATCACTGCTGCGTTTTTGCCCCTGTACTCACGATTGATTCACTTTCAGAGACATAGCAATCCATAGGTTTTAAGATACTTACTAGTCAGGTACATTATTAGGCGTTTAATATGGGGTGTTGAGTCCATTTCGTTGAGCAAGGAGTAGCTCTTGTCTATTACATATTTGGCTTAAGGAACTTTATCTGTGCTCATTTCAATCTCTGGTTTTATGCAGCACCCCAACTCACCTTTCCCCTTAAGCAAGCATAAGTTGGTTTTCTAAATTTGATACCCTGTTCTGTTTTGTAATCCAGTTCCTGTGTAGCCAAGTTTACATTCCGTGTATTAGTGATATCTTATGATGTTTCTTTTTCTGTGTGACTTATTTCAGTTAGAATCATCATACCTGAATCCACTCATTATGCTGCTATTGGCCTGATGACATAGATTTCATTGCTGAGTGATATTGCATTGTACGTAAGTACCACAACTTCTTTATCCATTTTTCACTTTCTGTGATATTGAACTTGTCCCGTAAATGAGTTTCTTGTAAACAGAGCCGTCCCAAACTTTGGGGTGGCTGTGTCTTTTTGATTTTAATTTCCCTAAGCTATAGGGCCATAAGTGGCAGTGCTCTAGGCTCTGTTGCTTTGTTTTTTAGATGTTTCAGGAAACACCATACACTTCTCCCGAGTGGCTGTTGGCAATATACATCCCGCCCATCAGCATAACAAGGCTCCCAGTTCACCATGGCCTGTCCTGCCTTTCTGGATTTTACACTTTTTTCAGTTGGCCCTTTTGACCGGGGGAAGTGAGACTTCATTGTAGTGCAGATTTCCTTTGCAAGCTTGCTTGGTTGGCCAAAAAGGGCGTATGCGTTTTTTCCTGAATATACTCAGGAAAGAACCCATACGCCCTTTTTGTCCAAGTGCATCATTGTCGACGCTGTACATCTTTTCCTATGCTTTAAATGCAATTCCAGTGTACCTCCTAAAATCGGTTTCCTGCAATTCTGCCCCACTTTCAAGTCCTCTTGGCAGCCTTACTTCAGTATATTTTTGGACGATAGCTGTGATTTATAACTCTGCAGGTTTGTGAATTACAGTGCCCCTGAGCTCCTTTCTTCAACTCGCTTTCTTGTGAGCTGGCCGCAACACCGCAGGATTGCTTCAGGCCTTAATCTTGTTCTGGCACGGCCCGCTGAGCCTTTGGTTAATTCCTCTTCCTGGTGGGAAATGAGAGTTAAATTTGCCCGTCCAGACACCTCCAGCTAGTCTCTCATTGGTTCTCCCTATTCCTGTTCATCTTCCGCAGAAATTGCAAACTGGGTCAAACAGGAGGTTAAAGGCACTGACTCTCCAAGTCGGGAGAGTGTTAGTAAAGCGTCTGGAATGTTGCACCCGAGTACCAGGGGACGAGAACTGAGACATATTGGAACACGTCTCCCGATCACATGGTTGATCATACTCTGGGTTCCACATGCATGCTTTAGCTGAAGGAAGAATCCCTTAAACGGGAAGAGTTGAGACCCATGGAATGGGTACCATGCAATATGACTTCAAAGGGTCTTCATTTGCTCACCGAACCTCTCCAATCCTATCACTGCTGCGTTTATGCCCCTGTACACATGCTTGATTCTCTTTCGGAGACATAGCAATCCATAGGTTTTAAGATACTTACAAGTCAGGTACATTCTTAGGCGTTTAATATGGGGTGTTGAGTCCATTTCATTGAGCAAGGAGTACCTCTTGTGTATTCCATATTTGGCTTAAGGAACTTTATCTGTGCTCATTTCAATCTCTGGTTTTATGCAGCACCCCAACTCACCTTTCCCCTTAAGCAAGCATAAATTGGTTTCCTACATTTGAGACCCTGTTCTGTTTTGTATTTCAGTTCCTGTGTAGCCAAGTTTTCATTCCGTGTATTAGTGATATCTTATGATGTTTCTTTTTCTGTGTGACTTATTTCAGTTAGAATCATCATACCTGAATCCACTCATTATGGTGCTACGGGCCTGATGACATAGATTTCATTGCTGAGTGATATTGCATTGTACGTAAGTACCACAACTTCTTTATCCATTTTTCACTTTCTGTGATATTGAACTTGTCCCGTAAACGAGTTTCTTGTAAACAGAGCCGTCCCAAACTTTGAGGTGGCTGTGTCTTTTTGACTTTAATTTCCCTAAGCTATAGGACCATAAGTGGAAGTGCCCTAGGCTCTGTTGCTTTGTTTCTTAGATGTTTCAGGAAACACCATACACTTCTCCCGAGTGGCTGTTGGCAATTTACATCCCGCCCATCAGCATAACAAGGCTCCCAGTTCTCCATGGCCTGTCCTGCATTTCTGGATTTTACACTTTTTTCAGATGGCCCTTTTGACCGGGGGGAAGTGAGACTTCATTGTAGTGCAGATTTCCTTTGCAAGCTTGCTTGGTTGGCCAAAAAGGGCGTATGCGTTTTTTCCTGAATATATTCAGGAAAAAACGCATACGCCCTTTTTGGCCAAGTGCATCATTGTCCACGTTCTGCCTCTTTTCCTATGCTTTAAATGCAATTCCAGTCTACCTCCTGAAATCGGTTTCCTGCAATTCTGACCCGCTTTCAAGTCCTCTTGGCAGCCTTACTTCAGTATATTTTTGGACGATAGCTGTCATTTATAACTCTGCAGGTTTGTGAATTACAGTGCCCCTGAGCTCCTTTCTTCAACTCGCTTTCTTGTGAGCTGGCCGCAACACCGCAGGATTGCTTCAGGCCCTAATCTGGTTCCGGCACGGCACGCTGAGCCTTTGCTTAATTCCTCTTCCTGGTGGGAAATGAGAGTTAAATTTGCCCGTCCAGACACGTCCAGCTAGTCTCTCATTGGTTCTCCCTATTCCTGTTCATCTTCCGCGGAAATTGCAAACTGGGCCAAACAGGAGGTTAAAGGCACTGACTCTCCAAGTCAGGAGAGTGTTAGTAAAGCGTCTAGATTGTTGCACCCGAGTACCAGGGGACGAGAACTGAGACATATTGGAACACGTCTCCCGATCACATGGTTGATCATACTCTGGGTTCCACATGCATGCTTTAGCTGAAGGAAGAATCCCTTAAACCTGGAGAGTTGAGACCCATGGAATGGGTACCATGCAATATGACTTCAAAGGGTCTTCATTTGCTCACCGAACCTCTCCAATCCTATCACTGCTGCGTTTATGCCCCTGTACACACGCTTGATTCTCTTTCGGAGGCATAGCGATCCATAGGTTTTAAGATACTTACTAGTCAGGTACATTCTTAGGCGTTTAATATGGGGTGTTGAGTCCATTTCGTTGAGCAAGGAGTAGCTCTTGTGTATTACATATTTGGCTTAAGGAACTTTATCTGTGCTCATTTCAATCTCTGGTTTTATGCAGCACCCCAACTCACCTTTCCCCTTAAGCAAGCATAAGTGGGTTTTCTAAATTTGAGACCCTGTTCTGTTTTGTAATTCAGTTCCTGTGTAGCCAAGTTTACATTCTGTGTATTAGTGATATCTTATGATGTTTCTTTTTCTGTGTGACTTATTTCAGTTAGAATCATCATACCTGAATCCACTCATTATTCTGCTATGGGGTTGATGACATAGATTTCATTGCTGAGTGATATTGCCTTGTACGTAAGTACCACAACTTCTTTATCCATTTTTCGCTTTCTGCGA